>NC_086105.1:98840278-99181131 GCF_963921235.1 Mobula hypostoma | reverse complement strand
CCAGCCTCGCCTCGGATCAAGTCTCCTGCCTCCAGCCTCACCTCACCTCAAGTCACCTGCCTCCAGCCTCCAGCCTCCAGCCTCGCCCTGCCTCAAGTCTCCTGCCTCCAGCCTCCAGCCTCGCCTCAAGTCTCCTGCCTCCAGCCTCCAGCCTTGCCTCAAGTCTCCTGCCTCCAGCCTCCAGCCTCACCTCAAGTCTATATCCTCCAGCCTTGCCTCGCCTCATCTCCTGTCTCCAGCCTCCATCCTCGCCTCGTCTGCTGCCTCCAGCCTCCAGACTCGCCTCACCTCAAGTCTCTATCCACCAACCTCGCCTTGCCTCAAGTCTTCTGCCACCAGCCTCCAGCCTCGCCTCGCCTCAAGTCACCCGCCTCCAACCTCGAGCCTCGCCTCGGCTCAAGTCTCCTGCCTCCAGCCTCCAGCCTCACATCACCTCAAGTCACCTGCCTCCAGCCAAGCCTCGCCTCAAGTCACCTGCCTCCAGCCTCGCCTCGCCTCGTCTCCTGTCTCCAGCCTCCATCGTCACCTCGTCTGCTGCCTCCAGACTCCAGCCTCGCCTCACCTCAAGTCTCCATCCTCCAGCCTCGCCTCGCCTCAAGTCACCCGCCTCCAGCCTCCAGCCTCACCTCGCCTGAAGTCACCTGCCTCCAGGCTCCAGCCTCGCCTCACCTCAAGTCTTCTGCCTCCAGCCTCCAGCATCTCCACGCCTCAAGTCTCCTGCTTCCAGCCTCCAGCCTCCAGCCTCACCTCACCTCAAGTCACCTGCCTCCAGCCTCCAGCCTTTCCTCACCTCAAGTCACATGCCTCCAGCCTGCAGCCTTGCCTCGCCTCAAGTCTCCTGCCTCCAGCCTCGCCTCGCCTCAAGTCTCCAACCTCCAGCCTCGCCTCGCCTCGCCTCTCCTCGTCTCCTGCCTCCAGCCTGCAGCCTTGCCTCAATTCTCCTGCCTCCATCCTCACCTCGCCTCAAGTCTCCTGCCTCCAGCCTCGCCTCACCTCAAGTCTCGTACCTCCAGCCTCCAGCCTCGCCTCGCCTCAAATCACCTGCCCCCAGCCTCCAGCCTCTCCTCGCCTGAAGTCTCCTGCCTCCTGCCTCCAGCCTCGCCTCAAGTCTCCTGCCTCCAGCCTCCAGCCTCGCCTCGCCTCGTCTCCTGCATCCAGCCTCCAGCCTCGCCTCAAGTCTCCTGCCTCTAGCCTCACCTCGCCTCAAGTCTCCATCCTGCAGCCTCGCCTTGCCTCAAGTCTCCTTCCTCCAACCTCGCCTCACCTCAAGTCTCGTGCCTCCAGCCTCCAGCCTCGCCTCACCTCAAGTCTCCTGCCTCCAGCCTCCAGCCTCGCCTCGCCTCAAGTCTCCTGCCTCCAGCCTCCAGCCTCGCCTCGCCTCACTTCGTCTCCTGCCTCCAGCCTCGTCTCCTGCATCCAGCCTCCAGCCTCGCCTCGCCTCAAGTCTCGTGCCTCCAGCCTCCAGCCTCGCCTCACCTCAAATCACCTACCCCCAGCCTCCAGCCTCGCCTCAAATCTCCCACCTCCAGCCTCACCTCACCTCAAGTCTACATCCTCCAGCCTCGCCTCGCCTCGTCTCCTGCCTCCAGCCTCCAGCCTCGCCTCATCTCCTGCCGCCAGACTCCAGCCTCGCCTCATCTCAAGTCTCCATTCTCCAGCCTCGCCTTGCCTTGAGTCACCTGCCTCCAGCCTCCAGCCTCGCCTTGCCTCAAATCACCTGCCCTCAGCATCCAGCCTCTCCTCGCCTCAAGTCTCCTGCCTCCAGCCTCCAGCCTCGCCTCAAGTCTCCTGCCTCCAGCCTCCAGCCTTGCCTCAAGTCTCCTGCCTCCAGCCTCCAGCCTCACCTCAAGTCTACATCCTCCAGCCTCGCCTCGCCTCGTCTCCTGTCTCCAGCCTCCATCCTCGCCTCGTCTGCTGCCTCCAGCCTCCATCCTCGCCTCTGCTTAAGTCTCCTGCCTCCAGCCTCCAGCTCGCCTCGCCTCAAGTCACCCGCCTCCAGCCTCCAGCCTCGCCTCGGCTTAAGTCTCCTGCCTCCAGCCTCCAGCCTCACCTCACCTCAAGTCACCTGCCTCCAGCCTCCAACCTCGCATCGCCTCAAGTCTCCTGCCTCCAGCCTCCAGCCTCTCCTTGCCTTGTCTCCTGCACCCAGCCTCCAGCATCGCCTTGTTTCGTCTCCTGCCTCCAGCCTCCAGCCTCGCCTCATCTCCTGCCGGCAGACTCCAGCCTCGCCTCATCTCAAGTCTCCATTCTCCAGCCTCGCCTTGCCTCAAGTCTCCTGCCTCCAGCCTCCAGCCTCGCCTCAAGTCTCCTGCCTCCAGCCTCCAGCCTCTCCTGGCCTCGTCTCCTGCCTCCACCCTCCAGCCTCGCCTCGCCTCAAGTCTCCAGCTTCCAGCATCCAGCCTTGCCTCGCCTCTAGTCACCTGCCTCCAGCCTCCAGCCTCACCTCTCCTCGTCTCCTGCCTCCAGCCTCCTGCCTCGCCTCAAGTCTCCTGCCTCCAGCCTCCAGCCTCGCCTCACCTCAAGTCTCCTGCCTCCAGCCTCACCTCAAGTCTCCTGCCTCCAGCCTCCAGCCTCGCCTCGCCTCAAGTCACCTGCCTCCAGCCTCCAGCCTCGCCTCGCCTCAAGTCTCCTGCCTCCAGCCTCCAGCCTTGCCTTGCCTCAAGTCTCCTGCCTCCAGCCTCCAGCCTCGCCTCGCCTCGTCTCCTGCCTCCAGCCTCCAGCCTCGCCTCAAGTCTCCTGCCTCCAGCCTCACCTCACCTCAAGTCTACATCCTCCAGCCTCCAGCCTCACCTCATCTCCTGCCTCCAGCCTCCAGCCTCGCCTCACCTCAAGTCTCCTGCCTCCAGTCTCCAGCCTCTCCTCACCTCAAATCACCTGCCCCCAGCCTCCAGCCTCGCCTCAAATCTCCCACCTCCAGCCTCACCTCGCCTTAAGTCTCCATCCTCCAGCCTCGCCTCGCCTCGTCTCCTGCCTCCAGCCTCCAGCCTCGCCTCATCTCCTGCCGCCGGACTCCAGCCTCGCCTCATCTCAAGTCTCCATTCTCCAGCCTCGCCTCGCCTCGTCTCCTGTCTCCAGCCTCCATCCTCGCCTCGTCTCCTGCCTCCAGCCTCCAGCCTCGCCTCGCCTCATGTCCTGTCTCCAGCCTCGCCTCACCTCAAGTCACCTGCCTCCAGCCTCCAGCCTCGCCTCGCCTCCTGTCTCCAGCCTCCAGCCTCCAGCCTCGCCTCAAGTCTTCTGCTACCAGCCTCACCTCACCTCAAGTCTCCTGCCTCCAGCCTCCAGCCTCCAGCCTCGCCTTGCCTCAAATCACCTGCTCTCAGCTCCAGCCTCTCCTCGCCTCGTCTCCTGCCTCCAGCCTCCAGCCTCGCATCACCTCATCTCCTGTCTCCAGCCTCCAGCCTCGCCTCGCCTCGTCTCCTGCCTCCAGCCTCCAGCCTCTCCTCGCCTGGTCTCCTGCCTCCAGCCTCCAGCCTCGCCTCACCTCAGTCTCCTGCCTCCAGCCTCCAGCCTCGCCTCGCCTCAAGTCTCCTGCCTCCAGCCTCCAGCCACGCCTCTCCTCAAGTCTCCTGCCTCCAGCCTCCAGCCTCGCCTCTCCTCGTCTCCTGCCTCCAGCCTCCAGCCTCGCCTCAAGTCTCCTGCCTCCAGCCTCGCCTCGCCTCAAGTCTCCTGCCTCCAGCCTCCAGCCTCGCCTCACCTCGTCTCCTGCCTCCAGCCTCCAGCCTCGCCTCAAGTCTCCTGCCTCCAGCCTCGCCTCGCCTCAAGTCTCCATCCTCCAGCCTCGCCTCGCCTCGTCTCCTGCCTCCAGCCTTGCCTCACCTCAAGTCTCCTGCCTCCAGCCTCCAGCCTCGCCTCAAGTCTCCTGCCTCCAGCCTCCAGCCTCGCCTCAAGTCTCCAGCCTCCAGCCTCGCCTCACCTCGTCTCCTGTCTCCAGCCTCCAGCCTCGCCTTGCCTCGTCTCCTGTCTCCAGCCTCCAGCCTCGCCTCACTTCAAGTCTCCTGCTTCTATCTCCAGCCTCGCCTCAAGTCTCCTGCCTCCAGCCTCCAGCCTCGCCTTGCCTCGTTTCCTACCCCCAGCCTCCAGCCTCGCCTCGCCTCAAGTCTCCTGCCTCCAGCCTCCAGCCTCGCCTCGCCTCAAGTCTCCTGCCTCCAGCCTCCAGCCTCCAGCCTCGCCTCACCTCAAGTCTCCTGCCTCCAGCCTCCAGCCTCGCCTCGCCTCAAGTCACCTGCCTCCAGCCTCCAGCCTTGCCTCGCCTCAAGTCTCCTGCCTCCAGCCTCCAGCCTCGCCTCAAGTCTCCTGCCTCCAGCCTCCAGCCTCGCCTCACCTCGTCTCCTGCCTCCAGCCTCCAGCCTCGCCTCGCCTCAAGTCTCGTGCCTCCTGCCCCCAGCCTCACCTCGCCTGAAATCACCTGCCTCCAGCCTCCAGCCTCTCCTCGCCTCAAGTCTCCTGCCTCCAGCATCCAGCCTCGCCTCACCTCGTCTCCTGCCTCCAGCCTCAGCATTGCATCGCCTCAAGTCTCCTGCCTCCAGCCTCCAGCCTTGCCTCGCCTCGTCTCCTGCCTCCAGCCTCCAGCCTCGCCTCAAGTCTCCTGCCTCCAGCCTCCAGCCTCCAGCCTCGCCTCAAGGCTCCAGCATCCTGCCAAGCCTCGCCTCAAGTCTCTAAGACTCCAGCCTCGTCCTGCCTGCCAGCCAAGCCTCATCCTTGCCTGGTTCTGGGGTCCGAGCCGGACGCAAGACCCAGGTACTGGGTCCTTGTCCAGTCTCTGGCTTGGAGTGCAAGCCCGGGCTCCTAGCTCTCTTGTCCAGTCCTGTTCCGGGTTCCCGGTTTTCATGTCCATGTCCTTGCTCTCAGCCTGTATCCTAAACCTGTCCTTTGTACTTCAGTGCCTGTGTCTTGCACTTGGGTCCGTTCCCAGCCACCGCCTTATGATAGAATGATGCAGCCAACCATAGTCCCAGCAACACAGACACTGTTGTTTTCCTCTTGCCACCCAGGGTTCCTTTCGGTTAAATACCCTCCCACCTGCCCGGGTCGTCCATAGTCTGGATACCCTCTTTGGTCACAAGGAGGCTCCTGTAGGGGTGGGATACTGTCATGGTCCGGTCCGTGAAATCGGTATTCCGGTTCACGGACCCGTCCATCGACCCTTGCTCCAGGTTTTCCTGTCTACCCTGTTTCTGTTCCTGTTGACCACTAATTGAGGCAGCTGATGCTCGTTGGGGCTGGCTGCATAAATACCTTCAGAGACCAGGGCGTGGCTGCTGGATTGTTCTTGTCCTTACTCCTTGTACCCCTTGCTCTGCCTTCTGTTTCCTCACCCGAAGCCTTGCCTTGTCTTGCTGGTAACTCTCGCCTCACCTGAAGTTCTCGTCTCGCCTTGCTTTGCCAGAAGCCTTGCCTTGTCTTGCCGGTTATTCTCGCCTCGTCTCACCTGCAGTCTTGTCCTGGAGCCACCCTGTACCTAGCTCCCTTCCTATCCCTTGCCTCCGTTGGGTAAACAAGGCCATCTCGCCATTACCTGCGGTTGGTTCTGTCCCTTCCGGTCCCTTGCCTCCGTCGGGTAAGCCAGGCCATCTCGCCGTTACCTGTGGTTGGTTCTGTCCCTTCCTGTCCCATGCCTCCGTCGGGTGGTGAACTGCGCCCTGCCCAGGAGTACCGCGCCCTGCCCAGGTGATCCACGCCCTGCCCCGGAGGAGCCTGCCTAGCCTCAAGCCTGAAGACTCCGGCCTCCTGCCTAGCCTCAAGCCTGAAGACTCCGGCCTCCTGCCTAGACTCAAGCCTGAAGACTGCGGCCTCCTGCCTAGCCTCAAGCCTGAAGACTGCGACCTCCTGCCTAGCCTCAAGCCTGAAGACTGCGGCCTCCTGCCTAGCCTCAAGCCTGAAGACTGCGGCCTCCTGCCAAGCCTCGCCTCAAGTCTCTAAGACTCCAGCCTCATCCTGCCTGCCAGCCAAGCCTCGTCATGGCCTGGTTCTGGGGTCTGAGCCAGAGGCAAGACCCAGGTACTGGGTCCTTGTCCAGTCTCTGGCTCGGAGTACAAGCCCGGGCTCCTAGCTCTCTTGTCCAGTCCTGTTCTGGGTTCCGTGTTTTGTGTCCATGTCCTTGCCCTCAGCCTGTATCCTAGTCCTGTCCCTAGTACTTC
Organism: Mobula hypostoma; assembly: GCF_963921235.1. Lineage (NCBI taxonomy): Eukaryota > Metazoa > Chordata > Chondrichthyes > Myliobatiformes > Myliobatidae > Mobula > Mobula hypostoma. The sequence goes on along the minus strand of NC_086105.1, from coordinate 99,174,994 downwards.
AGTGTTTGTGTCTTGCACTTGGGTTTGTGGCTAAGTTTGCTGACGATACGAAGATAGGTGGAGGGGCCGGTAGTGCTGAGGAAACGGAGAGTCTGCAGAGAGACTTGGATAGATTGGAAGAATGGGCAGAGAAGTGGCAAATGAAGTACAATGTTGGAAAGTGTATGGTTATGCACTTTGGCAGAAAAAATAAACGGGCAGACTATTATTTAAATGAGGAAAGAATTCAAAGTTCTGAGATGCAACGGGACTTGGGAGTCCTCGTACAAGATTCCCTTAAAGTTAACCTCCAGGTTGAGTCAGTAGTGAAGAAGGCGAATGCAATGTTGGCATTCATTTCTAGAGGACTAGAGTATAGGAGCAGGGATGTGATGTTGAGGCTCTATAAGGCGCTGGTGAGACCTCACTTGGAGTACTGTGGGCAGTTTTGGTCTCCGTATTTAAGAAAGGATGTGCTGACGTTGGAGAGGGTATAGAGAAGATTCACTAGAATGATTCCAGGAATGACAGCGTTAACATATGAGGAACATTTGTCCGCTCTTGGACTGTATTCCTTGGAGTTTAGAAGAATGAGGGGAGAGTAATCAATCACTGCACATTCAGTCAGAAGAGCAGAGTTAGGAAGAACAGTGTCAGGAAGTGCAGAGTCACTCATTGAGACTCAGTCAGAGCTGACCTGAGAGAGATGAGTCATTTAGAGCAGAATGTGTCAGAGCAGAGTCATACAGGACAGGTTCAGTCAGAGCTGAGTCGGTCGGAGCAGAGTCACACAGAGCAGATTCCTAAGACCATAAGACAGAGGAACAAAATTAGGCCATTCAGCCCATTACATCTGCTCTGCCATTCCACCATGGCTGATTCTGGATCCCACTCAACCCCATATACCTGCCTTCTTGCCATTTCCTTTGATGCCCTGACAGATCAGGAAATGATCAACTTCCACCTTAAATATACCCACAGACCATAAGACACAGGACTTGGCCTCCACCACAGTCTTTGGCAGAGCATTCCACAGGTCACTATTCTCTGGCTAACAAAATTCCTCCTTACCTCTGTTCTAAAAGGTTGCCCCTCGATTTTGAGGCTGTGCCCTCTAGTTCTGGATACCCCCACCATAGGAAACATCACATCTGCCCTATCTAGTCCTTTCAACATTGGGAAGGTTTCATTGAGATCCCACACATCCTTCTAAATTCCAGTGAGTACAGGCCCAAAGCTGCCAAACACTCCTTATATACTAACTCCGTTCCCAGAATCATCCTTGTGAACCTCCTCTGGACTCTCTCCAAGGACAACACATCATTTCTGAGATATGGGCCCCAAAACTATTGACAATACTTCAAGTTCAGCCTGACTAGTGTCCTATAAAGCCTCAGCGCTATCTCCTTGCTTTTATATTCTATTTCCCTTGAAATAAATGACGAAATTGCATTTACCTTCTTTACCACAGATGCTACCTGTAAATTAACCTTTGGGGGTCTTGCATGAGGACTCCTAAGTCCCTCTGCACCTCTGATGTATTTGAACCTTCTCCCCATTTAGATAATATCTGCACTATTGTTCATTTTACCAAAATGCATTACTGTATTACATTTTCAAACACGGTATTCCATCTGCCACATTTTTGCCCATTCTTCCAATTTGTCTAAGTCCTGTTGCAATCACATTGCTTCCTCGACACTACCTACCCCTCCTCCTATCTTCATATCATCCGCAAACTTTGCCACAAAGCCATCAATTCCATTATCTAAATCATTGACAAACAATGTGAAAAGCAGCGGTCCCAATACTGACCTCTGAGGAACATAATTAGTCATGGCAGCCAAGCAGAAGAGACCCCCTTTATTCCCACTCACTGCCTCCTGCGGGTCAGCCATTCCTCTATCTATTCTAGTACCTTTCCTGTAACACTATAGGATTTTATCTTGTTAAGCAGCCTCATGTGTGGCACCTTATCAAATGCCTTCTGAAAATCCAAGTAAATGACATCCACTGCCTCTCCTTTGTCCACCCTGCTTGTTACTTTGTTGAAGAACTCTAACAGATTTGTCAGGCAAGATTTCTCTTCACAGAAACCATGCCAACTTTGACTTATTTTATCATTAGTTTCCAAGTACCCCGAAACCTCATCCATAATAATGAACTCCAATACTTGCCCAAACACTGAGTTTAGGCTAACTGGCCTATAATTTCTGATGTCTTCCTCCCTTCTTAAAGAGTGGAGTGACATTTGCAATCTTCCAGTCCTCTGGGACCATGCCAGAATCAAGGGATTCTTGAAAGATCATGACCAATGTATCCGTTATCTCTTCTGCAACCTCTCTCAGGACTCTGGGATGTAGCCCATCTGGTCCAGATAACTTATCCAACCTAAAATTTTTAAGTTTGCCTCGCACTTTTTCCTTTGCAATAGCAAAGACACTCACGCCTGCTCTCTGACATGCATGGACTTCTGGCACACTGCTAGTGTCTTCCACGGTGAAGTCAGATGCAAAGCACTCATTAGATTCAACTGCCATTTCTTTGTTCACATTAGAAAAAAACTCTTAGTATCCTGCTTTATATTATTGACTAGTTTGCCCTCATATTTCATCTTTTCCCTTCTTATAGCTTTTTTAGTTGCCTTTTGTTGGATTTTAAAAGCTTCTCAATCATCCAACTTCCCACTCACTTTGCTACCTTATATGCCCTTTCCTTGACTTTTACGCAGTCCTTAACTTTCCTTGTTGGCCACAGATGCCTACCCCTGCCATATGAGAACTTTTTCTTCAGTGGGACATATCTAGTCTGTGCCTTGTGAACTATTCCCAGAAACTTCAGCCACCTTTGCTCTGCCATCATCCCCACCAGTATCCTTCTCTAATCCAGCTGGGCAAGCTCCCCTCTCATGCCTCTGTAATTCCCTTTATTCCATTGCGATACTGATACATGTGACTTATGCAGTATCAATTCAACCATATTATGATCACTGTCTCCTAAGGGTTCCTTTATATTAAACTCCCTAATAAGATCTGGGTTATTACATAACACCCAATCTATGACAGCCTTTCCCCTAGTAGGCTCAAGCACAGGCTGCTCTAAAAATCCATCTCATAGCCATTCAACAAACTCACTCTCTTGCGACCTGACACCAACCTGATTTTTCCAATCTCCTCGCATATTGAAGCCCCCATTACAATTGTGTCATTACCCTTATTACATGCCTTTTTCAGCTCCCTTTGCAATCTCAATTGCACATCTTGGCTACTATTTAGAGGTCTATATATGATGGTTCTTTTTACTCTTGTAGTTTTTTAACTCCACCCAGAAAGATTCAACGTTCTCTGACCCTGTCACCTCTTTCTCTTACCAACAGAACCACACCACCACTTATGCCTTCCTGCCTGTCCTTTTGATACAAAATATATCCTTTGATGTTATGTTCCCAACTATGGCCTTCTTTCAGCCACGTTTCAGTGATGCCCACAACGTCATACCGACCAATCTGTAATTGCGCCATGAGTTCGTCCACCTTTTTCCGAATGCTACGCACATTTGAAATCAGTCCTGCATTCTTCACCCTTATGAATTTTGCCTCTGTGGTACAACTTAAGTCTTTGTTCTGTCTGCAGTTGTACGCAATTATTGGCTTGTCGTTCCTTACATTCATGTTACGTATTACGCCCACCATCTACTTGTAAACCTGCTGGCTCATCCTCAGCTCTATCATACTTGTTCCGTCCCTCTGCCATATTAGTTTAAACCACTCCCAAAAGCTCTAGTAAACCTGCCTGCATGAATGTTGGTCTCCCGTGGATTCAAGTGCAACCCGTCCCTTTTGTACAAGTCACACCTGCCTCAGAAGAGGTCTCAAAAATGCAGAAATCTGAATCCTTGTCTCCTGTTCAATTCTTCAGCCACACATTTATCTGCCACTTCAATCTATTCCTATCCTCACTGTTGCGTGGCACTGTCAGAGCATAATCACTGAAGTCAGATCAGTCATAGCAGTCGCCCAGATCAGAGTCAGTCAGATCAGAGTCAGTCAGATCAGAGTCAGTCAGATCAGAGTCAGTCAGAGCGGAGTCAGTCAGAGCGGAGTCAGTCAGATCAGAGTCAGTCAAAGCGGAGTCAGTCAGATCAGAGTCAGTCAGATCAGAGTCAGTCAGAGCGGAGTCAGTCAGAGCGGAGTCAGTCAGAGCGGAGTCAGTCAGATCAGAGTCAGTCAGAGCGGAGTCAGTCAGAGAGGAGTCAGTCAGATCAGAGTCAGTCAGATCAGAGTCAGTCAGAGCGGAGTCAGTCAGAGCGGAGTCAGTCAGATCAGAGTCAGTCAAAGCGGAGTCAGTCAGATCAGAGTCAGTCAAAGCGGAGTCAGTCAGATCAGAGTCAGTCAGATCAGAGTCAGTCAGAGCGGAGTCAGTCAGAGCGGAGTCAGTCAGAGCGGAGTCAGTCAGATCAGAGTCAGTCAGAGCGGAGTCAGTCAGAGCGGAGTCAGTCAGATCAGAGTCAGTCAGATCAGAGTCAGTCAGATCAGAGTCAGTCAGAGCGGAGTCAGTCAGAGCGGAGTCAGTCAGATCAGAGTCAGTCAAAGCGGAGTCAGTCAGATCAGAGTCAGTCAGATCAGAGTCAGTCAGAGCGGAGTCAGTCAGAGCGGAGTCAGTCAGATCAGAGTCAGTCAGAGCGGAGTCAGTCAGATCAGAGTCAGTCAGATCAGAGTCAGTCAGATCAGAGTCAGTCAGAGCGGAGTCAGTCAGAGCGGAGTCAGTCAGATCAGAGTCAGTCAGATCAGAGTCAGTCAGAGCGGAGTCAGTCAGAGCGGAGTCAGTCAGAGCGGAGTCAGTCAGATCAGAGTCAGTCAGATCAGAGTCAGTCAGAGCGGAGTCAGTCAGATCAGAGTCAGTCAGAGCGGAGTCAGTCAGAGCGGAGTCAGTCAGATCAGAGTCAGTCAGATCAGAGTCAGTCAGAGCGGAGTCAGTCAGAGCGGAGTCAGTCAGATCAGAGTCAGTCAGATCAGAGTCAGTCAGAGCGGAGTCAGTCAGAGCGGAGTCAGTCAGATCAGAGTCAGTCAGAGCGGAGTCAGTCAGAGTGGAGTCATTCAGAGTAGAGGCTGTGTGGACAGACTAACCAGAGCAGAGTCAGTCAGTGTGGCTCAGTCAGAGCAGAGTAAATCACAGCAGAATGGGTCAGCCAGATTGGAGTCAGTCAGAGCATAGACAGTCAGAGCAGAGTAATTCAGAGTCTGTTAGAGCAGAGTGAGTCAATGCATTCAGTCAAAGCAGTGTCAGTCAGATTAGAGTCAGTGAGAGCATAGTCAGCCAGAAAGTGTCAGTCAGAGCAGAGTCAGTCAGACAGTGTCAGTCAGTCAGAACAGAGTCAGTCAGAGCTGCTCCTTCAGAGCTGTGTTCGTCAGAACAGCGTTAACCAATTTACCCTGGGATCAATAAAGTATGACTATGACTATGTTAGTTAGTGCAGCTCAGGTAGAGCATCAGTCAGAACAGAGTCAGAAATGGTTGTCCTCTGCAACGTGTCTAATGCACTGGTGGCATACTCCAAGGAAGTGCAGGGTATTTTACACAATGCCAGGCTGGGCTTTATTCCTCAATCAACAGTACAGAGAGAAATTATTTTTATCACTTCCACTGTGCTCTTGTGGGATCTTGCTGTGCAGATTATTCAATAATGCAGGAGTAATTACAGTTTAAAATATATTTCACTGGTTGGGAAATTCTTTGGAGAGCCAACCCTGAAATTTTGTCGGCCTTGAGACTAACGCCATCCACTTGATATTTGATATTTATTTCTGATTTAGCAGCAGGAGAGATTGCAGCAACTCCTTCAGCTCTGCTGTCTTCTCTTCTTCATGTGCCTCGCTTGGGCGATCATGGCTCTCCACACCGAATGATCCCTCGCAGCATCAATGATATCTCGCACACTTAGATCTGTTAGTTCTTTCGCAGTGTCCATATATTTTCTTTTTTGCCTTCTCCATGTTTCCCAGGCATACGGCCTTGTAATGTAAGGCATTCTATTTCTCCCTTTCCGATGATATGGCCCAGGAATTTAAATTTCCTCTCATTCACTGTTCTCATTAAAGATCTTTTTGTATGGGCATGTTGGAGTAGTTACCCTATCTCTATATGATATTTTCAGCATTCTTCTAAGAAACCACATTTCTGTTGCTTCTAAGTTTCTTTGGAGTTCTGGTGTTATAGTCCATGTTTTGGAAGCACACAGCAAGATTGACCAGATGTAACATTTTAGTAGCCTAAGCCTTGTTGTCATAGAAATGTGTCTGTTGGTGAAGATGGGTTTCATATTTTGGAAGTTGGTTTTGGCAATGGCAATTCTTCTTTTTATTTCTACTTTACTTCTAACATCTTGTGATATAAAGCTACCAAGGAAATTAAAGCTGATCTTTTATTCAATCTCTTGGTTACCGATGTACAATTGGCATTTGGGAGTATCCTGCTGTTTTGATATTACCGTACACTTGGTTTTTTTACAGTTGATGGTTAGACCAAAATCTGCACTTGTTTGTACTACTTTGTCTAGGAGGATTTGTAGGTCTTCTGCAGTACTTGCTATTAGGGTGGTATCGTCTGCATATCTTATATTGTTGATGTTAACATTTCCAATTTTTATCCCATCTAGATCTTCTATTTCTCTGAGAATCATTTCACTATAGATATTAAATAATTATGGTGAGGCAACGCATCCCTGTCTAACTCCTCTTTGAATTTTAGTCCAACTACTTGTATTATCATCAATTTTTACCGCCGCCGTTTGGTTCCAATATAAATTTTGAAGCAGTTGTTGGTCCCTTCCGTCAATGTTTAGTTTAGCGAGAATTTGAAATAATTTTTCATGTTGCACTTTGTCGAATGCTTTAGTGAAATCAATAAAACATAAAAAGACATCAATTTGATAATCAATTGCCCTTTCTGAAAGCATTTGTAGTATGAAAATTGCGTTCCTAGTTCCTCTATCCTCAATAAACCCATATTTCAGTTTAGAAGTTTCTGGTCTTAACTTATTTTTAATTCAACTCACAACAATTCTCAACAAAATCTTTATTATGTGACTCATGAGACTGATTCTTCTATAATTTTTGCAGTCAATAGTTCCAGGAATTTTTGGCAGAGTTATAAATACTGATTTCAAGAGATCCCCAGGCAATACACCAGACTCAAATATGCCATTAAACAGTTCAAAAAGAATATCGATGCCCAGATCTTCTAGGGCTTGTATCATTTCCACTGAAATTTCATCATGTCCAGTGGCTTTACCATGTCTCATGCCTTTCATAGCTTTAGTTTGCCGTTGCCTTTTGTTGCTGCAGTGCTCATATACAAATGTTTGTAACTAGAGCATTTGACCCTACTGGTGTTCCCAATTGGGAATCATATAGTAGACATCGCCCAACCTTTGCTGTTGTTGTAATCCATCTCCCTGCTGCCGGACGATTTCAGTGGTTTTAGGTGACACCACCACCGTTGGTCTGGTTATTTTTCTGGCGCCAAACATTCACTATAGACAGAGCTCCTTCGGCGAGACAGGGTGTACCCGGACCTAAGACCTTCGTGAAGGCGGAGTTGTCTTGGGTGGTCGAAGCTATATAATTGCTATTGGCATTTCCTGATATTTAGTCAGGACCCAACCACCCCATACAGCCCAGCTCCTCTGTACTGTCCCTTTCAGTGAAAGTGGCAAAGTCTGGTTTTTAAGAGGAATTTCTCAGATACTCTCTCTATTTGTTCAGGAGACACTGTCTTCCTCATGAGTACCTCCAGTACATCGTACCTTTCCCTCTGGCGTGACCTATAGAACCCTCAAAATCGTTTGCTTCATTTACTGGGTTTCAGAACAATATTATTCAGTTGATGCAACGAAGAACAGAAATTATACAGATCCCCGTTCATGAGGATGGGCAAGCCATTCGAGCACCACCTTTCAGCCATCGCATCTCCTCATACTTGGCAGTGTTATTCCAAATACAATTACAACATTATGCACAGAGTTCTACAGCCCTGAGGTTCCCACATTGAAGATACCCTCGCCTCACCGCCTCCAAAGAGCAGTGACAGGGCTTTCTTGCTTTATTTTCCACTCAGTTGCCTTCGCACTAACCAAGCCATCCCCTGTGCTTTCCATAACCGCCCCCCCCCCACCCCACCGCAAGCAAGATCTGTCACTACAACACTGGCCTCTGCTGAGTTCATTCTGAAAGAGAGAAATTGCCCAGAACCTTCTATGGATTTTAAGCTCTTATTAAATTCTGTATCAGGTCCAAAGAGACTCAAGATGTCTTTGCCACTCAGTTTTAATGGGAGAAAAGGCTGAAAGAGCCTCAGATAGGCGTTAGGTAATTTAAAACAGATCTTTTAATTTTTTGATTGTAAAAATCTAATACTGTTAATTTAGATGCTTCAATCTTTCTAAAGTGTTGAAAAGCTTTTCTTTCCAATGTCAGTGACTCTGCTGGAGAGCATCATCAAGATTCTCCTCTTTCAGTGAAGCACTCCTTCAGATCCCTGCTTTTCCAGCTGTGCAACACTGCCTCACTTCTGTCCCGGTGACAGGGAAACTATATCAACCAGTCTACAACTCCATCTTTCACCTGATCTTCTGCCTGTTAACCCCTATCACCAATTGCTATTCCAGTCACCAACCCCAACCAATTACCCGCCCTCAATTCTCAACTTTCATCCCAGCATTGATGGCCCTAACCAATCAAGATCTTAATCATTCACACTCCAAACTTCTATCACCATTCTACCAGGTCATCTGATATAAATCATGGTAGTTAAAATATTGTGCTTTCAAATGGGACGGCAGAGCTGGACCCTTGAACAAGGTATTTGTTGGCCTCTGCGTACTGCTTATTCAATATTCATTATCTAACTCTAACTCTAATATCTCTAACTTTAATCCACTGGAGATAAAATAGGTTGATATTTTAAGCTCCAACCATCCCTCAGTATTGTCCCTCCAACAGTGCAGCGTTCCCTCAGTACTGTCCCTCTATCGGCCCAACCATCCCTCAGTACTGTCCCTCTATCGGCCCAACCATCCCTCAGTACTGTCCCTTTATTAGTGCTGTGTTCCCTCAGAAATGCCCTCCAGGAATGCAGTGTTCCCTCAATATCGCCTATCCAGCACTCACAAAGAAATCAAGAATCCTCTGCAGAAACTGAGTATCATACTTTGAACAATGTGTTGAGCTGCTATTACTGTGAACCAAATATCAAAAGGAGTGATGGGAGAGAGAGGCAGGGGAGGTGCTGAGCCATTGTGAGAGATATGGCGGTCTTGGAGATCAGACTCAGAGAGGGTGGGGGATCTGCTAGGCGAGAGATCCAAGTGAGTCAGGTGATCCAATGTTCCCAGGTAGCTGAGAGTACCAGATTTCTGATGGTCTGTGGGTCGCTGACACCAGTGACCCAAAGTCCTGATGATCAATGAATCAGAGAATTCCCAGGAATCTAGCAATCCAAGCATCATGGGAAGTGGAGAACTAGCCTTTCGAGAAACCAAAGATTTGAGGATCTAGTGCTTCAAACACCTCAATAATCCAAGGATCATTGTGATCAAAGGGAAAGAGGGGACAATGATCTGGGGGACCGCAATGTCTGAAGCTACCAATCAGACTGAGGATCCTGCCCCTTCCAGGAAGGAAGGTGAGGGCACTGCTGAAGGCGTTGAGGTGATAAACAGACAATACTGACCGGTGGACAGGAACTCCCAGAACATTAAAGGTTAGGTAAACAATCAACAGGTGTTGGGAGGTAACTTCCCCAGCAGAGTCAGTGCAGAAAAGGGCAATAATCGCATCATCAATTAAATGGAAACAAATCTGACAATAGTTAACGATAAAATCAAAATACCAGGAAACAACTGCTGTGGAATCACTTGAGAAATTATATTTAAAGGTTAGATGAAGACGAATGATTTGTACAGGCAGTGGCTGGGTATTGGCTGATTGTTGCTGCCAGTGTGTTTAAGATGAAGGATTGTACGTGACAGCAGGGGGAAAGTAGTAATTGAACTGAGCAGAAGTGTGTGGGCAAAACTGATTCTTGTGTTTGCTGTCCAAGACAAAGCAAGAAGCTCACAGACAGTGGCTCTCGCAGCTTGAAAAATTGTGAGAGATAAGAGAGAGGAACGTAAACATGGAAATGAAACAGTAAGAAACAGAAAGGATGCTGGGGTGGAGGGCAGGAGGAGAGGAAAACACAGAAACTGAGGAAGAGAGGGAGAGAGAGGAAACGATGATGGCAAGGACATTGAGTGAGACATAGGGGCAGGAGGGGAAGGCATTTCAAGTCAGGAGTACAGTCAAACAAATGCTGTTTTGTGTGGTGGACTATGGTAGAAAATGTGGCAGTGTAAGGGTGATGCTGGGGTGTGGGGGGGGTAATGATGGGGTGATAATGTCAAGATGATATTGCAAGGTCACAGTGGGAGAGTTATGCAGAAGTGGTGGAGAGGTGAAGGTGGAAAAGTGACAGAGTGGTGGAAAGGCAACAGAAAAGATAAAGGCGGTGATCTAATTGTGCAGGGGCGGAGAGGTGACCACGTGCTGTGATTGGGAGATGATGTAGCTACAGTAGTGAGCTTGTAATGGAGGAATCGGTGGGGAATTTGCAGTGGACACACAATTGCAGAGGGCAGAGGGTTTATGTTGGAGAGATTATTATGAATGCTTTTCTCTGGTGAGATGACGGTGGACAGGTATCAGTGGAGAGGAATTGGCGAAGAGGCATTGGTAGCGGATATACTGAACTTCATGTTTGCAGCATATCTAAGGATGAGATACCAACTCTGCTGTAACCGATGGCCGTGTTCATGATAGAGACCTAGGCCTGTTGGTGCGATTCAGACGAGGAAGCGGAATGAAGAAGTTCCAAACTGGAAGCAGGGAGCAGCCAACATGTAATGAAGATCTTTGAGAGGGTGGAGTTCTGAAGTCAGCCTGATATCTGAAGAGGAGCAGGGACATACTGTAGCATCTGGCTCTTTTACTTGGCCATCGGGGCCTCCGCTTTGAGCGGCTGAGTAATGGATGGCACTGATGCTTCGGCAGTGTAGTGGGCAAGGAGTGAATGGGTGAGGAAGTACTCGGATTTGTATTCTAGGTGTATACATGAAGAGAGATCATTGAACCACATCAGTGGATATTCAAAAGAGCTGTTCCTTAACTAATGAGACCCCTTCTGGTTCAGGTCCTAGAGTTAAGAACATGACTGGATGAATAGTGGTCTCACTCAATATCCTGGGCCAGTAATCAAAGTTGAAAGTTCAAAGTAAAATTTATTATCTAAGTATATATGTGTCACCACATACAACCCTGAGATTCATTTTCCTGCAGGCATACTCAGCAAATCTATAGAATAGCAACTCTAACAGGATCAATGAAAGATCAACCAGACCGCAGAAGACAACAAACTCTGCAAATGCAAATATAAATAAATAACAATAAATAACGAGAGCATGAGATAATGAGATAAATTGAGATCATTGGTTGTGGGAACATCTCAATCATGGGGCAAGTGAGTGTAGTTATCCCCTTTTGTTCAAGAGCCTGAAGGTTGAGGGGTGGTAATTGTTCTTGAACCTGGTGGTGTGAGTCCTGAGGCTCCTGTACCCTCCACCTGATTGCAGCAGCGAGAAAAGAGCATGGGTGGGGGTGGGGGGGGAATCTCTGATGATGGATGGTGCTTTCCTATGACAGCGTGTCATGTAGGTGTGCTCGGTGGGCCTGTGATGTACTGGGCCGTGTCTTCTACCTTGTGTGGGATTTTCCATTCATGGGCACTGGTGTTTCCATACCAGGCAGTGATGCAGCCAGTTATTACACTCTCCACTGCACATCTATGGAAGTTGGTCAAAGTTTTAGATGTCATGCAGAATCTCCACAGACTCCTAAGGAAGTAGAGGTGCTGCCGTGCTTTCTTCACAATTGCACCTATGTGCTGGGTACAGGACAGATCCTCCAAAATAGCAACACCTTGGAATTTAAAGTTGCTGACCCTCTCCACCTCTGACCCTCTGAAGACGACTGACTCACAGACGTCTGGTTTCCCTCTCTTGAAGTCCACAATCTGTTCCTTGGTCTTGCTGACATTGAGTGAAAGTTGTTGTTATGACACCAGTCAGCCAGATTTTCAATCACCCTCCTGTATGCTGACTCATCACCACCTTTGTTTGGCCTACGACGGTGGTGTCACCAGCAATCTAGAATACAGCATTGGAGTTGTGCTTGGCCACACACACATAGGTACGAAGCTAGTAGAGCAGTGGGCTAAACACACAGCCCTGTGGTACACCTGTGTTGATAGAGATCGTGGAGGAGATGTTGCCAATCCAAACAGACTGGGGTCTGCAAGTAAGAAAATTGAGCACCCAATTGCACAAGGAGGTATTGAGGACAAGTTCTTGGAGCTTACTGAGTAGTTTTGAGGAGATGATGGTACTGTAGTTGATAAAGAGCATTCTGACGTATGCATCTTTGCTGTCCAGATGTTCCAGGGTTGAGTGAAGAAGCAATAAGATGCACTTGCTGTGAACCCGTTGCACCAAAAGGCAAACTGGAGTGGATCCAAGTCACTTCTCAGTCAAGAGTTGATATATTTCTTCACTCACCTCTCAAAACACTTGATCACTGTGGATGCAAGTGTTACTATCAGTGACACCACTAGTCACTGACTCTACTGTTGTTTATGCGATTTTCTGGGCAAATAGGCTGCTACATTCACATTAGCACCAATACTCACAGAGGCATAAAGAGATATAGGACAGACACAGGCCCTTCAGCCCACTGAATGCATGCCAGCCATCAACCATCCACTTACACTCATCCTGCATTAATCCTAAATTTTATTCTCCCCCACATTTTCATCCCCTCCCTCCAGATTCTACTGCTCACTTACACGCTAGGGGCAATTTGCTGTGGCCGAATAACCTACCAATCTGTACGCCTTAGGGAGGAATCCAGAGCACCTAAAGGAAACTCAATGATCACAGGAAGAGCGTGCAAACCCCGCGCAGACAGCAGCCAAGCTGAGGTTTGGGCCCAGGTCACTCCACCAGCTACGCCGCTGCCTTTGTGATTCTGTGAGTCCTATTGAGTTGCAGTGGCTACCTTCTGAAAGGAATATATTGTGCTGGAAGAGCCTGGGAAGTGCCTGGCTGGAGCGAATTGGAGCTCAGCAATGGCCCGGCCTTACAAATTAGTGTTGCGTTGCCCGCACTCTTGGCTTGGATTCAAGTGACGACCTCACACTGCTGTCTGGAGATGCCATACCTCCCTCAGGCAGATATCAGCAGGTCAGGTCTGCAGTGAAAAAGAAAAGCTTTGACTGGATGGAACTAATCTGAGTAGTTTCCATGGAGATGTTAGACAGGACCGAGAGAAGTGTGGCTCAGTTATTTGTTGCTGAGCTGCTGAGAGGGAGAAGTGTAGCCACTGACACAGAGGACAGGGATGAATGAACAAGAATAAACAGGAAATATGTATCGATCCAATAGATTGCAGGTGGAATCCTGCTGGGATAGTCCTATGGAATATTCCCTTGAGTTTAAACTGTTTTGGAGCATGGCCGCGCCTGTCTACATTTCTAGTCACCCTGATATAGGAAGGTCGTGGTTAAGCCAGAGGAAGATACAGAACAAATTCACAGCAGTGTTGTCTGGACTGGAGGCATTGGGTTATAAGGAGAGACTGGATGGGTTGCAACTGTTCCTCCTAGTTTGACCTGACAGAGGTTCATAAAATTATGGGGAGCATAAATGGGGTGGACAGTCTTTTTCCCTGGGTAGGGGACTTTGAATATATTGACCACAGGTCTAGAGTGAGAAAGGAAAGACTTAAAGGGGGACCTAAGGGGTCCTTATTTCACATAAAGGGTGTATTCAGTGAGCTGCCAGAGGTTGGAGGTGGTAGAGGAAGGTACATTTACAATGTTTAAAATATGTTTGTACAGGAACATGGATGGGAAAGGTTTAGTGGGATATGGGGCAAACGCAGGCAAAAGGGGATTGGTGTAGACAGGCATCTTGATCATTGTGGGCGAGTTGGGCTTGAAAGCCCGTTTGTGTGTCGGATGACTATTGATGTAAGTTCAGGAATCTGTCTGTCCTTCCAGCTGTAGGTCCAGCTTCACTCTAACGGCGGGCTAATGAACCCTGACAGTCTTGGCTAGAACATTTCTAGTGTAGAGTCGAGGAACCTTCTAGCTGGGAACGAGATACATTTCAGCTGTGTTCTGAGGAAAACCTCAGCCTCCAACTGTGAGGTACCCTTTCCATCTGGGAGTTCAGAAGACCATAAGGCATAGGAGCAGAATTAGGCCATTCAGCCCATCGAGTCTGCTTCACCATTCCATCATGGCTGATCCCAGATCCCACTCAACCCCATACACCTTCCTTCTCACCATATCCTTTGATGTCCTGACCAATCAGGAAACTATCAACTTCTGATTTAAGTATACCCAAGAACTCAATTTTGAAGCTGTGCCCTCTGATTCTATAGCGTACCCCCACTATAGAAAACATCCTCTCCATATCCACCTTATCTAGTCCTTTCAACATTCAATAGGATTCAATGAGGTCCCACCTCACCTCCCGCACTCTTTTAAATTCCAGTGTGTACAGGCCCAAAGCTGCCAAATGCTCCTCATATGTTAACCCCTTTCATTTCCAGAATCATCCTTCTGAACCTCCTCTGGATTGTCTCCAATGACAACACATTCTTTCTGACATATGGGGCCCAATACTGTTGAAAATACTCTGTGTCGCCTGACTAGTGTCTTATTGAAACTCTACATTTTCTCCTTGCTTTTATATTCTATTCCCCTTGAAATAAATGCCAGCATTGCATTTGCCTTCTTTACCACAGACTCAACCTGTAAATTAACCTCCTGGGAGTCTTGCACGAGGACTCCTAAGACCTGCAGCTCTGATCTTTGAACCTTCTCCTCGTTTAGATAATAGTCTGCACTATTGTTCCTTTTACCAAAATGCATTATCATACAGTTCCCAACACTGTACTCCATCTTTTTTGCCCATTCGTCCAATTTGTCTAATTCCTGCTGCAATCGCATTGCTTCCTCAGCACTACCTACCCCTCAGCCTATCCTTGTATCATCTGCAAACTTTGTCACAAAGCCATCAATTCCATTACCTAAATCATTGACAAACAATGTGAAAAGTAGTGGTCTCAATACTGACCCCTGAGGAGCACTGTGAGTCACTGGCAGCCAACCAGAAAAGGCCCCCTTTCATTCCCACCCTGCCTCCTGGCTGTCAGCCATTCCTCTATCCATGCCAGAATCTTTCCTGTAACACCATGGGATTTTATCTTGTTAAGCAGCCTCATGTGTGGCACCTTATCAAATGCCTTCTGAAAATCCAAGTGAATTACATCCACTGCCTCTTCTTTGTCCTGCTGGTTACTTCCTGAAAGAACTCTAACAGATTTGTCAGGCATGATTTCTCTTTACAGAAACCATGATGACTTTGACTTATTTTAACACTAGTCACCAAGAACCCCAAAACCTCATCCTTAATAATAGACTCCAACACTTTGTCAACCACTGAGGTTAGGCTAACCGGACTATAATTTCTGATGTCTTCCTCCCTTCTTAAAGGTCTTCCAGTCCTCTGGGACCATGCTAGAATCAGGTGATTGTTGAAAGATCATGACCAATGCATCCATTATCTCTTCAGCAACCTCTCTCAGGACTCTGTAGTCCATCTGGTCCAGGTCCACCTTAAGACCCTTCAGTTTACCTAGCACTTTTTCCTTTGTAATAGCAAAGGCGCTCAGTCCTGCTCCCTGACACTCATGACATGACACTGCTAGTGCCTTCCCAGTGAAGACAGATGCAAAGTACCCATTAAGTTCATCTACCATTTCTTCGTCCCCAATTACTAGCTCACCAGCATCATTTTTCAGTGGTCCAATATCAATTCTCACCTCCCTTTTACTCTTTATATGACTGAAAAAACTTCTAGCATCCTGCTTTATATTATTGGCTAGTTTGCCCTCATATTTCATCTTTTCCCTTCTTATAGCTTTTTATTGCCTTTTGTTGGATTTTAAAAGCTTCCTAATCATTGAACTTCCTACTCACTTTTGCTACATTATATGCCATTTCCTTGGGTTTTATTCAGTCCTTAACTTCTCTTGTCAACCAGGGTTGCTTATCCATGCCATTTGAGATCTTCTTCCTCTGTGGGACATACCTATCCTGTGCCTTGTGAAGTGTTCCCAGAAACTTCAGCTACCTCTGCTTTTCCATCATCCCCGCCAGTATCCTCCTCCATTCCACCTGGGTAAGCTCCTCTCTCATGTCTCTGTACTTCCCTTTATTCCATTGAAATAATGATACATGTGACGTTTACTTCTCCCTCTCAAATTGCAGTATGAATTCAATCATATTATGATCACTGCCTCCTAAGGATTCCTTTATGTTAAGCTCCCTAATACGATCTGGGTTATTACACAACCCCAATCTAAGACGGCCTTTCCCCTATTAGACTCAACCAGAAACTGCTCTAAAAAGCCATCTCATAGCCATTCAACAAATTCTCTCTTTTGCGGTCTGGCACCAACCTGATTTTCCCAATCTCCTTGCATATTGAAGTCCCCCATTACAATTGTGACATTACCCTGGTTACGTGCCCTTTGCAATCTCAACTCCACATCTTGGCCACTATTTGGAGGCCTATACATGATTACCATAGTGTTTTATTTACCTTTGCAGTTTCTTAACTCCATCCACAAAGATTCAACATCCTCTGACCCTATGTCACCTCTTTCTAAAGATGTAATTCCATCTCTTGTCAACAGAGCCACACCACTGCCCATGCCTTTCTCCTTGTCCCTTCAATACAAAGTGTATCCTTTGGTGTTAGGTTCCCAACCATAGCCTTCTTTCAGCCACAACAGTGATGCCCACAACATCACACCAACCAATCTCTAATTGCACCACGAGTTTGTCCACCTTATTCCAAATGCTACATGCATTTAAATATAGCACCTTCAGTACTGCATTCTTTGCCCTTTTGAATTTTGCCTCTGTGATACAATTTAACTCTTTGCTCTGTCTGCATTTGTGCCCAATCATTGGCTTGACCTTCCTTACATTCACGTTACATCCATCAGCTACTTGTAAACCTGCTGGCTCATCCTCAGCTCTATCATACTGGTTCCCATCCCTCTGTCATATTAATTTAAACCACTCCCAACAGCTCTAGTAAACCTGCCTGCAAGAATGTTGGTCCCCCGTGGACTGAAGTGCAACCCATCCCTCTTCTACAAGTCACACCTGCCCCAGAAGAGGTCCCAATTTTCCAGAAATCTGAATCCAATTCTGCTCCAATCTGAATCCAACCCCTGCTCCAATTCTTCAGCCACGCATTTATCTGCTACCTCATTCTATTCCTATACTCACTATTGCACGGCACAGGCAGCAATCCTGGGATTACTACCCTTGAGCCCCTGTTTTTCAGCTTCTTTCCCAACTCCCTGTATCCTGTTTTCAGGACCTCCTCCCTTTTCCCTACCTATGTCGTAGGTACCAATCTGTACTACGACTTCTGGCTGCTGACCCTCCCTTTTCAGGATATTGTGGTTGTGTTCAGAAACATCCCAGACCCTGGCACCTGGGAGGCAAACTACCATCCCCATTTCTTTTTCATGCCCACAAAATCGCCTATCTGTCCCCCTAACTATAGAGTCCCCTATTACTGCTGGTATCCTCTTCGGTTCCCTACCCTTCTTAGCCTCAGTGCCAAAGACACAACTGCTGTTGATTCCCCCAGGTAAGTCATTCCCTCCCCCTCCCCCCAACAGTACTCAAAATGAACTACTTATTTTTGAGGGGGATGGCCACAGTGTGCTTTCCACTATCTGACATTCTCCCTTCCCCCTCCTGACAGTCATTCATTTACCTGTCTTCTGTAGCCTTGGGGTGACTACCTCCCTGTAGCGCCTGTCTATCACCTCCTCACTTTCCCTAACAAGCCGAAGGTTATCGAGCTGAAGCTCCAGTTCCCTAACTCGGTCTCTAAGGAGCTGCATCTTGATGAACTTGGTGCAGATGTGGCCTCAGGGAGGCTGGTAGTCTACTGGAAGTCCCATATCTCTCACCCAGAACAGAACACTCAATCTGTAGACATACCCACTATTCTCTCAAGATTTAAATAAGAAATAAAGAATGAACTTACCTACTTTCCTTGCCTCCGCCTGTTCTGGCCGTAGCCCTGTTGAGCCAAAGCCATACTACTCTGATTCAGACCACTCCAATGATGACCGCTCTGCTAGATGGTACTCCTCTTTTCTGGAGACTGGCTTTTTAAAGCTTTTTACCAGACTTGTGTGGGAACGCTTCTACCGTGTCTGCGCAGTTCTCCAATCAAAGCCTCCGGTTAAAAAAACTTCCTGCTTTTTAAAGCTTTTCGCCGGACTTGCGCGGGAATGCTTCTATTACGTCTGCGCTGTACTCCAATCAAAGCTGTGGGCTCATGGCTCCACTCCAGCTGTGGAGACTGATACCCTCACTGATGAGCTCATCCCGTGCCTTTTAGGGTTTACACAGGTGAGCTGGAGTTTGGCACGTTCGGCTCACACCGAATGCTGTGGACAAATCATCCTTGGAAAGTGCCACGGATGATCTCAGGAAGCAACGGGATTCATTTTGGATTGATACATCTTTTGCAATGAGCTCAGCAGGTTGGACAAAACCTTTGTGGCTTCCTTGTGGAAAGTCAAGCTTTTGTCTCATCCAAACCTTTCAAGTTTTAAAGCAGTTCTACACCAGACAAAATGACTGCTGCCACCTCCCTCGGCTTTCCGATTAAGAATGTGATTGTTAAGCTGTCGGTCACAAGCACAGAGCAATCAAACTGTACATTTGGCTGACCCCCTTCCTGGATGGTTTGAAGCAGTACAGTTTATATATCTGAGATTGTTTTAGGGTTTCATTTTATATGCTTTTGATTGCATCTTCAACTGCAATTATAACTAATTGAACAAAATAGCATACAAAGTACTTGTGTATCCATAACTCCTTGGGACTTGAATATAATTGCAAATCAACATCATGATAGAAATTCAAACCAAAAAGGAAAGATTCAGAGAAATTATTAACTGCAGAATACGGTGCCAGCAAGATAATCTCGTTATTAATAAACTACAACAGTTAGAGATTTACAACTGAGACACACAGTATTTTGGGGCCAGATTGGCAATCTGAAACATTGAGAACCAGTTATGTGACGCATATTTCACTTTAACAAAGCAGAACTTTTCTGTCCATGCCTCTCGGAACTTTTAATACTCACTAACAAGATTTCTCTTTTTCTCTGACCTGATTCTACCCTGTTCCAATTACCCTGTCAGATCTCGCTGATTACAGCACGCAGTTTTCTTCAAAGTCTTCGACCTCTTTGATGTCCATGCCACTCCTGCACTGCTACACTTGTTAGCTCCCTTGTTGTTTCCTCACCCCTCAACCTTTCCTTTACAAAGTTAATTTCATTTAAAACGCATGCAGTTTGATACGCATAAACAGACACAGACAGCTAGACACACACACACGCACACACACACACACACGCACACATACGGGCCGCTGCAGATACAGACACAGACAGCTAGACACACACACACACACACACACACATCCATAAAGACAGACTTACCATGCTAGAGAAGATGCAATCATATCAAATCCTGTTCAGTAAGAATAGACCTCCACTAAGTTACTAACAAGTTGCTCAGTGACTTTCTATTCTCCATTGGTCCTTTGCAATAGGATGAAGCTGTCTGCAGGACATACTTGTGGACCTTGGCGGGCACTAACTGACACTTGCCTTCAGAAAATTCCTTCATTAGGAAGGCAGGCAGAATAGGACCCGGTCACAGAAGCTGATCGGTTCTGGTGAGCATCACAGGGACAACCCCTGGAGTTCTAAGGACACAAGAGATTCTACAGATGTTGGAAATTCAGAGCAACACACCCAAATTTCTGGAGGAACTCAGCAGCTAGTCAACAACTATGGAAATAAGACCATAAGACCATAAGATATAGGAGCAGAAGCAGGCCATTCGGCCCATCGAGTCTGCTCTGCCATTCAATCATGGGCTGATCCAATTCTTCCAGTCATCCCCACTCCCCTGTTTTCACCCCATACCCTTTTATGACCCGGCTAATCAAAAACCTATCTATCTCTGCCTAAAATATACCCAATGACTTGACCTCCACAGCCACTTGTGACAGCAAATTCCACAGATTTACCACCTTCTGACTGAAGTAATTTCTCCGCATCTCGGTTCCAAAAGGACGTCCTTCAATCCTGAAGTTGTGCCTTCTTGTCCTAGAATTCCTTACCATGGGAAATAACTTTGTCATATCTAATCTGTTCAGGTCTTTTAACGTTCGGAATGTTTCTATGAAATATGTAAACAATGAGGGGCAGTCAGATATCTTTTTCACAGCTACTGCGCATGTCTGTTTGAGAAGCTTCACCAGCTTCAGAGGGAGAGAAGCACCAGACAGAAGCTTGTTGTGAGGTATTGAGATGGGCTGCCAATCTTTTGCCCCAATCCAACACCACTTGTAGGCAAACGCGATGACATCTTCCTTCATAAACCTGTAACACGATGCCTGCCAGAAATGTATTGTCAGCCTTCAGACCTGTGGAGCCAAATACAGCAACTGTTTTGTATCCTAATCCTTACTTCTCAAAGATGTGGGTAACAGCTGGAGCCATCAACTGCTGGCCATCTACTTAGATCTGAAGGTTCAAGACGCTGCGTTGACTGTGTGATACAGACCTTAATTCTCAGTCTGATGGACTGTGAAGATGCTATTATGACATCTTTCTCCATCACGCTGGTTTTCACAGAGATCCCTCTGTGTGGCTTCTCCAGCAATATACTGAAAATGCTAATGGAACTTACTAAGTCAGGCAGGGTCTACAGAGGGGAATAAACAGATGACTTTTCGGATTGAGGCCCTTAATCAAACGAGCAACACTGGTCTTCTTGTCAGTCCCTGGCACCTGTGAAGAAGGTAGTGTTAAATACTTCATGGATAGCTTGTGACCGTCTCATGAGGATGATGTAATGGTCTTGTGGAGGTCACATGATGTAATTTTCCCACCAGTGAGGTCACATTATGACCTGTTCTCAACAGGTATATAAAAGGAAGACCCCTGATGACGCAGTTAGGGATTTCAGTTTAGTTTTGTGTTAGATACTCCGTTTTTGCTGCATATTCGGCTGATGACACAGTTTTGTTTTATAGTGCAGTTCTACTTTCTTTTATAAGTAGTATTGGAGAGTGAAGACCTCACCAAAATTCAGGAATTCGCCGAGTCGAGTAAAGTTGGTTTCGTTCGGCAGTTTCGTAAAGGGTAGACTTTATTGATTCTTCGGTCAAGAGATAGTGAGCTACATCTGAGATAACTCCTGCCAAAAGAGCAAGGAAGTTCGTGCAAGGTTCACTCACCAGAAAAAGGGTCAATTCCTTTTAAGCCGTTTTTTTCCGTCGTTGTGAATCCTGCAGACAAGGCAGGTTCCGGCTGGGATCAGCAGTAACGACATGTCTTCGAGGAATTCTTGACTTCAGGAAAGTCTCTCCTAATTGGCCGCATAAATCTCTTGGACATTCGAATTTACCATTCTAAGAACCGTGCTCGAATTTACCACTTTAAGAACTGTTTTCACCTTTACCCTTTTAAGAACTGTTCCAGAGTTGCCGTATAGCAGTTAACTTCCGGTTAAGTTAGTCGTTTAAATACATTTTGCTATTTTTGAGCAAAGTTTAATAAATGTTTGTTTGTTTTTATAAAACCTGACTCAATCCATTGTTGCCGGTCACGTGACAGAAGCTCATTAATTGCTGCTCACCAGGGGAATGAAAGAGAGTTTCCACTCCTCTGGGATGGGAATTCTGCTTTGTCTCCTTCTGGGATCAACAGCTGCTACAGCCCCCTGCTCCTGTGGTTGGCACTCAGTTAGAGGAAGCAGTGGCCAGGGGAGAACAGGGACTTGATGTTGGTGAGTCTCAGCTTCAGGTTTCATGGCACAGCAAGGGCATTCTGCTGGAAGTGGGCAGAACCGACGTTGTGGGCCAGCTGTGTCTCGAGCCGGGCTTTGGAAACATTGCGGAGCCTTGAACTGTTTGCATCAGGATTTGGATGTGAAACCTGGTTCCTCATCATTCCTGATACATCAATGGTGTTGTGAAGCTACCCAGTGAAAATGATCAGCTGGAGCTGATCAATATTAACTGGAAGCTAAAGAAGTTTCAGTCACTCACTCCCGAAGATCATCCATGGACACCCCTATCCATGCACCCTCTTTAATGAGTGTCTGGACACATTTTTAATGGACGAGACAAAAAGACCATCTCCTACAACTTATGAGTTATAGATGATGCAGGGGTGTATTAAACAAGAGCACAGTGTTGTTATAGGAAGTTGTTGTGAATATGGATTTTGAAAGAGCCGTGCGTTGAATGAGCAGCCAATTAACCACTTCTCAGTTCCTTGTTTATTAGCTGTTGCTACATAAACATCTGGAAGACCTGTAGACAAGATCTGTTGAAGTTTCAGAGTTCAGCCTGTGTGGACTGCTTTACACAGGTGGACATGGTCACTGACACTTCCCTAAAAAGTGCATGAAGATCATTATGAGAAAGGGTTTGGTAATTTCTCAAACAGCCGGAACACCGAAGCATGTTGGGTCCTTCAGTACAACAGAGCAGATTATTGAAGAATCAAGATCAATTTTCTCATATCATGTCTTACAGATGAACTAGTAATGGATGATGGCCTGCTTGTTTGAGCATCTCTATTAAAGTGCTTTATGAAACAAAATGGTAACATGTAATTCCTTATATCACCATATCATCTGGTATTAGAATCAGAAACACGTTTATTACCGCTGACATATGTTGTGAAATCTGCAGTTTTGCACAGCAACACACTGCAATATATAAAACGTAGTATGAATTTCAATAAGAATACATAAAAATCTGTAAATAAATCCATCAAAGAGAGAGAGAGCAAAATACTGAGCTTCATTATCCGTTCAGAAATCTCAACAAAAATATTTGCACACAGTGATTTATAGGATTGCTTTTATATTTATATTTATTGTGTTTTTTTTATACTTATTGTGTCTTTTAGTGCTGCATTCGATCCAGAGTAACAATCACTTCATTCCCCTTTACACTCGAGTACTGAAGAATGACAGTAAACAATCTTCAGTACTAAATCTTGAGTGCATCTTCAGGCTCCTGTATCTCCTCCCTGAATTGACAGCAAAGAGAGGAGGCCATGTCGTGGGTGGGGAAGGTCCTTCATGTTGGAGGTGCCTTCTTAAGGGACCAATGTCCTTGATGGTGAGGAGGCTAGTGCCGGTGATGAAGCTGGTTCAGTCTATGACCCACGAGGTCATGTAGCGGTCAGCAAAATCACTTCATAGCACCAGTGATGGAGCTGGTTGAGTCTAGACCCTCACAGTAAAGTAGTGGTTAGCACAATCCCATCACAGCACCGACAATCACCGATCGGGGTTCAATTCCGTCCACTGTCTGTAATGAGTTTGTACGTTGTCCCCGCGGCCGCGTGGGTTTACAACTGTAAAGACTTTGTACGTTCTCCCTGCGACCACGTGGGTTTACAACTGTGATGAGTTTGTATGTTCTCCCCGCGACCGCGTGGGTTTACAACTGTGATGAGTTTGTACGTTCTCCCCGCGACCGCGTGGGTTTATTACTGTGATGAGTTTGTACGTTGTCCCCGCGACCGCGTGGGTTTACAACTGTAAGGAGTTTGTACGTTGTCCCCGCGACCGCGTGGGTTTGCAACTGTAAGGAGTTTGTACGTTCTCCCCGCGACCGCGTGGGTTTACAACTGTAAAGACTTTGTACGTTCTCCCTGCGACCACGTGGGTTTACAACTGTGATGAGTTTGTATGTTCTCCCCGCGACCGCGTGGGTTTACAACTGTGATGAGTTTGTACGTTCTCCCCGCGACCGCGTGCGTTTATTACTGTGATGAGTTTGTACGTTGTCCCCACGACCGCGTGGGTTTACAACTGTAAGGAGTTTGTACGTTCTCCCCGCGACCGCGTGGGTTTGCAACTGTAAGGAGTTTGTACGTTCTCCCCGCGACCGCGTGGGTTTGCAACTGTGATGAGTTTGTATGTTCTCCCCGCGACCGCGTGGGTTTACAACTGTGATGAGTTTGTATGTTCTCCCCGCGACCGCGTGGGTTTATTACTGTGATGAGTTTGTATGTTGTCCCCGCGACCGCGTGGGTTTACAACTGTAAGGAGTTTGTACGTTCTCCCCGCGACCGCGTGGGTTTATTACTGTAATGAGTTTGTACATTGTCCCCGCGACCGCGTGGGTTTATTACTGTGATGAGTTTGTACGTTGTCCCCGCGACCGCGTGGGTTTACAACTGTAAGGAGTTTGTACGTTCTACCCGCGACCGCATGGGTTTATTACTGTAATGAGTTTGTACATTGTCCCCGCGACCGCGTGGGTTTATTACTGTGATGAGTTTGTACGTTCTCCCCGCGACCGCGTGGGTTTATTACTGTGATGAGTTTGTACGTTCTCCCCGCGACCGCATGGGTTTGCAACTGTAATGAGTTTGTACATTGTCCCCGCGACTGCGTGGGTTTGCAACTGTAATGAGTTTGTACATTGTCCCCGCGACTGCATGGGTTTGCAACTGTAATGAGTTTGTACATTGTCCCCGCGACCGCGTGGGTTTACTACTGTGATGAGTTTGTACGTTCTCCCCGCGACCGCGTGGGTTTATTACTGTGATGAGTTTGTACGTTCTCCCCGCGACCGCGTGGGTTTGCAACTGTAATGAGTTTGTACATTGTCCCCGCGACTGCGTGGGTTTGCAACTGTAATGAGTTTGTACATTGTCCCCGCGACTGCGTGGGTTTGCAACTGTAATGAGTTTGTACATTGTCCCCGCGACCGCGTGGGTTTACTACTGTGATGAGTTTGTACGTTCTCTCCGCGACCGCGTGGGTTTACAACTGTGATGAGTTTGTACGTTCTCCCCGCGACCACGTGGGTTTACAACTGTGATGAGTTTGTACGTTGTCCCCGCGACCGAGTGGGCTTACAACTGTGATGAGTTTGTACGTTGTCCCCGTGACCACGTGGGTTTACAACTGTGATGAGTTTGTACGTTGTCCCCGCGACCGCGTGGGTTTACTACTGTAAGCAGTTTGTACGTTCTCCCTGCGACCGCGTGAGTTTACAACTGTGATGAGATTGTACGTTGTCTCCGCGACCGCGTGGGTTTACTACTGTAAGCAGTTTGCACGTTCTCCCTGCGACCGCGTGGGTTTACAACTGTAAGGAGTTTGTACATTCTCCCCGCAACCGCGTGGGTTTCCTCCGGGTGCTCCTGTCTCCTCCCACAGTCCAAAGACGTACAGTGGGAGTCAGTAAGTTGTGGACATGCTGTGTTGGTGCTGGAAGTGAGGTGAAACTTGTGGGCTGTCCAACTCAATCCTCACTGATTAGATTTGACACAAAACCTCACACTACACTGCACGAGACAAATAAAGCGAATCTGTAAAAACCTCTTTTGTCCGATCCTGTGCATTGGAGCCTCCACACCAGTCAGAATGCTCTCCGTGGTACATCTGTTAAAGTTTGCAAAGAGTCTCAAATTCGCTTGTATGGGATAATTACTTATCAGTGAAGTACTTCAGACACAGGTACAATGAGATATTTTAACTAAAAGCACAGCTGTGAACACCAGTGCGAATAGGAACATACTGAACATACTTCAGTCAAATCTGGAGGGGAAGAAGGGCCATTGAGACAGACAGCTTGTGATTGAAGCAGTGGAGTAAAACAACTTGAGTACCATATCCCTACCTCAGTCACCCGACACCCATGGGGAATGGGGGGGAGGGTCCTCTTTGCATAACCATTACTCAAAACAACATTGCACACTAATATCCTATGAATAAATCATTAATTATACTGCTGAACTGTAGGTCACCTCCTTAACCTTTAAATAATAATGTTTTACGCTGAATTTCTATGTTTTAAGGCTAATCTGTATAAATATGAATATCAGCAAAAAATAATGACAGTACTTATCTTCCAAGAGGAAGCCACTGCTAATCCACCTACACTGCATTGCCCTTATGTGTGAATGAATTAGAAATGTCTTATTTCACATGACATTTGAAATTTAAAAAAAAATATTTTTCCAGTCAGTTGAGGATTCCTGAAGCGTGACTGCTGGATAAATGCAAGTTTACTGTACCATCCAAAAAACTGACATTCAGAAGTGGGATGTCATTGGAGGTAGGAAGTGCAAAGAGGTACCTTGAGAAGATGCGACACTGAATTAGGAGAGGGCATCGATTGAAGCACAGCCACACAGCAGGTAGTACTGCTGGCGAACGACTTTGATCCTTTCCTCTGGCGCTGTCTGGGTGGAGTCTTCCCGTAACACATAGGTTTCCCCTGGGCTCTCCAATTTCCTCCCTCTTTCTAAAAGCGTGCTGCAAGCTTAATTGATAACTGTAGATTGTCCTAATGTACGTATAGGTAGGGAAGCCAATCGGCATGTAGGAGAGGCCACAGAGAGAATGGTCAGACTGATCAATGGGTATCAAAGGCGAAGAGCTCTGAAGGTTGGATTTATTGCTTGCACAGAGTTCAAAGTAAATTTATTATCAAAGTATGTACGTATATGTCACCATGTATGTACGTATATGTCACCATGTACTACCCCGAGATTCATTTCCTTGCAGGCATTCACAGTAGAATAATGCAAATGCAAATGAATCACTGAATGGCAAGCTGTGCAAACACTGATCAAAAAATGACAATAAATAGATCTGAAAACATAAGTCCTAGAAAGTGAGAAGATGAAGATGGTTGTGATTGCTAGAAGTCGATCATTTCAGCCAGTTCCTCAGCACAATGTTCTTGACGCAACTGTTACATTAATCACCTTCCTTCCGTCAAGTGAAAATCTTCACTCATGATCGCACGATACTCGTTTCCTTCACAACTGCCTGAGACGATGAACAGCCATTCCTGGATGCAGCAAGACCCAGATAATATCCAGGCATGTGGAGCTATGCAGCAAGTACCATTCACATCACTAAAGTGCTGGGCAATGATTATTCCCCAGTAAGAGCAAATCCAATCAACTTGACATTCTCCTGTATCAACGCCATTGACTAGAAACTCAGCTAGACAAGCCACTTATGTATTTTGGCTAAAAGAGCAGATCAGAAGCTGAGTATTTGGAGGCAAGTGACTCACTTCTTAACCCTGAAGCCTCTTTACCATTTACAAGGCACAAGTTGGGAACATGATGGGTTATTCTCCATTTACATGGACGAGTTCAACTCTAACAACTCTCAAGAAGCTTTGATGTCATCCTGGACAAAGCAGCCCCCTTGGTTCCTCAGCTCTGTCACAGCGATGCCATCCAGAGAATACACAGCAGCCACCTGCCCAGGTAATTCTGACAGTGCATAACCTCAATCCCCAACAACAACAGTACCATTAACCACAGGTTGCCCACCTGGTCACACACTATTTTGATCTGGAAATATATCACTGCTTCTTCGTCATCACTGCGCCTAATTCTGGAAAACCCTGTCATCGGCACTGTGGGAGTCCCTTCTGTACAGTTCAAGAAGGCAACTCGCTTCCTCCTTCTCAAAGGTGATTAGGGACGGGCAAAAAATGCTGGTCCTGTCAGCAAAACCTGAATCCCAATAAATCAATAAATATTCACCACACCTCTCTCTCCTTAGTCAAGATGTCTGTTAAAACACAGCTCTCTTCTTTTAATTATTTGCTTTAGTATATGACTTGGTATGAAATTCACTTCTGAGAATTACCTTAAGGATGTTTTACCATATCAAAAGTGAAAGGTGTTCCTATATTTAACCTATGCTTCACCCTCCTTAAACAGTCCTAGGTGGCAAACATGGCATTTACATTTTCCATTGTTTTCACAAATCGCTGCTCTTATGGAAAGGAAGGAAAAGGTTTTTTTGTTACAGCTGTTAATTAGACCAGCGGAAACAGACCTTGGTTTCTCTGAAATATATTAATCTCCGTCAGCCTCATTTACATATTAATAAAACTGATTACCCTTCTAGCTATGAACTCTTGGCCAGCTTGCATTATAAAGCTGCTGATGAATATTTATCACATTCCTCAATTGTACACTGAGGGCCCTCAGGGACTTATCTATTTACAATTTTGGTTTCATGCTTTTTTAATTTGAAGTATAGAGCAGATCATAGTGGAGAAGCAGTGAACTAAGATCTGCTCCTGATAGCAAGGTGGGCAAGAACATCTGCCTCTGGGCATCTGGGCAAAATTAACACACAGTTAAAAATCTCCTCCTCCCACCAAAAAAATACAGATTCAGAATCAGAATCAGGTTTATTATCACCGGCATGTGACGTGACATTTGTTAACTTAGCAACAACAGTTCAATGCAATACATAATCTAGCAGAGAGAGAAAAATAAATAAAATAAAACATAATAATAAATAAACAAGTAAATCAATTACGTATATTGAATAGATTTTTAAAAATCTGCAAAAACAGAAATACTGTATATTAAAAAAGTGAGGTAGTGTCCAAAGCTTCAATCTCCATTTAGGAATCGGATGGCAGAGGGGAAGGAGCTGTTCCTGAATCGCTGAGTGTGTGCCTTCAGGCTTCTGTATCTCCTACCTGATGGTAACAGTGAGAAAAGGACATGGCCTGGGTGCTGGAGGTCTTTAGTAATAGACACTGCCTTTCTGAGACACCACTCCCTAAAGATGTCCTGGGTATTTTGTAGGCTAGTGCCCAAGATGGATCTGACTAGATTTACAACCTTCTGCAGCTTCTTTCGGTCCTGTGCAGTAGCCCCTCCATACCAGACAGTGATGCAGCCTGTCAGAATGCTCTCCACAGTACAACTATAGAAGTTTTTAAGTGCATTTGTTGACATGCCAAATTCCTTCAAACTCCTAATAAAGTATAGCCACTGTCTTGCCTTCTTTATGACTGCATCGATATGTTGGGACCAGGTTAGATCCTCAGAGACCTTGACATCCAGGAACTTGAAGCTGCTCACTCTCTCCACTTCTGATCCCTCTATGAGGATTGGAGTGTGTTCCTCCGTCTTACCCATCTTGAAGTTCACAATCAGCTCTTTCATCTTACTGACGTTGAGTGCCAGGTTGTTGCTGCAGCACCATTCCACTAGTTGGCATATCTCACTCCTGTACGCCCTCTTGTCACGGGAAGATATAGCAGGTATTCAGCAGAAATACAAGAAAGTCTGGCAATACCCGAGATCCAAAGCAACACACACTAAGTGCTGGAGGTACTCAGCAGGTCAGGCAGCATCTATGGAAAAGAATAACAGTCAATGTTTCTGGCCGAGACCCTTCATCAGGTCTGAGAAGGAGGAGGGAAGATGTTTGAATAAAAAGGGTTGGGGGGGGAAGGGAAAGAGGCTAGCTGGAAGGCGATAGGTGAAGCCAGGTGGGAGAGAAAGGTCAAGGACTGGAGGGAAAATAATCTGATAGAAGAGGAGAAAGAGAAGGAGGAGGGGACCCAGGCAGAAGTAATAGGCAGGTGAGAAGAAGTGAAAGGTCAGAGTGGGGAACAGAGGACGTCGGGGGGATGTCAGGCAGCAGATGCGATTGACATTTCAGGTCAATGAGTTACGTCAGAAAATATACAACATTGTAAGAGGTGTGTATATAGTAAAGGAACTTTTCCCATTGGAAGGGATGTCTAAGACCAGAGATCAGAGGTTTGTGGTGGGCGTAAAAGATTAAGAGGTTATCAGAGAGATTGGCTGCAACCTTAAACACTCTACCTGAGGGCCCGGTGGAGGTGGGCTCCCTCACATATAGGAGGCATCAGAACAAACACATGGAGTGCCAACGCAGAGTGGTAAATAGGATTAGTAAAGAAAAGTAAGTGAAGGTAGGCATGGGCCAAATAGTGCTGTATGGCTCTGTGATCTAGGATAGATCTTCAGAATAAAAATCATAGCCAAGCTTCTGCATCTGACCTCCCCGGTGGCTGGAGAGAATGAGATACTAGGTCAGAGCTATAATGATCTGGCCCAGGTATTGGGCATCCCTTCATCCCCTCCTGTGACTACATTACTCTAACTTGTTCCCAAAGATCTCAGGGCCTTGGTGTGGTTGCTACTGCAGGGAAAGAAGCAAGTTCCGAGTGGCAACTAAAACTCCGGCGGAGCAGAATGTCCAGAGATCATCAGTAACTTTGTGACGATATCTGCTGCCCTGTGCTGTCCAACTGTCTCTGGCCATCATGCATTCAAGATAAGTCAAAACGAAGGGTAAATCATTCCAACGTCAAAAGTTATGAGGTATAATAAATTAACTCAAGAACCAAATTATTTG
Organism: Mobula hypostoma; assembly: GCF_963921235.1. Lineage (NCBI taxonomy): Eukaryota > Metazoa > Chordata > Chondrichthyes > Myliobatiformes > Myliobatidae > Mobula > Mobula hypostoma. The sequence continues at coordinate 99,144,531 of NC_086105.1, read as the reverse complement.
ATGAATGTTAGTGAAAACATTAATATTTATTGAAAGAATGTAGAAAAACCATTTACCTTCATTTACTTAATGAAAATTAATGATTGAAAAAAGGCTGCAGGTGCTGGGATCCAAAACACAAAAAGCTGACCCATTGAGTTCTTCCGGCATTCTGTCTTATGTTAATAAAAGTAAATGGCTGATAAAAAGCTGAGGGGCCAGATGGGAAGTGAATCCTATCCTTTAGCTCAGGCCACTGTGGAATAACCTTGGGATCTGACCTTTGCAGGTGCGGGAGGTGAGAACATGCTGGCACATTGTATTCCAGCTGGCCAGCCAGTCTCTGTCACAGCTTTCCACCTGGGTCGTTCACATGTGTTGGCTCATACAGCTATCTCTTAACTCAGGATATGGCACGGTAGTGTAGTGGTTAGCACAATGCTTTATAGTACAGACGAACCAGCTTCAATCCCCGCCGCTGCCTGTAAGGAGTTTGTAAGTTCTCCCCGTAGCTGCGTGTGTTTCCTGCGGGCGCTACGGTTTCCTCCCACATTCCAAAGATGTAGTGGTTGGTAGGTTAATTGGTCATTGTAAAATGTCCTGTGATTTGGCTAGGATTAAATCAGGGGATTACTGGGTGGTGTGGCTTGAAGGGCCAGAAAGGCCTATTCCATACTGTATCTCAATAATAATAATGATAATAATAATAATAAACTCATGTCAGAATGAAGAAGTAAATAGAGGAGCAGAGCTGACAACATTATTGAACCTGTTGGATTTAAGGTATTGGTCTAGCCTTGTTTTGTTCCGTTTGCTTTTTTGGGTTTAGTATTTAGTTCTTTTTTTTTGTTTTTTTTGGGGTTTTCTTTGTATTTTTTTTCATTTTATTACTTTTTTTCTATGATTAATTACGTCGTGAGTTTGGAAGTGTTATCTGAAATTTTTTCTGTATATGTTTATTAACAATAAGATTATTCCATTCTCTTTGTATCAACACTGTTAGTTTGTTTATAATCTTGGAAAAAATAATAAAAAGATTGAAAGAGAAAAGGAATGAAGAAGTCGGTCTGAATGCACAGGTGAGGTCTCTAGCAAGTGTCCGTGTCCTGCTCTTCACTCCGCACCGAGGTTAGGGAGCAGTGGACTAAAAGTTATAGGACGCGAACAGTAACCCTCCAGCATGCCGGCTGCTGATATTTATTAGGGCCTTCGATACTTTTGTCTGCATCTCAAGCAGCTCTGTCCTTTACGCAGCGGGGACTGTAACTCAGAAACAGGGCCAGTTCGGTCTGTGAGTGGCAGCGGCTCAGAGTGTGATCTGCCGTTGCCTGGATACAGGTGGCCAAGGCCTCCCTCACGGATGGGCTGCTCTACAAGTTTATTAACCCTCAGACTGGGGAGTGTTGCCGTGACGATTGCTCCGCTGTCCCAGACTGTTTGAGCAAAGGGCTTAAAAAAACAAAATCCAAAAGATGATAAATTTAAGGTAGGAAGCCAGTGAGGTGAAACAAATGGATCAGCAGCTGCCAGCGTTGAGTAATTCGCATGGGCATGAGAGGCAGATCACTGAGCAGCAGTCAGTGAAGGAGAGTCTGTGCCAGACAGCATAATCATGTCTGCTCACGCCCACCACTTGCTAATGCTTCAAAGTCTACTTTAAAGTTGAACTCGCCAAGCTTCTGGTCTTAATACACATCCTCACAGACATACAAGCGTCGATGCACACAGACACACATACACAAAAATATGCACAGATACTCTTCTTCTTCGGTTGTCCATCGAAATCCAATGATGACGTCCACTCCTTTAACGGTGAGATCTTTGATGACTATACGGTCCTGTCCTGGACCCACAAGCTCTATTGCAGGTGGGACATGTATATGTGGTGGTGGTGGCAACCATGGCTGCATTTCTCCTGGCTCTCTTCTGCTGTCTTCTGGTTGTTCTTTCCATCTCCAGAATACGTACCCCCGTCCCTACACAGCTGTCGCCAAGTGGTACGGTCAGCAGCAACATCCTCCAGGTCCTCAGGTCTGATCTTGCACTTCCTTAAAGCATTCTCTATCTGATCCTTATAGCACTTCTTCAGCCCTCCAGCTGAGTGTCGACCATGATGTAGCTGGCCATATAACACTCTGTGGGGTAGCCGACATGGGGGCATCCTTATCACGTGCACCAGCCACTGCAGCTGACGCTGGGTGATCATGGCCTCAATACTCCTGCAGTTGGTCTTTACAAGTATTTCAATGTGAGGCACCTGCGCACACCAGGTAATTCCCAGAATGCGCTGGAGGCAGCTCATGTAGAAGCACTCCAAGGACTTGATGTGACAGCTGTAGGTTACCCTTGCCACCGGGATTTACCTCATCATAGTGAAGATAGTGCTACTGGGGATGGCGCACCCTCTGTGGCACTTTAAAATCTTCCTTGCGCAGGTCTCCACCACTGACCACGGTGAACGATACCTGGACCTTACATATGGTTGAAGTCTGATGGCGATGGGGCGTCTGGCAGCGGGAGCAGGTACGAATGGACTGGGAGCTCCTAGTCAGAACCCTGCACAGCAGCGGCACAGGGTATTTGGTCGCTAGCAACTGGGATTGAGTGGCAGCTGTTTAGGGCAGACCTCTGTGCGACTGAGCAGCCCTGTTTAGGGACCACACTACTCACCCCAATTGGGGAAGGGCTTAGAAAAGTGGCCTAAAAATTGCCCATTCAACCACTCACCTGGATGCACAGGTACACACACAAACACACAGACACAGAAATATATACACACACACACAAGCACATGCCCAGACATACAGACACATAGACACACACATATGCACAAACTTGTGCAAGTGCACACATATAAGATGCACACTCAAACAAACACATTCTACAGTTGTCAATACTGTGTCATAAGGAGGTGGTTGGGAACAGACCCAAGTGCAAGACACAGACACTGAAGGACTAGGGACAGGATACAGGGTGCGAGCAAGGACATGGACACGAAAACCGGGAACCCGGAACAGGACTGGACAAGAGAGCTAGGAGCCCAGGCTTGGACTCCGAGCCAGAGACTGGACAAGAACCCAGTACCTGGGTCTTGCCTCTGGCTCAGACCCCAGAACTAGGCAAGGACGAGGCTTGGCAGGCAAGCAGGACGAGGCTGGAGTCTTCAGGCTTGAGGCTAGAGGTGAGGCTTGGCAGGAGGTAGCAGGCTGGAGTCTTCAGGCTTGAGGCTAGAGGTGAGGCTTGGCAGGAGGCAGGAGCTGGAGTCTTCCGGCTTGAGGCTAGGCAGGAGGCTGGAGTCTTCCGGCTTGAGGCTAGGCAGGAGGCTGGAGTCTTCCGGCTTGAGGCTAGGCAGGAGGCTGGAGTCTTCCGGCTTGAGGCTAGGCAGGAGGCTGGAGTCTTCCGGCTTGAGGCTAGGCAGGAGGCTGGAGTCTTCCGGCTTGAGGCTAGGCAGGAGGCTGGAGTCTTCCGGCTTGAGGCTAGGCAGGAGGCTGGAGTCTTCCGGCTTGAGGCTAGGCAGGAGGCTGGAGTCTTCCGGCTTGAGGCTCGGCAGGAGGCTGGAGTCTTCCGGCTTGAGGCTCGGCAGGAGGCTGGAGTCTTCCGGCTTGAGGCTAGGCAGGAGGCTGGAGTCTTCCGGCTTGAGGCTAGGCAGGAGGCTGGAGTCTTCCGGCTTGAGGCTAGGCAGGAGGCTGGAGTCTTCAGGCTTGAGGCTAGGCAGGAGGCTGGAGTCTTCAGGCTTGAGGCTAGGCAGGAGGCTGGAGTCTTCAGGCTTGAGGCTAGGCAGGAGGCTGGAGTCTTCAGGCTTGAGGCTAGGCAGGAGGCTGGAGTCTTCAGGCTTGAGGCTAGGCAGGAGGATGGAGTCTTCAGGCTTGAGGCTAGGCAGGAGGCTGGAGTCTTCAGGCTTGAGGCTAGGCAGGAGGCTGGAGTCTTCCGGCTTGAGGCTAGGCAGGAGGCTGGAGTCTTCAGGCTTGAGGCTAGGCAGGAGGCTGGAGTCTTCCGGCTTGAGGCTAGCCAGGAGGCTGGAGTCTTCAGGCTTGAGGCTAGGCAGGTTCCTCCTGGGCAGGGCGCAGTACTCCTGGGCAGGGTGCGGATCACTACCTGACGGAGGCAAGGGTTAGGAAGGGACAGAACCAACCGCAGGTAACGGCAAGATGGCCTGGCTTACCTGGGTAGAGGCAAGGGACAGGAAGGGAGCTAGGTACAGAGTGGCTCCAGGGCAAGACTGCAGGCGAGATAAGGCGGGAGTTACCAGCAAGACAAGGCAAGGCTTCAGGCGATGCAAGGCAAGACAAGAACTTCAGGTGAGGCGAGAGTTACCGGCAAGACAAGGCAAGGCTTCTGGCAAAGCAAGGCGAGGCGAGAGTTACCAGCAAGACAAGTCAGGGCTTCAGGCGAGGAAACAGAAAGCAGAGGAAGGGATACAAGGAGTAAGGACAAGAACAATCCAGCAGCCACACCCTGGTCTCTGAAGGTATTTATGCAGCCAGCCCCAACGAGCATCAGCTGCCTCAATTAGAGATCAACAAGACAGAAACAGGGTAGATAGGAAAACCTGGAGTAAGGGTCGATGGACCGGACTGTGAACCGGAATACGGACTTTACGGACCGGACCATGACATACTGTACTTCAAACATTAGGGTCTGGTTTTGACTGGAGTTACTTTTGCAGCTTACAGATAAGGGTGAAACATCCTGTATTTTCTCTCTTTGGGAAAATTTCTGTTGACACCTGGGAGAATTACTCCCAAGTGAGATTCATTAAACTTACTGTTAGTGGTGAGCCATGGCTGTTTGGCTCTGTGAAAGCCTGGGTCCTGTGTCTATTGTGTTACATTCTCCCTGAAAGCAGATCAGCATTCAATCCTTGTAGGTCAAGTGCTCAAGAGCTCAAGTTATCTAGAAAACTGGGCTGATATTGTAAGGAACATATACATTTTTATTTAAGTAGTTATCAGCTGTTTTTAACATGGGATTTCATGTCTCCTGCCCATCTCCCTTCAAGTTCTTTCTTGCTCTTTCCCTGCCTTTGTTTCCTTCCTTCGCTCCCACTGTTCTCCCTCTCTCTCCGACTGCTACTCTCTCTCCTTCATGTTCTGTTGTCAGGCTAATTGCCTTTAATTGAGCCAAGCTATTAAGGAGATTTGAGATTCTGTTGGTGGATTTAGTGGATAAAAAGCAGCAGGGATGAGAAGTTGGCTATGGATAGTCATGGCGAACATACGTTTTTTCAACTGGAGGATAGCAGACAGCGTTGCTCCCTGACGACTACTGATAGAATTGCAGCTTTATAAATTTATATTAATGGTTTGGCTATCGGCATTGCAGAGTAGAATGACAAAATCAGCAGATGACACAGATATTGGAGGTATAGCGAACAGGAAGTTTATTGACACCTGTAAGGGAACATAGATGGTTACTCAAGGAATGAATGGACAGTCAGACTAAAGACAGTTACTTCACTGACACAAGGGATTCTGCAGATGCTGGAAATCTGAGCAATGTGCACAAAAAGCTGGAGGAACTCAGCAGGTCAGGCAGCATCTGTGGAGGGAAATAAACAGCCAACATTCGCACCACAGATGCTGCCTGACCTACTGAATTCCTCCAGCATTTTGCGTGTGTTGCACAGTTAGTTCAGTTTTCCTCACATTTAGTTCAAGGAAATTTCTGCTTGCCTAATTGTGAATGTGTGAAAAAATGGGAAGTACTTTAAACCACTGACTTGTACAGGATAAATTTCCAGTCCTGGCAGTAGCAGCGGAAAGTACATTTAGAATCTGCATACCAGCCGTTTGACACATTTAAAGCCTCTGTAGTGTGTAAAGAAATATACACCTGCAATATATTTAAGGTCCTTTCTTCATGTAGAGTATACTTGTATTTGACATTTATTGATTTTTCAGGAATCAGGCATTGCTGATAAAGGCCAGCATTTATTGGACATCCCAAACTTCCCTTGCAAACACAAACAATAAGTCACCACCTTCCGCTTCTGACACCCTCCTGGTGAAGGTGCTGACCCTGTGTGATGGACTGAGGAGCCCCATGATCAAAGGGCACCAAGTCAGGATGGTGTGCTGCTGGCGGGAGATGTGGTACACGTTGATGCCCCCGTGCACCTGTTACTCTTGTCCCTCTGGACACTCGAGTTTGTGGCTGCTGTGCACTGATGGTGAGAGGGACCAATGTTTATTGTGGCTGATGGAGTGAAAACCAAGAGAAATGCTTCGACCTGGATTGTGCTGAGATTCTTGAGACTTGTAGGAACTGAGCTAATTCAAATAAGTGAACATAAGACCTCAAGACACAGGAGCAGAGTTAGGCCATTCGGCCCATCGAGTCTGTTCTGCTATTCACTCATGGCTGATCCACTTCCCTCTCGACCCCATTACTCCTGCCTTCTGCCTTGTGGATAGTGGTCAACTTTGGATCATGAGGAGGTAAGTCATTTGTCACAGGACACCCACCCTCTGAACTTCTAGTGTGGTCTTGGTAGTTATATGGTTGTCCAAGTTGTGTAACTGGTCAATGGTGGCCCGTGGGATGTTGATGTTGGAGAACTTGGCAATTATAACTACACTCAATATCAAGGGGAGGTGATTAAATTCCCTCTTATTGAGATAGTTATTACCTAGAACTTTTATGGAATTACTGATACTTGCCACTTCTTAGCAGATGCCCTGATGTTGCTTACAATCCTGCAGGGATGGATTACCTCATTTTCTATGATATTGATGGGCTGAATGGCCTAATTCTGCTCCTGTGTCTTATGGTCTTATGAATAGAACAAAACATGATGCCTCCATCACTGAACCCCTCTATATCTGATCTTACAATAGAAGGAAAGTTTTTGTCAGTATGTTACTCAATACCACCTCAAAGTATATTGAAGACGATTGTAGTAATTGTGTTGAGCAAAACTGACATACAAATACTTCCCATATGAAGGTTATTTAGAATGCTTGTACTGCGACTGAGACCATACACTACTATGTGAGGTTTATTTAAGTCCCTTTTATTGAGCAGACTATATTGTATGCATATTTTCCTGCTGGGAGAAGATTTGATGTAAAGGAATACAGTGAGATGGAGAGAGTGTGGGAAAGTGGCCCTCAATGAAGAGCCCACCCTAGCTTCTGTTTCTTACATTCTAACAACTATTGTGTAAGTGAAGTCCCTATCTCACCTGTTCAGAGAATACCTAACACTCTTATGATTGAAATTCATAAACCATATGCAAAGTATATTTAAAGATCTTGTACCGTGTTGAGTTTAAGAAAGACACACTACCTGCTTTCAGTATAGTTATAGCCATTATGTTAAATGTGTGGATCATAATTAAAATCCATATGCTACTGTACAGAGTACATCTTCAATGTTAAATTTGAAGTGTAGTTAGGGTGTTATATTTAGAATATATTTAAAGTCTACACATAGCTGCTGTATTATTAAGTATCCCCTGTATCTGATAAAGTGGTCAGTGAGTGTACGTTTGTGGTCTTCTGCTGCTGTAGCCCATCCACTTCTTGGCTTGAAGTGTTGTATGTTTGGAGATTCTCTTCTGCACACCACAGTTGAAACTCACTGTTTTCTGAGTTACTGTTGCCTTCCTGTCATCTTGAACCAGTCTGGCCATTCTCCTCTGACCTCTCTCATTAACAAGGCGTTTTCACCCACAGAACTGCTGCTCACTGGATTTTTTTTTTGTTTTCTGTTCTTTTTTGCACCACTCTCTGTGAAATCTGAAAGCTGTTGTGCGTGAAAATTCCAGGAGATAGGCAGTTTCTGAGATACTCAGACCTCCCCATCTGGCACCAGCTATCCTTCTACACTGTAAGTTACTTACATCACATTTCCTCCCCATCCTGATGCTTGGTCTAAACAACAAGTGAACCTCTTGACCATGTCTGCATGCTTTTATGTATTGAGTCGTTGTCACATGATTGGCTGATTAGATATTTGCAGTAATGAGCAGGTGTACAGGTGCTCCTAATAAAGTAGCCACTGAGTATCTATGCTACCTTTGTGCAGAATATCTAAGACCCTTGTACTTTGTAGAGTACTCTTAAAATCATAGTACAACCTGGATTTAAGATCCAATACTAGATGTAGAACTCATTTAAGATCCATATATCATCTGTGTGGCATATATAATTAAAACCCTCGAACTGAGAATTAAAGTCCATTTATTAAATGTTAAAAATACTTAATGTGATTGAATTAGCACTTACTGCCAGTATAATTACTGTGTAGAGTGCAAGACTCATATGCTACCTGTCCAGCTATAAATGTGTTAATAGTATGGAGTATATGTATATGAACATTAGTGTAAATTAGGGTAAATGAGGGATACAGTTTGATATTCTTTTGCTTTGTTTAAGGAAATGAGAAGACTAATATTTCCCATTTTATTTTCTGGTAAGTGAGATGTGATACGGATTGGTAAAGTGCCTGTGTGTGGGCGAGAAATGGTCACATCCTCTCTCAGAGAGCTGGGATGCTCTGAAGATTATCTTGTGCCAGACAGGAAAAAAAATTGGAAAACGAGCTAAAAAAAATGCCAAGCTGCTGACTGGCCGTGTCAAAGACTTTAATCTCAGTTGAAGTCACCCAGCAGATTCATCACTGATACCTGACAGATGTCTGAGCCCCCCTGCGGAGACAAGCTCTCCGAAGTCGCAGGTTCAAGTCTGATCTTCACTGAATTAGCTTTCATCCTTAAAAAGAGACGTGTCGAGCTTTTCATACGCAGTCACTTTCCAGTTTCATCACGGATCTTCATGCGGCTTGAGCATACATTACGAAGGACCGGACTCCCAGGTCAGATGGCCTCTCATCTGAGGTCAATCCTGTCACTGACAGAACCTGCATCCGGGGGGAGTGGGGGGGGGGGTTGGGTGGGGAAGGAAACTGGAGGATTACCCTAAACTTTTTGAAAAATCCTCCCTCCTGATCTGCTATCTTCTCGTTGTTTATAAAATAAATGAAATGCGGCGCTAAGGTGAAATTTCTAAGATTGAATTTTTTCAAGAATAGGGAAGGTGCCCAGAGAGAGTGAATATATTATAAACAGGAAATTTATTTGTCAGAGCACAGTGCGAGAGTCAACAGGTCTGACATGGTCTCATGCAGATTAGGTAGACCACTTACACCATTACACAAAAAAAGAACGCAGCTGTGGAATCATCTCAGAATTTAACTGGGACGTCATCAGGGATTGGGAGTTACACAGAAAGACTTGAAAATTTAGCATGGAAGGTAGTTGGGATTTTAATCTTCAGTGATATAACCCTCAAGTATCACTACATCTCATAGATAGTTTTACTGATGCTTTTACAACAGAATTTATTCTACAACAAACCCCATAAACTTGATGTTAGACATTTTATCGTGATCATCTGTGTGATTGAACTGCCATTTGGGAATTGTTACTGATGTGTTGACATTTCATTCCTCGGTCTCCTGGTTTCCATGGTACCAAGTTTACTTCATTGTAAAATATTTATTGAAAGTACAGGGAGTAGTGAAGAGTGAGATTGGGGATTGCCGAGATTCAGACAGACACTGGACCAAGTCTTTGTGGAGATGTTGGGATAGGAAGTCAGGCCCCTCTGAGATTTCAGCCAGCATGCAGTGTGACTAGGATAAACGGTAGTGATGAAGTGTGGTGAAATTATACACACAGTGGCAACTGCATTAGTTACCTCCTGCGCTTAATAACGTGGCTACTGAGTGTATGTTCGTGGTCTTCTGCTGCTGTGCCCATCCACTTCAAGATTTGACAGGTTGTGCATTCAGAGATGCTCTTCTGCACACCACTGTTGTAACATGTGGTTATTTGAGTTCCTGTCACCTTTCAAAGGTTTCAAAGGTACAATTTAATGTCAGAGAAATGTATACAATAGACATCCTGAAATGCTTTTTCTTTGCAACCATCCTCAAAAACAGAGGAGTGCCACCAAAGAATGGACAACAGTTAAATGTTGGAACCCCAAAGTCCACCCCCCCCAGCTCCCCTCCCTCCTGCACGTAAGCGGCAGCGAGCAACAATCCCCCCTCCCTCCTCACCAGCAAAAAAAGCATCAGCATCCACCACCGAGCACTCAAGTGTGAGCAAAGCAATGGCAAAGACACACGCTTGCTGTTACCCCAAAGACGACGTTGTTCACCTGGTATTTGACATACCACAGGCTCTCTCTCTCCCTAATAAGGGAGAAAGAGGTGTCTCCATTTCACAGCGAGAGGGGAGACATAGCAAACAACTGCAAACAACAGGAATTCTGCAGATGCTGGAAATTCAAGCAACACACGTCAAAGTTGCTGATGAACGCAGCAGGCCAGGCAGCATCTCTAGGAAGAGGTACAGTCGATGTTTCAGGCCGAGACCCTTCTCTCGGCCGAAACGTCGACTGTACCTCTTCCTAGAGATGCTGCCTGGCCTGCTACGTTCACCAGCAACTTTGATGTGTGTAGCAAACAACTGGCTGGTTTATGATGCTAAAAGTCCATTGTGTCACTTTTTCTGAGCTCTGTGCCCAAAGATCTCCAGTGTCTGGACTGCTGCTCACTGGGTGTTTCTGTTTTTGTTTATCGCACCACTCTCTGTAAACTCTAGAGACTGTTGTGGGCGATCAGCAGTTTCTGATATACTCAAACCACCCTGTCTGGCACCAAAAATCATTCCACAGTCAAAGTCACTTGGATTGCATCTCTTCCCCATTCTGATGTTTGATCTGAACAGTAACTGAACCTCTTGACCATGTCTGCATGCTTTTATGCATTGAGTTGCTGCCACACGATTGGCTGATTAAATACTGTATTTACAGTAATGAGCAGGTGTACAGGTGTAACTAATAAAGTGGTCAGTGAGTGGTATTTGTGGCTACCACTATAGCTGTAACACTGGGAATTTTTACCATGGATATGAGTCAACCAAAAAGCAGTCACTGTCCCATTTGCCTAGAGATCTCTAAACTTTCTTCATCCCATTTCTATCCATATGTCTTTTAAATGTTGTTATTGTACCTACCTCAACCACTTCCTCTGGCTGCTCATTCCACATACCCTCATACTCTGCACAAGAAAGTTGCCCCTCAGGTGTCTTTTAAACCTTTCCCCCTCACCTTAAACCTATGACTTCACTTTTTGATTCCCTTGCCTTGGGAATAAGGTTGTGAGCATTCACCTAGTCTGTACCCCTCTTGATTATCTATATCTCTTAAAGGTCACCCTCAATTTTCTACACTCCGGTGAATGAAGTCTAAGTCTGGTACAATTGCATTACACTATGGTTTAAAAAAGGAAAGAGGCAGATAAAATTGATCAAAAGATTTCAGTCGTTGCTAAATCACACAGAGAATTGGGATGATGACTGAGCAGAGAGGCCCTGGGGCAGTCTGCTAGAGAGAGTGACCATTAAAGCTGAATGTATGTAGAATGGTGGAGGTGGGAAGTCAGATTTTGTGAATGGAAAATAAACAATAGGAGATTGGAGACACTGGGGGAGTGCAGCAATGATCCCTTAGTCATTGTGGCAGCAACTGACTAGACAACAGCCCCGGGCTGAGGGTCAAGGGCTATTGTACCACAATGGACATACTGGAAAAGCACTAGCCAATACGATGGGAGCCCTAGCAGACGAAGCTTTTACGTCAACCAGTTTTATGAGCTCCTCTGTGAGTCTAATTAATAATCCATTTGCATGAATTACTATTGCAGATTCAAAACTCTTTCAGTCTTTTCAACAGATGTAAATTATACTGAATGGAACAGATTTATTCTTAATGTTATTCTGCTGTGAGATGCAAATAAAACAATGAATTTGATAACTATCGTTCTATTAATCTCGTTTGGTTTAGCCATGGAATGAGAGCCTGTAGCTCAATATAGAGATGCCACTCGTACATTTGCCCCAAAACCAAGCCTATAATCCAGCACGAGGTATTCCGAGAAAGACCTATTAGGTTTGGAAGGGTTCATCCCACCTTCAGCAGGTTTTAAAGGGTTAATTTTCAGGAAAGGGTGCATGAATTGTGCTCCTTGAGTTTATGAAGATCAAGGGGTGTTTAAAGGTGTTAAATGTATTCAGCAATGTAGATGAGGAGAAACTGCTTTCTCTTGTTGAGGAAATCGGAAATGAGGAGATGTGCTCTTTGGGAGTGTTGCGTGCAGTTCAGGCCACCCAGGAGGCCAGCAGGTTGGGTGTCACCAAGCGGGAAAGAGAGCAGAAAAACATCACAAGGACGTTACTAGGGCTTGAGAGTTTACGTTACAAGGAGTAGCTGGACAGGATGGGACCCTACCTTTCCCCTGGAGTATCAGAGGTTGAAGGGGGGGACCTCGGAGATATATAAAATTACGAGGAGCATTCATAAAATGGATGGCCACTGTTTTTTCTTGGGAATGGGAAGTCTTAAACTAGAAGGCCTAGATTTAAAGTGAGACGGGGAAGAATAAAAAGGGATCCGGGGGAGGGGGGTTGGTAACATTTTCATGGATTGAGTTGCCAGAGGAAGCAGTAAACAGTTAAAAGACATTTGGATGTGGATAGAAAAAGTAGAGAGGGATGTGGGTCAAATACAGGCAAATGGGACTTGTTCAGGTATGTATTACCTACATGATTGAGTTGGGCCAATGGGCTGTTTCAGTGCTATAGGACAAGTGAATAAGTCTGGAATTCTTTCCCCCAAGAGGCTGGGAGTACTGAAGTTTCTAGGACAGAAGCTGGTGGATTTCAAGGTTCAAAGGTTCAGCTTATTGTCAAAGTGTGCATGTACAATGCAAATCTGATATTTGTCTTCTCCAGAAAACCATTAAATACAAAAAAACGAGGTATGTTGATGAAAGAAAAGACATTAATTTCCCCCTGCCCCACCAACTGGCATGAAAAAGAAAAAAAACAAAACTCGCAGTCCCCAAAAATCCCCCCCCCAGCAAAAACCAGCCACAGTAATAATCACCGACCCCTGCACATAACAGTCTCCAGCGATTTTGCGCAATGAGGATATTGTGGGTAAAAGACACTGAGAGGGCAGGTCAGTGAATGACAGAGCAGGCACACACCACAAAATAGGGTCTCGGCCCGAAATGTCGACTGTGCCTCTTCCTAGAGATGCTGCCTGGCCTGCTGCGTTCACCAGCGACTTTGATGTGTGTTGCTTGAAATTCCAGCATCTGCAGATTTCCTTGTGTTTACAGAATAGTTATTTCTCATTCCTCTTCCCTTGTTCTATTGACACGGTATGTTTTCTTTCAAATAACTTATTGTGCTTCACTTTATCAAATGCTTTTGTGTAGTCGATAAAACAAACAAACAAATCTTTTTGCATTTGAAAAGCTCATTCTGATAGTATCCTTAACATCAATATTGCATTTCTTGTACCTTTGTCTTTCACAAAAGCACATTGTTCTTTACCTATTTCAGCTTGTATCTTACTTATAGCTCTTGTCATCAAAATTCTTAGAAGTATCTTGGTGATATGACTCATTAAACTTATGGTGCTATGTAATTCACAGTCTATTGCTCCAGGTTTCTTAGGAAGAGTGATAAATACTGTTTTTTTCATCTCTTCTGGTATTATTCCAGTCTCATAAATAGATCTAGATTCAAAAGACCTCCGCCTAATCAGAGATCTGTACTGGGAACAACGGCCGCTGTAAGAATAGATGGAGAAGTGAGTCAGTTTATGAAAATCAGGAGAGGCGTTAGACAAGGGTGTGTTTTCTCCCCTGATTTATTTAATGTGTACAGTGAAACAATATTACAAAAAATAAGAGACATCTTGGGAATCAAAGTTGGCAGTGAAAACATCAATAATTTCAGATATGCAGATGACACTGTTAATTGTAAGTACGGAGGAAGAACTACAAAACTTAATTGATATAATTGTTGAAGAAAGTGCAAAAATGGGTCTATCTATCAATTGCAAAAAGACAGAATGTATGGTGATATCCAAAAAGAAGGAAAATCCTATCTGCAGGCTGAGAATAAACAGGGAAGACATAAAACAAGTACAGAACTTTTGCTGCTTAGGAAGCTGGGTGACATCAGATGGCAGGTGTGACATGGACATCAAAAGAAGAATAGGGATTGCAAAAGACACCTTTACGAGAATGAAGAGTATACTGACCAATACTAAACTAGGCATGACAACTCGCCTCAGAGTACTGAAATGTTACGTTTATCCAGTTATGTTATATGGCTCAGAATGTTGGACAATATCTAGTAACATGAGGAAACGAATTGAAGCAGCAGGGATGTGGTTTTTGAGGAGGATGCAAAGAATATCATGGACGAAACGAATATCTAATGAGGATGTCATGAACAGAGCAAACACAAAAAAGAGAAATAATGTATGAGATCATGAAAGGGCAACGTAACTTCATTGGACATGTGATTAGGAAAGAGGAGTTAGAATGCACGGTAATTATGGGAAAGATTGAAGGGAAGAAAGCAAGAGGAAGACAAAGACAAATGATGATGGAGACAGCAGCCAGAGAACTGGAAATGAATACCAATGAATTGATCCACTCGACCCGAAACAGGAGTGTGTGGGCCATGGCTGTCAAAGCTCAAACTGGGCACGGCACCTGATGATGATGACGATGATGATGATGATGTTTTCTTTGCAATTATCTACGAGGGCTGATTGATAAGTTTGTGGCCTAAGGTAGAAGGAGTCAATTTTAGAAAACCTAGCACATTTATTTTTCAACGTAGTCCCCTCCTACATGTACACACTTAGTCCAGCGGTCGTGGAGCATATGGATCCCTTCTTTGTAGAAGTGGTCCTCAGTAGGGATGATTTATAAGTTCGTGGCCTAAGGTAGAAGGAGATGAGTTATTAACTTCAAACTTTCTGCATTATCACTCAAAGATTTGAACTACACGTGCATGTAACGAGAGCGTCTTGGACCTCCAGGTGGTCCACAGCAGGGGTGATTGATAAGTTTGTGGCCTTGGGTAGAAGGAGATGATTTATACAGCTCTCGTTACGTGCATATGCAGTTCAACTCTTTGAGTGAAAATGCAAAAAGTTTGAAGTTAATAACTCATTTCCTCCTACCTTAGGCCACGAACTTATCAATCACCCCTGCTGTCTACCACTTCTGGAGGTCCAAGACGCTGACTTCTACAAAGAAGGGATCCGTATGTTCCACGACCGCTGGACTAAGTGTGTAAATGTAGGAAAAATAAATGTGCTAGGTTTTCTAAAATTGTCTCCTTCTACATTAGGCCACAAACTTATCAATGACCCCTCGTATCTAGTATACTTTTATAAAGTGACCTACATACTTTGAAGAAAGTCTTGTACCAAATTCCATCTTGTGAATCCGGTGCCTCTCATATGACCTCTCACCTGACTACAGTCATTGGCAATAGATGGAAGTTGCTTTCTATACAGTTGCCACACTATGGAAGAGGGAGATAAGTCCAAAAACTAGGAAGCCACAACTTGTTTATAGCCTGTTAACGCAGAGGCCTGCAACATGCAGTGTGTAATATTTAACTGCTGTAATATTTAATGGCTGTGTCATTACAGCATGTACCTCACACATCTAATTCCATGCACTGACCTTTCCTATTCTCAGATTTGTAAATGCTAATGTTTAAATTATTCTATTAACTGCATATTTTAACATCTCATTACTCAGTAACCACAACATGATATTTTAGTGTAAATGTCACCCTTATGATCCTTAGTGAAATGGAAATAGCATAATAATTCATTAAAATAGAAAGTATTCCTTTTAAGAAGTTGTTTGTTTATATATTTGCATTAATTTTAATTAACATCAGTCAGGTGTGAGTCAGGGGGAAAATTTGTTTTCAAAGATTTGTTATATCAAACACTTGCCTGGTTACACAGAGTAAACCATCATTTACACTCCTCCAGCTCTCTCCTGGCAAGTACAACATGGCTTAGATTATGGAATAAAGCTCCCTCTGCACTGTGGTGTCTGTCAAACACTTCAACACTGGCAAAGATTGAGTTAGTGTGGTGTCTGTCGGCTCTTGGCAAAGGGAGTAAGTTCTCAGTTGAGGGCGATGTCCAGTGCAACAGTGCATCAAAGTCATACAACCCAATAGACCAGTTTTTTACAACGATTCTGCCCTTAAAAAGAAGAATAAATCATGCAAATTATCAAATATTTATGTATATAAAGTTATACCATTAATTTATTTACATAAATTAAATTATGCAATTAACCTGTTACAGGGATCTATGTGCACAGTTGACCAGTTACAGGCTCTCGAGGTATCTTTACCACAAAAATCTCCATTATCAGTTGCACTTAACTTCTCCAAAATATCTGATCTGGGCCCTCCCTGATAATACCGTCAGACCATTTCCCAGGATTGTCTCATGTTTCTTTAATCTCACACTTTGTACTATAATTATTACTCAACATATGTATTTCTCTTCATAACTATGAATATATAAACACCAAACTACCCACATAAAACTTAGCACAAAACCAACAAATGCTACCAACTACTGTGGCAATTACCGTTATATATTTTATTTAGTACATTACTAGGTATATAAACTCAGCCACAACAATCTCTGTCTGGCTTGCTCTGTAAGGCTCTGCATTTTGTGTCTCATTCTGCCCCGAAAGTCGACGTTCTACAGATACAATAGATTTCCTTCCCACCAAGTTTTTTGAAGTCACAAAGTCATTGCACTGGCCTTCCCTTTCTAAATCACTCAAGCCTTTCAGCCCTGCGTGTCCACTGTCAGTTGATTTTGCAGCACTCTGGGTATACGGTATTGAGTTGATGTTAATGTGGCCGCATCTGGTCGAAAGCTCTGGGATCCTGGGAGCTTTCAAACTGACTCCATTCAGTAGTTCTGTAAAGAGTCAAAGTCTTGAAGACACTTAGCACTTCCATAATTCCTTATCACGTCGAAGGAAGCCATTCCAACCCAATGAATACATCTCTGCTCATCGAGAAATCCCATTTTCGACTAATTTTCCTTTCAGCCTGTTCTCCCCACTTTCCCTTCAGTTTGCCCCAAAATCTACCACTCGGTTACATACACGGGCCAACTAGCCTGCCAGCGCACGTGTCTCTGGAATGTACAGAAAACCGGTACACCTGGGCAAAGCCAGCTGATCTACATAGATGCTGCCCGATCTGTTGAGCTCCTCCAGTGGTTTGTGTGTTAATCTGAATCCGAAGTTACCACACCATTGCTCCCTGTGTTGAAACCTTTGCTTGCCACCTTGCCTGTGGCATCTCTTCATGACCCAACCATTGCCATGCAACAAATTTCACAACTTAATTCGGTGAAACTAAACCTGATTCTGCTACTCTTATAATTGCTCAATATTTTGTATATCCTCTAAATAGTAAATAGTCCAGCTTTATTGAGAAAACAAGGTCACTTTCCTAATCATGCCTTTGAATTGGGCTGCATTTAATGCTTGTCTTCCACGGACACAGGACTTAGAACACCTTTCTCAGATCTCTCAACCTAGTCTAATTGTCTGCCCCGATGATTCCCTTGGGAACCATCCCAAGATTCCCTTGCTCTCAGCATCCAGGTGGGTTAAAAGAAGGTGAATAGCAAACTGGCCAAGCAGCAGGAATGGGAGAGCACTGCAAGACTTGGAGGTGTACTGAGCCTTCAGGAGGTTAGTAGCAAACTTCAAGGCAGCAAGCAGGCTCGTGGAATGGGCAAAGAGGAGGCAGCCAGTGACGAGAAAGGAGAAATGGTACATTTGGGTTGGAAGAATTAGAAGGATCAAGATAAACTCTAATCAACAGAGATCTGGCATATTTCAGTCTGCAGCCCTACCCTGGTTATAGCACCAGGCCACCTTGAATATATATTCAGAGGTAGGTGGAAAACTTTACATCACATGGCTTGCAGCTCTCCTGCCTTTTGCACTCACCTGAACTGTGCTTGTAGCATCCAAGTGACCTGGCCATAGAGAAGAAGACCATTTCTATTACCATTTCCATGGACTTGCTCATTGTTTGCACTTGGAATTGTGCTTTGTGTGTAAGTATCTCACATTTATAAGCACCACACCATGCTGGCACCCATTCTACATGCTGCTTTGAATGTTAAGTCCAGTTTTGCATGAATTCTCTCTTCTACCATTAACTGATCCCATAACACTGGTTCTGAAGCGGTTTGGTAATAGTCCTTCTTTGGCATAATCGTCAGGCTGCTTACGTTTTCACTGGCCATTTCTTCTGATCCTTAGTTGCATACAGTCCTCAACAGTGCCATATTAAAATATCCCTTTGAAATTTTTACTTAGTCCTGTCCGATTTCAATAGTTTTTGATCCCTGCGTTCTCCTAGGAGTTCAGTGATGAGAAACTTTGATTCATTGATCCTTCACGATTGCTTATTTTAAAGTTTAAATAAAGGTATGGAGCATTTGAAACTAAGTGAGTTGCTGAGAAGCAAAGCAGGGATTCAGTAGATCGATAAAAGATGGCGCCTTTGAAAAATCCATCACCTTTATAATCCAGATAACAGAAATTCCTTAGATAAGAATAAACCAATCAATGGCTGCACAACCGTAGTTATATGGTAATGTACTAATACTTAGCCAATGAAGAATGAAAAGGTATATGTTATACTGCCTTTTGCCAGTAAGTGGAGACAAATCACCGCACTGTGAAAAATACATGCGTTCAGATATTATTAGTTGCACATTAATTCAATTGATATCATATAAAAGTGTAAAAAATCAATCGATTCCAACAGTCCCCACCTAAGACCTTGCCCTGTTTTGCATAACACACATCAAAGTTGCTGGTGAACGCAGCAGGCCAGGCAGCATCTCTGGGAAGAGGTACAGTTGACCTTTCGGGCCGAGACCCTTCGTCAGGACTAACTGAAGGAAGAGTTAGTAAGAGATTTGAAAGTGGGAGAGGGAGGGGGAGATCCAAAATGATAGGAGAAGACAGGAAGGGGAGGGATGGAGCCAAGAGCTGGACAGGTGATTGGCAAAAGGGATATGAGAGGATCATGGGACAGGAGGCCCAGGGAGAAAGAAAAGGGGGGGGAACCCAGAGGATGGGCCAGGGGCATAGTCAGAGGGACAGGGGGAGAAAAAGGAGAGAAAGAGAAAGAATGTGTGTATATAAATAAATAATGGATGGGGTACAAGGGGGAGGTGGGTCATTAACGAAAGTTAGAGAAGTCAATGTTCATACCATCAGTTTGGAGGCTACCCAGACAGACTATAAGGTGTTGTTCCTCCAACCTGAGTGTGGCTTCATCTTTACAGTAGAGGAGGCCGTGGATAGACATATCAGAATGGGAATGGGATGTGGAATTAAAATGTGCGGCCACTGGGAGATCCTGCTTTCTCTGGCAGACAGAGCATAGAAGTTCAGCATAACGATCTCCCAGTCTGCGTCGGGTCTCGCCAATATATACAAGGCCACATTGGGACCACCGGACGCAGTATATCACCCCAGCCGACTCACAGGTGAAGTGTCGCCTCACCTGGAAGGACTGTCTGGGGCCCTGAATGGTGATGAGGGAGGAAGTGTAAGGGCATGTGTAGCACTTGTTCCGCTTACAAGGATAAGTGCCAGGAGGGAGATCAGTGGGGAGGGATGGGGGGGGACGTGGACAAGGGAGTCGCGTAGGGAGCGATCCCTGTGGAAGACGGGGGGGAGGGAAAGATGTGCTTAGTGGTGGGATCCCGTTGGAGGTGGCGGAAGTTACGAAGAATAATATGTTGGACCTGGAGGCTGGTGGAGTGGTAGGTGAGGACCAGGGGAACCCTATTCCTAGTGGGATGGCGGGAGGATGGAGTGACAGCAGATGTACGTGAAATGGGGGAGATGCGTTTGAGAGCAGAGTTGATGGTGGAGGAAGGGAAGCCCCTTTCTTTAAAAAAGGACATCTCCCTTGTACTGGAATGAAAAGCCTCATCCTGAGAGCAGATGTGGCGGAGATGGAGGAATTGCGAGAAGGGGATGGCATTTTTGCAAGAGACAGGGTAAGAAGAGGAATAGTCCAGATAGCTGTGAGAGTCAGTAGGCTTATAATAGACATCAGTAGATAAGCTGATTCCAGAGGTAGAGACAGAAGGATCTAGAAAGGGGAGGGAGGTGTCGGAAATGGACCAGGTAAACTTGAGGGCAGGGTGAAAGTTGGAGGCAAAGTTAATAAAGTCAACGAGCTCAGCATGCATGCAGGAAGCAGCACCAATGCAGTCGTCGATGTAGCAAAGGAAAAGTGGGGGACAGATACCAGAATAGATTTGGAACATAGATTGTTCCACAAAGCCAACAAAAAGGCAGGCATAGCTAGGACCCATACGGGTGCCCATAGCTACACCATTAGTTTGGAGGAAGTGGGAGGAGCCAAAGAAGAAATTATTAAGAGTAAGGACTAATTCCGCTAGATGGAGCAGAGTGGTGGTAGAGGGGAACTGATTAGGTCTGAAATCCAGAAAGAAGCAGAGAGCTTTGAGACCTTCCTGATGGGGGATGGAAGTGTATAGGGACTGGACATCCATGGTGAAAATAAAGCGGTGGGGGGCCAGGGAACTTAAAATCATCAAAAAGTTTAAGAGCGCGAGAAGTGTCACGAACATAGGTAGGAAGGGATTGAACAAAGGGGGATAAAACAGTGTTGAGGTATGCAGAAACGAGTTCAATGGGGCAGGAGCAAGCTGAGACAATAGGTCGGCCAGGACAGGGTGGTTTATGGATCTTGGGTAGGGGGTAGAAACGGGAAGTGTAAGGTTTGGGAACTATAAGGTTGGTAGCAGTGGATGGGAGATCCCCTGAGCGGATAAAGTCGGTGATGGAGTGGGAGACAATGGCCTGGTGCTCCTTAGTGGGGTCACGATCGAGGGGTAAATAAGAGGAGGTTGCTTGAATTTCCAGCATCTGCAGAATTCCTCGTGCTCCTGTTTTGCATGTTAGTTTATGGTGGCGGAGTAGCACAGCTGGTTGAGCTTCTGTGTTGCAGAGTTCAGGTCTGATTTGGGGGTGGTCTGTGTAGATTTGGACCTCGAGGGCTTCCTCCAGGTGCTCCTATTTCCTTCCACATCTGAAAGACCTGCAGGTTGGTAGGTTGGCTGGTCCTCATGTGTAGATGAGGGATAAAATCCAGGGGAGATGATGGGATTCATGCAGGATTAGTGCAGATGGGTGGTTGATGGTCAGTGTGGACTCAGGCTTGTTTCTGTGCTGTGCCAGTCTATGCCCCTAATCTTGCTGGCATCTCATATATCTCCAGCCCTGTTGACTACCCAATTACATCCTTCCTGTTCTCCTCTACTCCATTTGCTCTACTCTGCACACTCCCTCTGTGATATAATTCACACTCAGAAAGATGTCCACAGACAGGAGAAATGGCTGAGTCTGCTTGCAGCCACCATCCACCGCATTCAGGACATACAATGTGCCCTCCTCATTGCTCTCCCTCGGCAACCCTGATCTCTATTATCTCAGCTCTAGATCACTGTGCCACTACTCTCTCAAGCAGCTCCATCCCAGCTCAGCACTATTGTGACATCTTCCCACTCATTGTCCTTGCTTCTTGTATCTTCGGATTCTTGACTTCCTCATCGGGAGACCACGGTCAGTACAGATTGGTGACAACATATCCTTCTCGCTGACGACCAATGCAGGCACACCCAAAGGGTGTGTGCTTAGCCCACTGCTTTATTCTCTCTGCACTCATGGCTGTGTGGGTAGGCACAGCTCAAACACGATCTACAAACTTGCTAATGACATCGCTATTGGAGGCAAAATCTCAGATGGTGATGAGGAGTGAGATAGATTGGCTGGTCGAGTGGGGTCAGAATAATAACCTGGCACACAATGTCAGCAAGACCAAGGTATTGTCTGTACACTTCAGAAAGGGGTAAACGGGAGAACAGGCACCAATCCTCCCTGCATTATTAGCAGTGGAAAGAGTGAGCAGTTTCATGTTCCTGGCAGCAACTTCTCAGTGGATCCACCCTGGGCCCACCATATTGATGCAACAATGAAGAAGGCACGTCACCGGCTATATTTCATTAGGAGCTTGAGGAGTTGTGGTATCTCACTAAAGACTTTAATTTTTATTATTGTTATTTTTTTTTGTTGGCACTGTTTGCCTCCTTTTGCACATTTGTTGTTTGTTAGTCTTTGTTTATGTATAATATTTTGTAAATCCCATTGTGTTTCTTCTTCCCCTTTAAATGAATGTCAGGGTATTATATGGTAACACATATGTACTACGATTTAAAAAAAATTACTTTGAACTTTGAACTCTAGCAAGTTTCTGCAGATGGATGGCGGAGAGCATTTTGACTGGTTGCATCACCGGCTGACGTGGAGGCACCAGTGCACAGGATCACAAGAAGCTTTAGAGCAGGAGTTCCCAATCGTCTTCATGCCATGGACCAACACCATTGAGCAGGGGATCCACGGACCCCAGGTTGGGACCCCTTGCTTTAGGGGGTTGTACACTCAGCCGGTTGGGAACCAGGTTGGGACCCCTTGCTTTAGAGGGTCATACACTCAGCCAGTTGGGACCCCCTGCTTTAGAGCATCGTACACTCAGCTGGTTGGGACCCCCTGCTTTAGAGGGTCGTACACTCAGCCGGTTGGGAACCAGGTTGGGACCCCTGCTTTAGAGGGTCATACACTCAGCTGGTTGGGACCCCCTGCTTTAGAGGGTCATACACTCAGCCGGTTGGGACCCCCTGCTTTAGAGGGTCGTACACTCAGCCGGTTGGGACCCCCTGCTTTAGAGGGTCGTACACTCAGCCGGTTGGGACCCCTTGCTTTAGAGGGCCATACACTCAGCTGGTTGGGACCCCCTGCTTTAGAGGGTCGTACACTCAGCTGGTTGGGACCCCTTGCTTTAGAGGGTCGTACACTCAGCCGGTTGGGACCCCCTGCTTTAGAGGGTCGTACACTCAGCCGGTTGGGAACCAGGTTGGGACCCCCTTGCTTTAGAGGGTCGTACACTCAGCCGGTTGGGACTCCCTGCTTTAGAGGGTCGTACACTCAGCCGGTTGGGACCCCCTGCTTTAGAGGGTCGTACACTCAGCCGATTGGGACCCCCTGCTTTAGAGGGTCGTACACTCAACCGGTTGGGAACCAGGTTGGGACCCCCTTGCTTTAGAGGGTCGTACACTCAGCCGATTGGGACCCCCTGCTTTAGAGGGTCGTACACTCAACCGGTTGGGAACCAGGTTGGGACCCCCTTGCTTTAGAGGGTCGTACACTCAGCCGGTTGGGACCCCCTGCTTTAGAGGGTCGTACACTCAGCCGGTTGGGACCCCCTGCTTTAGAGGATCGTACACTCAGCTGGTTGGGACCCCCTGCTTTAGAGGGTCGTACACTCAGCCGATTGGGACCCCCTGCTTTAGAGGGTCGTACACTCAGCCGGTTGGGACCCCCTGCTTTAGAGGGTCGTACACTCAGCTGGTTGGGACCCCTGCTTTAGAGGGTCGTACACTCAGCCGGTTGGGACCCCCTGCTTTAGAGGGTCGTACACTCAGCTGGTTGGGACCCCCTGCTTTAGAGGGTCGTACACTCAGCCGGTTGGGACCCCCTGCTTTAGAGGGTCGTACACTCAGCCGGTTGGGACCCCCAGCTTTTGAGGGTCGTACAATCAGCCGGTTGGGAGCCCTTGCTTTAGAGGGCCATACACTCAGCTGGTTGGGACCCCTGCTTTAGAGGGTCGTACACTCAGCCGGTTGGGACCCCTTGCTTTAGAGGGTCGTACACTCAGCCGGTTGGGACCCCCTGCTTTAGAGGGTCGTACACTCAGCCGGTTGGGATCCCTGCTTTAGAGGGTCATACACTCAGCCGGTTGGGACCCCCTGCTTTAGAGGGTCATACACTCAGCCAGTTGGGACCCCCTGCTTTAGAGGGTCGTACACTCAGCCGGTTGGGACCCCCTGCTTTAGAGGGCCATACACTCAGCTGGTTGGGACCCCCTGCTTTAGAGGGTCGTACACTCAGCCGGTTGGGACCCCTTGCTTTAGAGGGTCGTACACTCAGCCGGTTGGGACCCCCTGCTTTAGAGGGTCGTACACTCAGCCGGTTGGGAACCAGGTTGGGACCCCCTTGCTTTAGAGGGTCGTACACTCAGCCGGTTGGGACCCCCTGCTTTAGAGGGTCATACACTCAGCCGATTGGGACCCCCTGCTTTAGAGGGTCGTACACTCTGCCGGTTGGGACCCCCTGCTTTAGAGGGTCGTACACTCAGCCGGTTGGGAACCAGGTTGGGACCCCTGCTTTAGAGGGTCGTACACTCAGCTGGTTGGGACCCTCTGCTTTAGAGGGTCGTACACTCAGCCGGTTGGGACCCCCTGCTTTAGAGGGTCGTACACTCAGCCGGTTGGGACCCCCTGCTTTAGAGGGTCGTACACTCAGCCGGTTGGGACCCCTTGCTTTAGAGGGTCGTACACTCAGCCGGTTGGGAACCAGGTTGGGACCCCCTGCTTTAGAGGGTCGTACACTCAGCCGGTTGGGACCCCCTGCTTTAGAGGGTCGTACACTCAGCCGATTGGGACCCCCTGCTTTAGAGGGTCGTACACTCTGCCGGTTGGGACCCCCTGCTTTAGAGGGTCGTACACTCAGCCGGTTGGGAACCAGGTTGGGACCCCTGCTTTAGAGGGTCGTACACTCAGCTGGTTGGGACCCTCTGCTTTAGAGGGTCGTACACTCAGCCGGTTGGGACCCCCTGCTTTAGAGGGTCGTACACTCAGCCGGTTGGGACCCCCTGCTTTAGAGGGTCGTACACTCAGCCGGTGGGGACCCCTTGCTTTAGAGGGTCGTACACTCAGCCAGTTGGGAACCAGGTTGGGACCCCCTGCTTTAGAGGGTCGTACACTCAGCCGGTTGGGACCCCCTGCTTTAGAGGGTCATACACCCGGCTCCATCGCGAGCACAAGTCTCTCCTACTGAGGACACCTTCAAAAGGTGCTATCTCAAGAATGGGGCATCCATCCGTAATGATCCTGACTACCTGGGACATGTCCTCTTTTATTATTACCAACAATATTACCAACCTGGAGGCTGAAAACCCAAATTCTACAGTTTAGGAACAACTTCATCCCCCCTGCCATTAGATTTCTGGACGGTCCATGAGTCATGAACACTACCTTGCTATCCTACTTATGCAGTACTTACTTACTTAGGTAACATACAGTCATTTGTCATGCTGTATTGCTCCCACAAAGCCATACATTTTATGACAAATATCAGTGACAATAGACCTCATTCTAATTCTGATTTCACTGGTAGCGAGCCAGATACTGGTTAGAACAAATTCATTCAGGAGGGAGATCAAGAGAACCTCCTACACACAAGTGGCCATGGAAATTTGGAGCTTGGGAATTGGAGACTTTGAGGCTCGGTTTATATTATTTTCATAAAAGGGGAGTGAGGGATGTGATGTTGTGTGCTCTGCTGAGAACTGTGAGGGATGTGATGGTCATAAACCTGATGCTGTGTGCTCTGCTGAGAACCCAGGCATCAGCCGCTAGACTTTACTAGCTAGGTTAATGTTGTATGACATTTTGTAATGAAAATTATCCTCACTGTGAACATGAAACACGCAATTCTCTTCACTTCCCCCACCTACTGTCTAGACATATGCGGAAGAGTTTGCCAAAGGGACATGCTCACCCGGTGGTGGAGAAAATTACCCTGAAAAACTGAGTAAATTGCCATGGTGTCAGTGAAGTAACCTGAATTATCACAAACAACGAAGAGTTCAAAGTGTCTCATTATTTCAAAATAATTGAATGTCTGAACAAGGATCAACTGTATTCACATTTTGATTCAAATACTGTATCAGTTCAAATAATTGCAGTTTCTCTTATGTCTGCTGTCACTGGCTGAGATAAAAGAGCAGCTATGCTCTGCGGCAAAATGTCTAAGGGAAATGCAAGATGGGAATTCGCTGTTCACCAGCTCTTGAATTGGCATCAAAGTGTATCTTGGACTCATAAGGGGGTGTTTATTATTAGCTTTTTTTTTTGTTTTGAATACTATTTCAAAAGGAAATTTTGAACGAGACCAGGCAATGGTGGCTGATTCACGTTGAATATTTTCAGCGAAAGGAGATCTGACCTGCTCAGTTCCTCCAGCGTTTTGTGTGTGCTCCTGAGCAAAAGCAAGGAGCTGGGGGTTAGGCAAAAGCTTGGTGAGGAACAACCATGGTACCGTGTTCTTCTGCTTCTGGGCAGGGAAGGGTTGGCTAGGGTGAGGAAGCCCTACAATTATTACAGTAGTGTACCACCCCAGGGGTCACATGAGTGGCAACAGTCGGCTTGGGTTTAAGAAATGTAATAGAACACTATTTAATACATTGGCTATGAATGTAAAAATGAAAAGGTTTATTCTTGTAAATATTTTTTTATTATGAATAAAGTTTTTTTTTAGAAAGCAAGGAGACAGAGATAAAGAAAATAAGTGAGGGATACTTTCAGGTAAAAAGAATCTGGAGTTGGACACAGCTGCCATCTACCTCCGTTTGTGTGATGCACTGAGCCCATTGTCAAATCCATCAGGAAGAGTGTGTGGACATAAGAAGACTGATGATGTCAGGTAGTGGGGCACTCAGATCAAAGCCTGTCTGTACATGGACAATGTCATCATCTCCCGTCAGTCCACTGGTTGCTCAGCATCAACATCAGCACAAAAGCAGCGTGCATTGTAACGGTGAGTGACTGCTTTAGACATTTCTCCTGCAATCGTAGGACCCTGTTGGACATTGATAATGCAAGATGCCACAGGCCTTTTCCCCCATTTGGTGGTGAGGCAGGCGACAGGCAGCAGTGTAGTCTTGGTTGTAGCAAGGACTAGGCCTTAAACCACGGGCTTGCCTGCTGCTGCAGTCCAGGTGAGACGACGCTGGAGGCGGTGTAGCGTGGAGTTGAGAATTGGACTCTCCTGTCAGTGCTGCCCTCTAGTGTTTCATCAGTGGGATGACAGCTTGGATTGCTGGGAGCTGTACCATCAACTTGCATGTCACTTAGAGACTTTGACTGTACATGTGTTTTCTCGTAACGATGTATGTTTTTTCTCTCTCGCTATTTTGACTGCATGTTATGCACGTTGGCCCCGAGAAGTGCTACCTTGTTTAATTGTATCCATCTGTGGTTTGAATGATTGTTAAACCTGATTTGATTTGATTTCATTTGATCAGTGACCGGTTTAAAATAATCTGTCTCCAGGGGCCAAAAATCATCGCAGCAAGATTAACATCTCTAGGAAGAGGTACAGTAGACGTTTCGGGCCAAGACCCTCCGTCAGGACCCTTCGTCAAAGTTGCATTCACCAGCAACTTTGATGTGTGTTGCTCGAATTTCCAGCATCTGCAGAATTCCTCGTGTTTACACAGCAAGATTAACACCATGTTCCCCAACCAATTCTCTGCCCTCTTTACCACCAAGTCTGACTACCTAAAGGTATTGCCAACCTGATTTTGAGAAGTTGGGGCAAGAACTGAGATACTCCTTCTTGATGGAGGACAAGAGTCTGGCCATTAGGTGTAAGGAGATCTTGATGTGACTGCTGTAGAAGCGTGGCCCACAGCCTACTCCTGTGCTGTGCTGTGGTCATCACACAGAGAAACTTGTGCTCCAACTGTAGATCCAGAATGAATCACGCCTATCAGGCTGTGATGCACAATCCCCAGATAAAGGGTGGAGAAATGCACCCAGCACAGCCATAATCTTGATGGTCGTTTTTTTGCACGGCTGTATAAAGTGGTGCAGGCTCACAAACATCAGGCGTTATTACATGTCAATGTTCTACCTGTCCCTGGTGGTTGTGAAAATTGGGCTTGTTGCCGCAAAATATTCCACATAGTTGGTCCTTTCTGCCCTTGCATAAAACTACCTCTGACCACAATTCCATCCACAGGGAATGTCCTGCAGGTCCCGTGAAAGTAGGAACACACACAAAATGCCAGAGGAACTCAGCAGGCCAGGCAGCATCTGTGGAAAAGAGTACAGTCGATGTTTTGGGCCGAGACCAGTCAGCAGGACTGGAGAAAAAACAGATGAGAAGTGGATTCAAAAGGTGGGGGTAGGGGAAAGGGAAACACAAAGTGATAGGTGTAACTGGGAGGGGGGGCGGATGAATTAAAGAGCTGGGAAGTTGATTGGTGATAGAGATACGAGGTAGAAGGGGAAATCTGATAGGAACGCACAGAAGGCCATGGAAGAAAGAAAAGGGGAAGGAGCATCAGAGGGAGACAATGGGCAGGCAAGGAGTTGAGGTGAAAGAGGGAAATGGGAATGGGGAATGGTGAAGGGAGGGCATTACCGGAAGTTCGAGAAATCGATGTTTATGCCATCAAGTTGGAGGTTACCCAAACAGAATACAACGTGTTGTTCCTCCAACCTGAGTGAGGCCTCAAAACGACAGTGAAGGAGGCCATGGATGGACATATCAGAATGGGGATGGGAAGTGGAATTAAAATGTGTGGCCACTGGGATATCCTGCTTCTTCTGGCAGACGGAGTGTAGGTCTCCCAATCTACATCGGGTCTCACCGATATACAGGAGGCCACACTGGGAGCATCGGATACAGTAGATGACCCTAGCAGACTCACAGGTGCATTGTCACTTCACCTGGAAGGACTGTTTGGAGCCCTGAATGGTGGTGAGAGGGCAGTTGTAGGGGCGGGTGTAGTACTTGCAAGCGTAAGTGCCAGGAGGGAGATCAGTGGGGAGGGATGAATGGACAAGGGAGTCTCATGGGGATCGATCCCTGTGGAAAGCAGAAAGTTGGGGGGGGGGTGGAGGGAAAGATGAGTTTGATGTTGGGACCCTGTTGGGAAGTTCCGGAGAATTAGGTGCTGGTGGGGTGGTAGGTGAGGACAAGAGGAACCCTATTCCTGGTGGGGTGGCAGGAGGATGGGGTAAGAGCAGACGTGCGTGAAATGGAAGAGATCTGGTTGAGGGTAGCATTGGTGGTGGAGGAAGGGAAGCCCCTTTCTTTGAAAAAGGAGGACACCTCCATCGTTCTGGAGTGAAAAGTCTCTTCCTGAGAGCAGATGAGGAGGAAGCGGAGGAATTGAGAGAAGGGGATGGTGTTTTTACAAGTAAAAGAGGTGTGAAAGGACATGGTAGACTCTGTGGGATGTTTCCTGAGCACACTGTCAAAACCAGTACTGGTTGGTGTTCACAAACAAGCACTGACACTTAGTTTGGCTGGCTGTGAAACGGACCCTCTGCTCCAGCTCCTTCCTGTACTCATGCCCAACGCACACTGCCCTTTAGCTGAATGTAGTGCAGAACAGACGATCATTCACCTTCTTCTGGACTGTGCATTTGTCAAGAACTTTTGGAGAAGGATGGAAGGTTCCTTACCGAGATTTGCCCTGAGCAGCCGTGTAATAGAACATGCTCTCCTCTATGGGCTATTTACCGAGGCAAGCATAAGCTTTTGCTGGAAATCCCTCTCCTTTGTAGACTGCACAACAACTTATTGGTTTCCCAGTGCAAGGAGTGGTCTGTCAAAGTCAAAGACAAGGTTGAGTCTACTGTCATATGCACAAGTATGTGTAGGCACAGCTGTAATGAAAAATTTCCTCGCGGCAGCATCATAGCCACGTATCAACAGCGACACAACATTCGCCAGAAAACATAAACATAAATTATGCCAAATTACACAATTTGAACAAACAAGTCCATTGTAGTATAAAGCGGTCATCATGTTGCTGTACTGAGATATGGATTAGAGTCGCCGAGTTTGGTTCAAGAACCAAATAGTTGGAATGAAATAGCTGTCCTTGAACTTCGTTTCAAGCTCCTGTATCTCATGCCTGATGGTATCTGTGAGAAGGTGGTAAGGACCGATGGTGGAGGACTGTGAGAAGGTGGTATGGACCGATGGTGGAGGACTGTGAGAAGTTGGTATGGACCGATGGTGGAGGACTGTGAGAAGTTGGTATGGACCGATGGTGGAGGACTGTGAGAAGGTGGTATGGACCAATGATAGAGGACTGTGAGAAGGTGGTATGGACTGATGGTGGAGGACTGTGAGAAGTTGGTATGGACCGATGGTGGAGGACTGTGAGAAGGTGGTATGGACCGATGGTGGAGGACTGTGAGAAGTTGGTATGGACCGATGGTGGAGGACTGTGAGAAGGTGATATGGACCGATGGTGGAGGACTGTGAGAAGTTGGTATGGACCGATGGTAGAGGACTGTGAGAAGGTGGTATGGACCGATGGTGGAGGACTGTGAGAAGGTGGTATGGACCGATGGTGGAGGACTGTGAGAAGTTGGTATGGACCGATGGTGGAGGACTGTGAGAAGGTGGTATGGACCGATGGTGGAGGACTGTGAGAAGTTGGTATGGACCGATGGTGGAGGACTGTGAGAAGGTGATATGGACCGATGGTGGAGGACTGTGAGAAGTTGGTATGGACTGATGGTGGAGGACTGTGAGAAGTTGGTATGGACCGATGGTAGAGGACTGTGAGAAGGTGGTATGGACCGATGGTGGAGGACTGTGAGAAGTTGGTATGGACCGATGGTGGAGGACTGTGAGAAGGTGATATGGACCGATGGTGGAGGACTGTGAGAAGTTGGTATGGACCGATGGTGGAGGACTGTGAGAAGGTGGTATGGACCGATGGTGGAGGACTGTGAGAAGTTGGTATGGACCGATGGTGGAGGACTGTGAGAAGGTGATATGGACCGATGGTGGAGGACTGTGAGAAGTTGGTATGGACCGATGGTAGAGGACTGTGAGAAGGTGGTATGGACCGATGGTGGAGGACTGTGAGAAGTTGGTATGGACCGACGGTAGAGGACTCTTTGGTTATAGATGCTGCATTCTTGAGGCAGCCCCTCCTCTAGATACTACAGATGGAGGCGAGGGATGTACTGGGCAGAGTCTGGCTTCTGACCTTCCTGCACATTGTACCAGACCAGGATGCTGGCAGTCAGGGCACTTTCAACAGTCCATCTGTAGAAGCTTGTTAGACTGTCATATATAACCATATAACAATTACAGCACGGAAACAGGCCATCTCGGCCCTTCTAGTCCATGCCGAACTCTTACTCTCACCTAGTCCCACTGACCTGCACTCAGCCCATAACCCTCCATTCCTTTCCTGTCCATATAGCTGTCCAATTTAACTTTAAACGACAACATCGATCCTGCCTCAACCACTTCTGCTGGAAGGTCATTCCACACAGCTACCACTCTCTGAGTAAAGAAGTTCCCCCTCATGTTACCCCTAAACTTTTGTCCTTTAACTCTCAACTCATGTCCTCTTGTTTGAATCTTCCCCACTCTCAATGGAAAAAGCCTATCCACGTCAACTCTATCTATCCCCCTCATAATTTTAAATACCTCTATCAATTCTCCCCTCAACCTTCTACGCTCCAAAGAATAAAGACCCAACTTGTTCAACCTGTCTCTGTAATTTAGGTGGTGAAGTGTCCTGTGTCAAATTTCTGTTCAAATGTGCAGAAGCTGTAGAGAGTAGTGGACTCTGCTCAGTACATGACAGGCACATCCCTCCCCACACCAGGAGTATCCGTATGAAGCACTTCCTCAAGAAGACAACAACCATCATCAAAGACCCACCAGCTGGCCATGCTACCTTCCTGCAGTTACCATCCGGCAGAAAGTACAGAAACTTGAAGTGCCACACCACCAGGTTCAAGTACAGCAACTTCCTTCCCTGTGCATGTTGGGAAAACCACCTGATACCTATCCCAGCAGAAATTATGAAGACCAGAGTCAGCCTCCCACTGACAATAATCAGTTGGCCACCAGGAGCAACCTTTAATTGCGTAACGCCGCTAGCAGGAATCTTGTTGACCACAGACTAAAAATGTGAACGTCCAACATTAATTGGTAAATGCGAACTGCAAATCTTAAGAGAAATCTGGGGACAGTTCACCCCTCTAACGTACTTCAAGATTCCTGCACTGTTAAACTCAAGTGTTTTGTTCTCTACAGTTGCACTGCTCAGTGATACTGGAATCTCTGACAATCTCACAGCCTGGAAACTTCAGTGGCTACGTACTACCTTTGGAAAAATGCCACCAAGTTAATATTTCATGCTACTGACTAGGGATAGGACAGTGATGGAAACTGAGTCAGTGCATCTCTCAACCTTTTGAGCCATAATCATCTTCATCACTCCTGTGCTGGTAACCTGCTAAGTTGCTGCTCCAAATGGATGAGGAATGGGGAGAGAGGACTGCCGCTCTTGTCCTCCATGGTACAAGTGCACACAGTCAATCTCCGACGCATTTGTAACATAAACATAGAACAGCACAGTCAGGAACAGGCCATTCGACCCACAACGTTATGCTGAACCAGCTAAAACGTAAATCAAAACCCCCAAAAAACTACCTACATAATGTCCATATCCCTCCATCTTCCTCATATTCATGTGCCTATCTAAATATTCCTTAAAAACCTCTAATGTATTTGCCTCTACCACCATACCAGGCAGTGCACTCCAGGAATCCACCACACTGAGTAAAAAACTTACCCCTCACATCCTCCTTGAACCTACCCCCTCTCACCTTCAATACATGCCTTCTGGTATTAGACACTTCTACCCTGGCAAAACAGATACTCCCTGTTTACTCTATCTATGCCTCTCATAATCTTATAAATCTCTATCAGATCTCCCCTTAGCCTCCGGCACTCCAGAGAAAACCCCAAGTTTATCCGGCGCCTCATAATGGCGTATGCCCTCTAAACCAGGCAGCATCCTGGTAAATCCTCTACAAAGCCTCTACATCAGCTCATGTTTCTTTTAAGTTTCTTTATACCTTATACTTTATTGTCATCAAACAATTGATACTAGAACGAACAATCATCACAGCGATATTTAATTCTGCGCTTCGCGCTCCCTGGAGTACAAATCAATAGTAAATATTAAAAATTTAAATTATAAATCATAAATAGAAAATAGAAAAATGGGAAGTAAGGTAGTGCAAAAAAACCGAGAGGCAGGTCCGGATATTTGGGGGTATGGCCCAGATCCGGGTCAGGATCCGTTCAGCAGTCTTATCACAGTTGGAAAGAAGCTGTTCCCAAATCTGGCTGTATGAGTCTTCAAGCTCCTGAACCTTCTCCCAGAGGGAAGAGGGATGAAAAGTGTGTTGGCTGGGTGGGTCGTGTCCTTGATTATCCTGGCAGCACTGCTCCGACAGCGTGCGGTGTAAAGTGAGTCCAAGGACAGAAGATTGGTTTGTGTGATCTGCTGTGCTGTGTTCATGATCTTCTGCAGCTTCTTCCGACAGGATAACTTCCATACCAGATTGTGATGCATCCTAGAAGAATGCTTTCTACGGTGCATCTGTAAAAATTAGTGAGGGTTTTAGAGGACAGGCCAAATTTCTTTAGTTTTCTCAGGAAGTAAAGGCACTGGTGGGCCTTCTTTGCTCCTA
The DNA here is from genome assembly GCF_963921235.1 of Mobula hypostoma. Taxonomy (NCBI): domain Eukaryota; kingdom Metazoa; phylum Chordata; class Chondrichthyes; order Myliobatiformes; family Myliobatidae; genus Mobula; species Mobula hypostoma. The sequence goes on along the minus strand of NC_086105.1, from coordinate 99,111,169 downwards.
ACCACTCTTCCTTTCCACAACAACAAAATATTTTGTGTTGAATTTGATACCCTTCCAAACTTTATTTCATGTTCCTTCTATAGCTCCTGATGTTTGTTCCCTGAACATTTGTCATTTCCACAGTGGCCTGGATTCTTGTTTCTTTTTCAAAGCCTTTCTATGTCTTACCTTCATTTGCCCACGGCTATGTTTTCATTGGGTGGGGAGTGAGGGGATGTACTGGACCCTTCTTTTTGTATGAACGGTTTCTGCATCACATAAAATTTCTTCTGAATGTTTTTAACTCATTATTTCAGAATCAGAATCAGACTTAATATCACCGACATATGTTTTGAAATTTGTTGTCTTTGCAGCAGCAGTACAATGCAGTATATAATAATCGAGAAAAAACTTGAATTACAGTAAATATATATAATAGTTAAATTAGTAGTGCAAAAGGAAGAGTAAATAAAAAAGTAGTGAGGTAGTTTTCCTGGGTTCAATGTCCATTCAGAAATTGGATGGCAGAGGGGGCGACCCTGTTCATGAATCATTGAGTGTGTACCTTCAGACTTCTGTACCTCCTTCCCGATGGTAGCAATGACAATAAGGCATGAGCTGGGTGATGGGGGTCCTTAATGATCGATGCCACCTTGTGAAGCACCGTCCCTTGAAGATGTCCTGGATACTACGGAGGCTTGTGGCCATGATGGAGCTGACTAATTTCACAAGTCTCTGCAGCTTACTTTGATCCTGTGCAGTGCCCCACGCCACCACCCCCCCCCCATACCACACGGTGATGCAGCCAGTTAGAATGCTCTCGACGGTCCATCTGTAGAAACTTGTGAGTGTCTTTGGTGACAAACCAAATCTCCTCAAACTCCCAAGGAAATATAGCTGCTGTCGTGCCTTCTTTATACTGTTATTCATGAGTTGCTTTGTTGTGGACAGCCTTCATCTTTTAGTTTCATGCATGTCAGCTTTAGGAAAATTTAGAATCTTTTTACTGCTTTATGAATTTCTTCCCTTCAAGCATTATGCTAAACTCGATCACATCATAGTCATGAATACAGAAATGTTCATAGACTATTATGCTGTCAACTAAACCTGGCTTATCGCTCATTTCTGAATATAACATGGTCTGCTTCATTGTCAGTTCTAGGAGGCTGTGTTGTGGAAGATTCCCTTGAACACTAGCCAAAAATTCACAACTTTTTATCCTATTTATATGAAAGTTAAATTCCCCTGTTAATAAAACTTAACATTTGCCACTGGTTTGACTGATTTCTTCATCTGTCACATGATAACTTTAAAAAAGAGTTTAAAAGAGATTAGTTTTTTTGTCACATTTATATTGAAACATCCAGGTGTACAGTTGAAGTATGCTGTTTGCATCAAATCAAGATAGTGAGGACTGTGCTGGGCAGCCCACAGTGTTGCCATGCTTCCGGTGCCAATAGAGGATGCCCACAACACATGAACCCTGACTCGTACACCTTTGAAATGAGCACCCAGAGTAATCCCGCGTGGTCATGGGGAGAGCATAAAAACTCCTTAAAGCCAACGTCAGCAACTGAACGATGATCTTACAGCCGATGGTCTAAAGCAATATGCTAACTGGCAAACCTTCCATCTGCAGAACCGGTCTACTCTCTGTCATTTCCCTGTTTTATATGCTAGTATATTTGGTCCCCAGTGCCAACGTTCTTTCAGCCGTATCTTAATAATGGCCACCATACTCTGCAAGCCAAGATGAATTTGTTCCTGCTGTTCATGTAAATGTTTTGTACTCTCTGCATCTGTTTCAAGCACTGATAATATACTTTGAATTATCTTTCTGTACAAATGTTTCACTCATTTTCTTTACTCTACTTGTTTACTTCCTGTCAGATAACCAGCAGGTGGTAAGAGTGGGCTCCCTCACCTCCACCCCTCTGACTCTCAACGCAGGAGCCACTCAGGGCTGTGTACTGGGTCCCCTCCTTTACTCTCTGTATACCCATGACAGTGTCGCCACCCACAGCTCTAATCTGATAATTAAATTTGATTAAATTGGCTTTATCTCAAACAATAATGAGGTGGCCTACAGGGAAGAAGTCATCTCTCTGACACAGTGCTGTCAAGAAAACAACCTCTCCCTCAATGTCACAAAAACAAAGGAGCTGGTTGTGGACTACAGGAGGAATGGAGATGGGCTAATGCCTATTGATATCAATGGATCTGGGGTTGAGAGGGTAAACAGCTTCAAGTTCCTTGGCATCCACATCACCGAGGACCTCATGTGGTCTGTACACACCAGCTGTGTGGTGAAAAAGGCACAACAGTGCCTCTTTCACCTCAGACGGCTGAGTAAGTTTGGTATGGGCCTTCAAATCCTAAGAACTTTTTACAGGGGCACAATTGACAGCATCCTGACTGGCTGCATCATTGCCTGGTATGGGAACTGTACTTCCCTTAATTGCAGGACTCTGCAGAGAGTGGTGCAGACAGCCCAGCACATCTGCAGATGTGAACTCCCCATGATTCAGGATATTTACAAGGACAGGTGTGTAAAAAGGGCCCAAAGGATCATTGGGGACCCGAGTCACCCCAACCCCAATCAACTCCAGCTGCTACCATCCAGGAAATGGTATTGCAGCATAAAAGCCAGGACCAACAGGCTCCGGGATAGCTTCTTCCACCAGGCCATCAGACTGATTAACTCATGTTGTTTTGAGTGTACTCTATATTACATTAACTGTTCTATTTATTATAAATTATTACAACTTACTATGAATTGCACATTGCACATTCAGATGGAGATGTAACGTAAAGATTTTTACTGCTGATGTATGTGAAGGATGTAAGAAATAAAGTCAATTCAATTTAATTATAACTTGCCCCTTGTCTTTCTCTTTGCTTATTAGTCATTTAAATATCTTTTTCAAAAATTAATCAATGACTCTATTCTCTTCCTGTGTTTGCTTACAAACTACTATTTATACTCTCTGTTTCACTGGACTAAACACAACCACTAACCTCAAAACAATGCACCAAATTTTGTAGTTTGCGGTCCTTGTGAACATATAATGGCTGCTATATTCATCTAAGCTACAATGCAGACGAAACCCACATATACTTACATAGTCATAGAGTAATATAGCACAGAAACAGGCCATTCTGTTGAATTTGTCCATGCCGATCTGAGCTGGTCCTATTTGCCCGCATTTGGTCCCTATCCCGCTAAACCCCTCCTAGCTACGAACTGATGCAAATGTCCTGTAAATGTTTTCATTGTACCTGCCTCTTCTGCTATCTCTCATAGTTTGTTCCATTTACTCACCACCCTCTGCATTAACAAGTTTCCCCTCAACCCCCGTTTAAATCTTTTCCCTTTCATATTAAATGATGCCCTCTATTCTTTGATTCTCTTTCCCTGGGAAAAAGACTGTGTGTTTTCGCCTTGTCTGCGCCTCTCATGATTTTATATGCCTCTGTAAGGTCACCCCCTCAGCTCCAAGGAAAGCACCCAAGCCTGACAACGTCTCCTTATAACTCACATCCTGCCAACATTCTTGTAAAGCCTCTTTGCTCTCTTTCCAGCTTAATGATGTCTTTCCTATAACAGGGCGACCAAAAGAGTATGCAATACGTCAGCAACGTCCTATACCTTTGCAACAAAACACCGCAGCTCCTATACTCAGTGCCCTGACTGATGAAAGCTAGTATGCCAAACGCTGTCTTCACCACCCCATCTAGCAGTGATGCGACTTTCAGCGGATTTCTGCGTGAATTAACGTCAGCCGTTAATAAGGTGTATAAAATTTCCGGTGCGAGAATTCAGTGTTCCTTCATTGTCCAGAACTTGCAAATGATGTCGACGTTTGTGTAGCGCTCAACAGTTGCTTCCGGCGAGGCTTTCGAAGGATGCAGTTCTGGTCTCAGAGCCCTGCGTCCCTCTGCTTGTGATTGGCGTGGAGCACCCCAGGGTCCTGATTTTCCATCCTTGATTGAGATGGTTTGAACCTTACAGGCAGTCAATAGTTGTGGCATTTCCTCCTTTTTCATTCCTCTCAGGCATGCTGTCAGTACCCTGTCAATCATTCGGATCCTCGCAGCCTTTAATGGGATTTGCAGCGAGTTCAGTGTTTAGTGGGTCGAAACACTTCAGAGCATGCACACTGTAAATGGGACAATTAATGGGTTTTGTATTTTTTCTTCACAAGTGAGTCATGGTTTATGGAAGTGAATAAGCGCCTTTTGATGCTAATTTAATCATATAAAAGTACAATTGAGCAAACCACAGTCCCTTGCCCCTGTTCCTTCAATCCTGAGTGCCGAACAGCCGGTTGCCTTGGTAACCAGTGGCTTTGTGGACCCACTTGGTGCTGTACTCTGCAGTATTTAGTTCATCTCATTTGCTCAGCGGCTAATTATACCTGGAACAGAGTTTCGCGAGGGGTGCCCAGTGATGCAGTGGTTAGCATTACTGCATTGCAGCTCCAGGGATAGGGGGGTTAATCCTGGCAATGCTTGTCTGGGGTTTACACGCAGCGTGGCTCCGACCCAGATCTCCCACATTCCAAAGAACCGAAGGGTTAAATGGCCACTGCAAATTTACCTCTTTGGGTAGGTAACTGGTAAAAGAATTGGTAGGCACGTGGGACGGAATAATTTGTGAGCCTACAGAGGGATAAAGTTCAAAGTTCATTTATTATCAAAGTAGGTATAAATTACACAACCTTGAGATTCGACTGCTTACAGGCAGCCATGAAACAAGAAACCTGAAAGAACCCAATTTTAAAAAAGACCAACACCCAACACCCAGAGAGAGAGAGAAAACACACACAAATCGTGCAAACAATAAAAGCAATCCACAGTACTCAGAACGAAATTGAGTCCAGAGACCCGAAGCGCGGAGAAGCCGGAGCAGGCCCAGAACCTCAGCCTCGGTTCACCACACAGAGGGGCAAATCGCCACTAAGCTCGCAGATACAGAGCCTGGATATGGAGGACAGGACAAATGGCTGTGCTTGGCCAGCTTTGCTTTCAGCATCAGAGTGAGTAAGTAAAATAACCCAAGGGTTCCTGCAGAAGGAGGGATGCACTTAAAGAGGTATCTGTCCACTCACAAACATGAGCTTACCTATTTATGCAGGAAATGGGTGGCACCCAACTATCAACAGGATTTCTCCTGTTGTGACTACGACTAAGTCATTGGACATTGCATACTTCAAATCTTTGGGTTGAGAATGCTTTCTTTGAATTACATATGTACAATGAGCGACACCGCTGAATGTTCAAATACCTTGGCAGGGGTAAACTGCTTGCAAGCGTCCAATGACTTACACAATATTACAGAGAGCAAATGGCTTGAACTTTACTTGATGCAGGGCAAATAACTCAACTCATTTGTCATAACGTTAGTAGAAATGTGTTTTCACTTTGACATGAAAGAGTCTTTTCTGTTGATCAGTGTCAAAAGCCAAATTAAATTCAAGATTCAAGATTCAAAAAACTTTATTGTCATTCTAACCATACATCAGCTCTGCAGGGCAGAATAAGACAGCTGTGATTCACTGATGAATCCACTGTGATTCAATGTTGTAAAACAATAAAATATGAAAACTTCCAAGGGGGTGAATACTTTTTATAGATGGTACGCAAACATCTTATGGTCACCATTTCGCAAACCATATCTCTTAGTCTGTGTTTCACACATGTTGCCATTTAAAACAAAGTTAAAAGCAACTTACTGCTTGTAATTGACAATTTACTTCAAGAAGTCTCAACTGATTCTTGCTTGAATTAATATTCACATAACTCCAGAATACTTCCTAACATTTCCAGGGTTGTGTTGGCAATTCTGGAGCTACCTTCTGGCTTCACCGCCAAACTTTGTCTCCCAATCTGCTGCAATATCAAAACAGTCAGGGATGGTATGGACCACACTGGGACACTGGGATGCTGATGGAAAATGTTGCAATTCTGTGACATAGGGCTTGTACAAACAATCTATTGACCAGTGCTTGACGAGGAAGGCTTCACAACATCGACCATACTTAAGTGCTGGTGTACTTTAAGCGGCCCCGACAATGTGCAGATAGCTCTAACATCGTCACACCAAGGGCAGCCTAATGATTGGTTTTCAATGTCACAAAATCTCCAAAGAAAGCTCTCTTTTCCATTTTATTGAGAACAGCACAAACCGTGTTCCTTTATTCGAGAAGGAAATGAGAGATTATCCTGGAACCTATACACTGGTGAGTTTTACCTCAGTTGTAAGGAAGTTGCTGGAGAGGATGTTTAGGGAGAGGATTTGAGCAACTGGAAAACCATGAACTAATTTGTCAGCTCGGCTTTGTGCAGAACAAGTGTGTTTTACTAACTTGACTTGAGTTTTTTGAAGTGGTGACGAAGGTAGAGCTGCGATGTTGTCTACACGGCCAATGCCCCTCATGGAAAGCTCATCCAGAAGATTAAGATGTGTGAAATCCATGGTGAATCGGCCATTTGGATTCAGAATTGGCTTGTCCATAGAGGACAAAGGGTAGCGGTCGATGGGACTTGCTCTAGCTGGGTTCTGTGACTAGTTGTGTTCCACAGGGATCTGTACTGGGACCTCCACTGTTTGCTACATATGCAACTGATCTGGTTGAGAACATTGGCTAGTGAGATACGAAGATGGGTGATGTTGTGAATAATGTAGAGGACTGCCAAAGGATACAGCTGACTATAGGTCGGTTGCAGATATGGGCAGAGAAATGTCAGATGGAGTTTAACCTGGCCAAGTGTGAAGGATTGCATTTTGGGAGATCAATTGTAGAGAGAAGGTATAGTTAATGGCAGGATCCTTAATAGGGTTGAGGTGCAGAGGGATCTTGGGGTCCAAGTCCATGGTTGCATACCGTAAAAAGTATTCACCCCCTTTGAAGTTTTCATGATTTATTGTTTTACAACATTGAATCACAGTGAATTTAATTTGGCTTTTGACACTGATCAACAGAAAAGACTCTTTCATGTCAAAGTGAAAGTGTCTACACAGGTTGATAGGGTTGGGAAGAAGGCATATGGCATGCTTACTTTCAATAGCTGAGGAATTAAGTTCAAGAGTTGGGCTAGTTATGTTACAGCTTTATTAAGCTCTAGTTGGGCCATGCCTGGAATATTGCCTTCGGCTTTGGTTGCTCCATTATAAGAAGGACGTCGAGGCTTTACAGAGGGTGCAGGTTTACCAGGACGTTGAATGGATAAGAGGGCTGAAGGGGCTGTTTCTGTGCTGTACTGTTCCATGCCCCAGCACGCTGGGGGTGTCGCAGAGATTGGCATACCGGGGTGCTGCTCAGAACAAAACAGCAGGGGTCTTACTCTGAGCAGGGGAATGCTGAGGACAGTGCGTGACTGAGCAACTTTGTGGGGGCATTACAGGGGGAGTGTTAACGAGAGATTTGTTTTGTGGGTATTACTGAGATCAGCAGAGCAGGCATTATTGTTGAGAGCAGAATACAGGGGCAATTACTGGGTGTTAGAACAATACTGTAGGTATTGCTACAGGGGTATTTTCTTGACTAGTCAGGGCAGGAGATTGAGGCTGAGAGGGAAAATGGATCAGTCATGATGAAATAGTAGAGTAGACTCAATGGGCCAAATGGCTTAATTTTACTCCTATATCTTATAGTCTTAGCATGAGTAGTACAACAGGGGTATTACTGGGGCAATATAGGATGACTTAACACAGCAGACACTATTACATTGATTAGTACATGGGAATAATGCTGTGAACAGCACACGGGGGGGGGGTATTATACGGGTGCATTAATGTATACAGTACTGAGGTTATTACTGCCTGATGTGTCCAGAGAAACCACATTAAATTGTATACAGAATGCGTGTTTTGTTGAATAAGGGACTTATTTCATTTTTCATTTTAAATTTATTAGTTTAATTTAATTCTTCTAGCCTTGCTGTTTTAAATTAAGGTAGTCAGCTAGAAATGGTTAACTGAAGTCAGCTCTAGCCGTGAATACAAATCTGTGGCCTTAAAGAACATTGCATGGAGTATATATTTAGGCGAGGCTATTGTAGTGGCGTCAGAATCAAATAAACTAATAAAACCTGATTAGATAAATATTTTAGCGCAGGCAAAGCAGCTGATATGTGTGGAGACAGAAACCATTAGGATCCATGGTGACCATTTCTGCACTAAGTGGCTGAGGATGAAGGAGTTTTAGCTCAGAAACTGAGCTGCTTTCCAAGGTCTGGTCACCTGCGATGCATCAGGGGGTTACCCAGAACACCTTGTTTCACACCATTAGATTATCTACTTCAGACTGTCAGCCAAGCGCTATCGGAGCTTATGACAAGGTCTGAAGCTGGGGTTTCCGATGGGAAAGTGTAGGACCCTCAGCCTTTGCACTGTTAAACAGGGGATGAAAGCCCCTGTAGAATGGATGAATGTACCGGCCAATGTACTGTTGGTCCGGGAGGGTGGGTGGTGGGTGCGCTAACCTAGGTGGGAGTGATAATGAATGAGTGGTGATAGGGGGCAGTACAGTTAGGGAGATATACTGTTCTCTGTAGGCTTTGTTGCCCACTCCGTGCCGTTGATAAGGACATCTCTGCAGTGTTGGAGAGAAACCAAGAGCAGTAGGGAAAAGATTCAAATGTCATGATCAATATCGGAACCAATGGCATAGAGAGGATAAAAAGAGATCCTGTTGAAGGAATATATACAATTAGGGTCCAAATTAAAATACATAACCAAGTTAATAATCACTGGATTACTACCAGGCAGGTGCAAATTAGCTATGATAATAGATGTTTTATAGGTTGGTACGGGAGGAATCAATCTCAGTTATACTAAAGCGAGTGCACTGAAGAGGGAGATTCTCCATTGGGATTTGACTTGTAATTGGCATCCCATCAAACTGAGTAGACGAGGCTTGAAGCCAAGTGAGGTGGAGATGAGAGGTACTTTAAATCTCATTTTTTCTAATGAGAATGGACAGATGGTGAGAGAGTGGGTAGTGCTGATATTCAAGGAGATCTGGGTGTACTTGTAAAAAAGTTACCAAAGACCAAGCAAGGATGGTGACACAGGAAGGTGTTTGTGTTCAAAGGTGGATGGGTGCCTTTATACATTGTGAACTGAATGTTAGTTTGCAGTTGGAAAGACAAATGTTGAAGTTGGCCTTTAATGAAAAAAAGAGGTTTAGAGAAACCCTCGCTTTAATGTTTCTAGCCCGAGTGAGACCACACCCAGTACATTGTGTAGAGGTCAGGTCTCCCTATCCGAGGATATGCATACTACACAATGAAGGTTCACCAGGTTGTTTCCTGTGTTGGTGAGTTAGTTGTCCAAAGACAGATGAAGCAATTTGCACCAATATCCTCTACAGTTTGGAAAATAGCAGCCTGGTAGCGTAGAGGCTAGCGTTACACCTTGCAGCACCAATGATTTGGTTTCAATCCCCACTGCTGCCTGTAAGGAGTTGGTACATTCCCTCCACGACCACATGGATTTCCTCCCATATTCCAAAGACGTACAGGTTAGCAAGTTACAGCTATGCTATGCTGACATTAGAAGCATGGCAATACTTGCAGGCTGCCTCCAGCACATCCTCACACTGTTGATCATTGGTACAAATGTTTCACTGGACTTTTCAATGTACATGTGACAAATAAAACTCATCTTTTTAAATGAGAGGTGATGTCACTGATCAGACAAATAGAGTTGATGTTACCCTGGTAAGGGTGTCCACAAATTGGGGTTCTAGTCTAAAAATGTAGCCATTCAGTACAGGCAGGGAGAATTTACTTCTGCCTTTGTATTGGACTCAGCTTGCCGGAGCCAAGGCAACAGCACTAGTCACCTCATTTCATATATGGGTACCACAACAAGTATTACAGACAGCCCTTCACAAAGTACTTTATTGGGAGGTGTTTGCATAGAATATACCTAAGGGACAAGGTCTTGTTTATTTACTGATCTAGGTATCAATGAGGGCAGTCACCTGGGTGGTACTAAAGAACCCAGGCTCTAATTGAGGGAGAAGAGCATGGAATGTTAGAGGGCAGCACAGAGGCATTGCTACTGATGCAGCCAACTCCAGTCAATCCTTCGTTCTGGTGGTATCCGTGGAGTCTTCATGTTCTTCCTGTGACTGATTTCCTCTGGGTGTCATGGTTTACCCCACTGTGCAGTTGATTAGGAAGGATTTGGGGGCATAAAGACTTTTATGATTAGTAGGTATAAAGAGTTTACTGAAATACATTGGTGTTGGTGGGAATATGGGGAGAATAAAGTAGGTGTTTGATGATTAGTGTGGACTCGGTGGGCCATGTTGTATTCCTCAATGACACAGGCCTGGGATTCCTGTGGCAAGGCAGAGTAACACAGAGCTAGGGGCCATCAGCTCAGAATACCAATGACATCCTAAGGACCAAGATAGCATTGAGGATACTAGCCCAAGCATAAAGAGTTTACTGAAATATACTGGGGTAATATCATAAACATAGGTTGAAAATGCTTGCAGATGTGGAAATACTCAAAAATATTCAGAGTTTATGATGTGGCAGATCCTTCGGGGTGGGGCTGTCTGCAAAAAAGAATTAAGAAAGCAAGCAGACAGGGAACATATAAACACTGACATCTTAAGGCTGATGAATGGTATAAATGGACAAGGCTGGCACCTAAAACAGGAGGGCAAGACCAACACCCCAGAGTGCAAGATGAAACGTTACAGAAGCTGGATCAAAAAAATAAAAAGCTGGAGATACACAAAATGGTGATACCACAGCTGTGGAAAGAGAAACTGAGTTAATGATTCAGGTCAATGATCTGTGTGCTTTTTTTTGACCTGGAGAAGCTATTTAACTACATAATCACCCTCTTATCCATGAAGTGCTACAGTTGCTAGGATACAGTGCCAACATTTACTTATTTTGTCCAACGTCACTTGATATGAATTTGCCAGTGCACATCAGTCCTTAAAACCAAAGCTACCTTTCAAACCGAACCTTAATGGAGGTTCATTTTCATACAGCTGTGGCAGGAGTCAATCTGACTATCGGCCACAACCTTGTTCCAGCAGTTTATTACTGAATCACTTTACATTGCTCAATTGCAAAAGTCGCTAACAATACCATTATCTTACCGTACTAGTCCCAGCTAAGTAGCTTTCAACACCTCCCTCTTCGTTAAGGAGGCAATATACAAAATTAATTTGGTGGAGTAGCCTAGAACTTCAGATTTGGTTTCTGTCACTGACATACTATTATGCTTTTTTTTAAAAAAAAGCAATGTAAAGTTTATTCTGATTTCTTTAGCAGGAGCCATGCAAATCTGGAAAACAAAGGATTCTAATGACCTCTCAGCCACAGTATTGACTGCTCTTCATTTATTTCTTTCAGACATTCTCCAAATACCATACTGTTAATTGAGAAAAAAAAAGCCAGCTTATATATACTGAAGTACCACTATTATTTTCCAAGATATTATCTCATTTTATCATCTAATCTCTAATCTACTGGAAAGCCACAACTGCCGCCCTCTGGTTAATCAGAACCATCTGCTGTTTTGCTCTGTCACAAAGGGACCAAGAATGCTTCTAAGATGTACAGCAGTGTCATGAGGACAGGAGCTGATCTTTCCCACAGCCCTGTGCAATAAACTCCAGAACCTTCCTTCTGCAAAAAGCATTATTTAACAAATCTTTTGAGTAACTTATCAGCTTTTCAGTGTGACTTGTGACATTTTGATTGACCCATCACCAATGGCCATAGACACTAATGTGCCCCTTCACTCTTACTGTCCACTGCAGCATTTAGGGCAGATGTTTTGCATTGTCAAAAGTAGTTGTCAAAATATTTGGTAGCGGAGACATTATTTTAGTTTATTTGAACAACCCCAAAACAGCACACAATTAAAGGTATCTTCTACTGGCCCAAACACACTTTCCTTCCATTCATACAAAAGATTTCAGTGAACATTGAAGCAAGGTACCAGTTCAAATGAATGGACGTTGTAGTTTTATTTACAATAATTTTGGGACAATATTATATCACCAGAAACATCAGTTACCATCCGATTTCAGAAATTAACCTACTATTTCCGTCTCAGCTGCTGTCAGGTGAAAAGGCATGGCACTAAAAAGGTAGGCGATCAAACCTCTGGCTGGTTGTTAGTTAAAAAAAGGTTTATCCAGAGCTATGAACAGAAGCAGCAAGCACACACACAGCATATTCCCATGTCACAATTTCAGGGAAATCTGCAGATAGTCATCCCCTCTTTGAAAGGAGCTTTGGGATAGGAGCAATTCACTTAAGGAAAGCAGTCTAGTCTAGGAAAGTAACCAGCAGATACAATAAGAATATTTTTGTACAAATCTTTATTATCATTTAAAGACACATGGGGACAAAAGGCTGTAAACAATGGTAATGTTTCACAGCCTATGGAGGAGAGTCCTTCCAGCCCAATTCCTTGTGGAGCAAGTCTCCCAAATAGACTGCCATATTGGCTCCAGAATCATGCACAATATTTTGTTCTCTGCAAATAGCCAGTAATGGTATTACCATCCAGACTTGTGCATTTTGGAAATTTAAAAGTTTCAGCATTTGCAGCTCTTGGAAGATTAGCCTACTCCTTATTAAAATAAGTATTTCTTTATAATTGAACCATCAAAAATACAAATTGATGCAGAGACCAAAACTAGTTTGGAGAAAGTAAAGTCAACAAGCACCTGGCTTGAAGCAACCAATATTCATTTTTGCAACAGGTGTCAATGACAAAAGCAAATAAAACACAGATTGCAGGGCAAGGCAGTGGAAAACAAATGGTTCCTGGTGGAAAGAATACACTGGGCTTTATAAAACAAAAGCCCACTTTTAAAATACAGACACTTCCCTAAAGTGATAAAAGGTCTTGCTGTGCCATTCCTTGTCCTCTCCATTGCACAATCAACTCTGACACACCTTTATGTTGGTGCAAACCGCAGGGCCTGTTCTCGAATCCTCTTATCATATTCTGCGTTGTCCTGGCTGTAAAACGAACATACACAATATTACCCATGGGATTTTTTCTTAAAGGAAGTTATGATTTATATAATGCCATCCAATCATCTCAATTGACAAAGGTTCTGGTCAGATTTCACCTGTTTATCCACAAGGGCTGGGTTTTCCTGTGGATAAATAGACAAGAACTCCAGCTTAGCCTGAAGAGTTCACATGCAGTCTAATATCAAACTCTAACACATACATTCACTTCAAATCCAAAATCTACAACACAACAGTGCATTGCAACCCAAATCTAACTGATGAATCATAGCCAGAACTGCATTTTGGTAGAAGCCTTCTAGGTTCATGCCAGAGAGAAAAGGCTAATCAAGCATTCATCGTAACCTGCTTGGAGAAGTGAAGTGATCACCTGCTCTGCGCAATGACTGTGCTGTATGATTATAAATTGAAGAAAGGTCCTGTGTGACAGTACTGAAGATGCAGTCAAGTCAGCAGTACCTTAGGCAACGAAAACCATCCCAGACTTCCAAATCGTGTGGTCCCTAAAGCTTACATGAACTGCCGCCCAACCAATACCATTCCCAGCCACTAACACCATACCATTTAGAAACAAACATCGGTATACTGATCTGCTCACATCCGTAGGAAGCAACCTGATTTCACAGGTTAGATCAGATGTCATCCTAGTCAAATCTCCACACAACCAAGTTTATAAAATATTAGCGATGTTGGAAATACAAGAGCTGATGCTTACCAGTAAATCATGTATGCTTCTGCCTGAGCTGGGTCATGAACATTTGGATCATTTAAAAGTTCTTGAATGCCTAATAATATCTGAAGAAATAAAGGAAAATGTGAACACTGTTGTGCAACCTTCATAGCTCAATGGCAGTTCTCCTGGATTGAGCAGGAGAGAAAGTCTAGTCAGATGAGTTAATTTACACCAAGATCACAGGGAGATCTTTAAAGCATTAAACTGACAAACACCTGGCGGACTGGAGAATAATCTCATGGAAAGAAAGACTATGCACTGAGCACCTCAGCATTTCCCTAAACCTTGCGAGTGTAAAGATTGCAGCCACTTCCACTGGCAACTCACTGCACAATTTGTCATTTGGATGATTAACCAATTTGTATTGAGTTATCTGTCAGAAGATTATCAACCAGGACCTTTCCTTTCTTGATGTCAGCAAAGCCATTTTGACTAAGTTAAACTTGTCAGAAATTTTCCATGAACCACCAGGTAAGGAAAGAACCCCATTAAGATCACTACGCAACAAGTGGTAATGGTCACTTTGTGGTACCCTCCCAGGTGGCCAAATTGAACTTGGATCAGACAAAGAATGAGGCAAATAAATCACTGATGTCACCACCAGAAAACAGTGAGCTCTGCACTTGGAGAAATGACAAGTGTTATGACTAAATGCCCTGTTCTACTCCATTTCACGTCAATCTAACCTGTTTGATGGTGATCGCAGGCCTCCAGTCCTTTCCTTCTTCTAGAATTGAAAGACAAACGGTTCCTGATGGATATACATTTGGGTGGAATATTGGTGGTTCAAACTTGCCTTACAATAAAAAGAAAAGGGTTAAAGGTTGCATATGGAAAAGGAGGATGTTAAACAGTCCAATCACTCAGTACCCACAAATAGTATGGCTCTATTACCATTAATTCTTCTGTCCATACACATGCAATGTATACAATGAATGAACAGATTGTATCACCACAGCAGTGAACTCTCAAAGAAAGTTACATAGTCAATGATCCTGAAATTCATAAGAGGCACAATTTACAAAAGCAGGTAGGTCATGATTATCTGTATAAAATACTGGCTTAACCTTTAAGAATTCTGGGTTCATTGCCTTTGAGATAGTGCAGATAAGATTTGGCAGGGATGAGTGATTTAAGTTCAAAGTTAAAAGTGGAGAGCAAACCCAGTTTCCCCTTGTAAAGGAGGTTGAGAAGAGATTTGACAGATGTACAAGGTTATGACTTGTTTATCTAAGGTAGGTAGAAGCATGCTAATCCCTTTATTGGATGCTCCAAAAGCCCAGACACACATTAAAGCTTTGGGTAGTAAAAGGGGGATGATACAAAAGGAACTTTTTCCAAAAATATAAAAGGAAATTCGACCTTCAATTCATTTTCTGCAAAGTAAATCAATCTAGGCTTTTACAGGGCAATGGAATAAGCAATTAAGCATGTTCTGCACCGAACTTGAAGAGAGTCTAACAAGACTAAGAAACTGGCATATACATATTGGCCTGCAAGACAATGAATGTAAAATACTCGAAGTATTTGGTACAAAGCAACTGATTAATGGCTTTTCAGTGTTCGTAGAGTCATCGGCCCCAAGCATCAACTTTGTTTCTCCCTCTACAGAAAGTTGCCCGACTTGAGTATTTTGCCTTTATTTCATGATTTCTAGCATCTACAGGTATTTAAAAAAAATTTTTCAATTTAAAGCAACAGACCTGCCAGCTCTTGACAATTAGATAGATAGACAGGCAGACACAAAAAGACTTACATTTCGGCGGTGATGAGGGATAATCATCCTTGAAAAGCAGCCGCAGTTTAAACAGGCCTCCCTCCCAAGTCGTCTGTCGAGGCAAAAAGCAAGGCGGTTTTACACAATTTATTGCACTTAATATGTGAAGCGAGGCCTCGGTCAGTTTACTTACTCCTTTTTTGCCTGGAATCGCACACTCCCAGTTCAGCAGGTTCATTGTGCCATCTGGATTCTTCACAGGCACAGCCACAAAACCCTGCAGAAAAGACGACAGTTGACGAGACTCAGTGGTACCCCGAAAGGAGGCTGCACTGAAAACCGCTTCCAATGCGCAATCTTCAAGTTGGATGCCAACAAATAAACTGCCCCAAAAGACTGCAATACCCAGTCTCAGAGCAAACACAACGTATCACATCTAAATAACAGTCAGCCCAAATAATAACACCTTATATTCTGTCTGGGTAGCCTCCGACCTGATGGCATGAACATTGACTTCTCTAACTTCCGTTAATGCCCCATCTTCCCTTCATACCCCATCCGTTAATTATTCATTATTAATTTTTTTCTCTTTTTTTTCCTCCCTCTGTCCCTCTCACTATACTCCTTGCCCATACTCTGGGCTTTCCCCCCCTCCCCCTTTCTTTCTCCCTAGGCCTCCCGTCCCATGATCCTCTCATATCCCTTTTGCCAATCAACTTTCCAGATCCCTCCCCCTTCTGTCCTCTCCTATCATTTTCAGATCTCCCCCTCCCTCTTTCAAATCTCTTACTATCTCTTCTTTCAGTTAGTCCCGACGAAGGGTCTCGGCCCGAAACGTCGACTGTACCTCTTCCTATAGATGCTGCCTGGCCTGCTGCGTTCACCAGCAATTTTTATGTGTGTTGCCCAAATAATAATGCAGGTTTCCAATTTCCCCACAAATCCACAGAGCATGGAGGCAGAGCCAAAAATACAGGCAATCTTCAATCACCTGGCAACTTGATCTCCATCCCCATCGTGATCACCCAGGCATGAGCCCAGGGTAGTCACTGACTGACCTAACTAAAAGCTCTTAAAAAGCTGTTACAAGCACGACAAACTGCAAGATTCTTTCAATGACTATCCTGACACTTGCTGGGTTTTACCCTTGGTGGACACCATTGAGAAATTCCCAGAAAATATAGTGGCTAATACAGGGTGAGCAGGAATTGTGTCTGCATGACTTGGGAGAGTGGGAAATGTTTGTCCCTATACGAATAGTTGGCTTTTTGATGAAAATAAACTTAGATTTTATGTATTTTTCCAGAAAGGACTAGAATCTTGCTCTGAATATTCCATAGAAACCATACCATAGAAACTACAGCACAGAAACAGGCCTTTTGGCCCTTCTTGGCTGTGCTGAACCATTTTCTACCTAGTCCCATTGACCTGCACACGGACCATATCCCTCCATACACCTCCCATCCATGTATCTGTCCAATTTATTCTTAAATGTTAAAAAAGAACCCGCATTTACCACCTCATCTGGCAGCTCATTCCATACTCCCACCACTCTCTGTGTGAAGAAGCCCCCCCTAATGTTCCCTTTAAACTTTCCCCTCCTCACCCTTAACCCATGTCCTCTGGTTTTTTTCTCCCCTTGCCTCAGTGGAAAAAGCCTGCTTGCATTCACTCTATCTATACCCATCATAATTTTATATACCTCTATCAAATCTCCCCTCATTCTTCTACGCTCCAGGGAATAAAGTCCTAACCTATTCAACCTTTCTCTGTAACTGAGTTTCTTAAGTCCCGGCAACATCCTTGTAAACTTTCTCTGCACTCTTACAACCTTATTTATATCCTTCCTGTAATTTGGTGACCAAAACTGAACACAATACTCCAGATTCGGCCTCACCAATGCCTTATACAACCTCATCATAACATTCCAGCTCTTATACTCAATACTTTGATTAATAAAGGCCAATGTACCAAAAGCTCTCTTTACGACCCTATCTACCTGTGACGCCACTTTTAGGGAATTTTGTATCTGTATTCCCAGATCCCTCTGTTCTACTGCACTCCTCAGTGCCTTACCATTAACCCTGTATGTTCTACCTTGGTTTGTCCTTCCAACGTGCAATACTTCACACTTGTCTGTATTAAACTCCATCTGCTATTTTTCAGCCCATTTTTCCAGCTGGTCCAAGTCCCTCTGCAGGCTCTGAAAACCTTCCTCACTGTCTACTACACCTCCAATCTTTGTATCATCAGCAAATTTGCTGATCCAATTTACCACATTATCATCCAGATCATTGATATAGATGACAAATAACAATGGACCCAGCACTGATCCCTGTGGCACACCACTAGTCACAGGCCTTCACTCAGAGAAGCAATTCTCTACTACCACTCTTTGGCTTCTTCCATTGAGCCAGTGTCTGATCCAATTTACCACCTCTCCATGTATACCTAGCGACTGAATTTTCCTAACCTCTCATACGGGACCTTGTCAAAGGCCTTACTGAAATCCATGTAGACAATATCCACTGCCTTCCCTTCATCCACTTTCCATTTCAATAAAAATTAACTGGAAGATCCTGTAATATTTTCCTTCAGGCTTTCCCTATTTATTAATTCATAAAACATCCACAGGAGACAGCCTGGCTTTCGTCCTACATTACTCACAGGATCAAATGCAACAGCAGCCATGAGAACCACCCACACAATTCTTTTAATGACACTATTTACCTCAATTACATGGATCTTTATTTTTACAAACCCCATTTCCAGAAAAGTCCGGTTATTTTCCAAAATGCAATAAAAACAAAAATCTGTGATATGTTAATTCATGTGAACCTTTATTTAACTGACAAAAGTACAAAGAAAAGATTTTCAATAGTTTTACTGACCAACTTAATTGTATTTTGTAAATATACACAAATTTAGAATTTGATGGCTGCAACACACTCAACAAAAGTTGGGACAGAGTTAAAATAAGATTGAAAAGTGCACAGAATATTCAAGTAACACCGGTTTGGAAGACTCCACATTAAGCAGGCTAATTGGTAGCAGGTGAGGTATCATGACTGGGTATAAAAGTAGCGTCCATCAAAGGGTCAGTCTTTGCAAGCAAGGATGGGTCATGGCTCACCCCTTTGTGCCAAAATTCATGAGAGAATTGTTAGTCAGTTCAAAAGGAGCATTTCTCAACACAAGATTGCAGAGAATTTAGGTCTTTCAACATCTACAGTACATAATATTGTGGAAAGATTCAGAAAATTCAGAGACATCTCAGTGCGTAAAGGGGCAAGGTCGGAAACCACTGTTGAATGCGCGTGATCTTCCAGCCCTCAGGCGGCACTGCCTAAGAAACCGTCATGCTACTGTGACGATTATAGCCACCTGGGCTCGGAAGTACTTGGGAAAACCATTGTCACTCAACACAGTCCATCTCTGCATCCAGAAATGCAACTTGAAACTGTATTACGCAAGGAGGAAGCCATACATCAACTCTATGCAGAAACGCCGGCGAGTTCTCTGGGCCCGAGCTCATCTCAGATGGACTGAAAGACTGTGGAACCGTGTGCTGTGGTCAGATGAGTCCACATTTCAGCTAGTTTTCCGAAAAAATGGGCGTCCAGTTCTCCATGCCAAAGATGAAAATGACCATCCAAATTGTTATCAGCGAAAGGTGCAAAAGCCAGCATTTGTGATGGTATGGGGGTGCATCAGTGCCCACGGCATGGGTGAGTTGCATGTATGTGAAGGTACCATTGACTCTGAGGCATATATTAGGATTTTAGAGAGACATATGTTGCCATCAAGGCGACGTCTCTTCCCGGGACGTCCATGCTTATTTCAGCAGGACAATGCCAGACCACATTCTGCACGGGCTACAACAGCGTGGCTTTGTAGACACAGAGTGCCTGTGCTTGACTGGCCTGCTGCCAGTCCAGATCTATCTCCTATTGAAAATGTATGGCGCATCATGAAGAGGAGAATCAGACAACGAAGACCACTGACTGTTGAGCAGCTGAAGTCTTATATCAAGCAAGAATGGACAAAATTTCCAATTGCAAATCTAATACAATTAGTATCCTCAGTTCCAAAACGATTAAAAAGTGTTATTAAAAGGAAAGGTGATGTAACACAATGGTAAACATGCCTCTGTCCCAACTTTTGTTGAGTGTGTTGCAGCCATCAAATTCTAAATTTTTTGTATGTTTACAAAATACAATTAAGTTGGTCAGTAAAACTATTGAAAATCTTTTCTTTGTACTTTTGTCAGTTAAATAAAGGTTCACCTGAGTTAACATATCACAGATTTTTGTTTTTATTGCATTTTGGAAAATACCCCAACTTTTCTGGAAATGGGGTTTGTATTTTGATAAGATATACATACATAATGTGGAACAGGCCCAGCGAGCTGCTTCACCCAGGATCCCACCTTTTTAACCCCAGTCTAATCACAGGACAGTTTACAATGACCGACTAACCGCCATGTCGTTGGGCTGTGGGAGGTACCTGGAGGAAACCACGCACTCACGGGGAGAATACACAAGCTGCATTACAGGCAGTGCCGGAATTGAACTCTGAACTCCAGAAAGCCCCCAGCTGTAATAGCGTTGTGCCGACTGCTACCCTACCGTGGCACCCAATCTGTTCAAGTTTGAAAAGCAAGGAGTCATCAGCAGTAGTCAGCAAGGCTTTGCGCATGGAAATACAGTTGATTGTTTCTCTTCCTTCCCCCCGCCCAAAGAAGCAACCCAAGAGTATTGACAAGAAACACACATCAAAGTTGCTGGTGAACACAGCAGGCCAAGCAGCATCTGTAGGAAGAGGCGCAGTCGACGTTTCAGGCCGAGACCCTTCGTCAGGACTAACTGAAGGAAAAGTGAGTAAGGGATTTGAAAGCTGGAGGGGGAGGGGGAGATGCAAAATGGTAGGAGAAGACAGGAGGGGGAGGGATAGAGCCGAGAGCTGGACAGGTGATAGGCAGAAGGGGATACGAGAGGATCATGGGACAGGAGGTCCGGGAAGAAAGACAAGGGCGGGGGGGTGACCCAGAGGATGGGCAAGAGGTATATTCAGAGGGACAGAGGGAGAAAAAGGAGAGTGAGAGAAAGAATGTGTGCATAAAAATGAGTAACAGATGGGGTACAAGGGGGAGGTGGGGCCTAGCGGAAGTTAGAGAAGTCAATAGATGGCTGCCTGGCCTGCTGTGTTCACCAGCAACTTTGATGTGTGTTGCTTGAATTTCCAGCATCTGCAGAATTCCTGTTGTTTGAGTATTGACAAGACATTGATTACATGGATTTTAGTAAGACTCTTGCCAAGGTCCTTCACATGAGACTGTCAAGGCAAGACCACATGGGATCCAGGAGCAGCAAGCCAACTGGAAACTAAATTTGCCCAGTGGAAGATATCAGAAGGTCATTTCTCATTTCAGAGGCCTGTCACCAATGGTATACTACAAGGATTGCTGCTGGGTCCACTATTGCCACTTGGATGAGAACGCAGGAAACAAGCTCGCAAATGACAACAAGATTGAAGGTTTAGTGGACTGTGAAGGTTGTCTAAAGATACAACAGAATCTAGATACTGGAAAAGTGAATCCAGGAATAGAGGAGGGTTGGAATTTAATCAAGACAAGTGTAGGAATGCATTTTGGGAAGTTAAAGCAAGGTCAGGGTATTAACATGAACGGTAGGGTTTGGTGTAGCATTGTAGTATAGAGACACCTAGAGGTACAAGTGTAAAATTCCTTGTAAAAGACACCACTGGTAGCAGATAAGGGTAGTAGATAAGGTTACTCAGTGCAGTAGTGTTTTACACACCTGCACTGAGTAATAGAAGACTTGGGGCAAGTTACAACTGTACAAGACATTGTTGAGAGTACATCTAGAATGCAGTGCACAGTTTTGTCACCATACCACAGGATGACTGTGATAAACTAGAGCATGCAGATAAGTTGCACAAGGATTTCACTGTATAGGAGGGCTTGAGTTACAAGAAAATGGATAAAGCTGAGAACATTTTCTCTGGAGCGAAGGAGGGGAAACCTCATAGAATCATGAGGGGCATAACTGAGTCAAACAACACTACAGAAACAGATCCTTCGGCCCATCCAGTCTCTGCTAAACTATTAATCTGCCTAGTCCATCGACCTGCACCCAGATGTTGACAGCTTCCCTGCCCTGATGACATAGAAAACATAGAAAATAGGTGCAGGAGTAGGCCATTCGGCCCTTCAAGCCTGCACCGCCATTTATTATGATCATGGCTGATCATCCAACTCAGAACCCTGCACCAGCCTTCCCTCCATACCCTCTGATCCCCCTAGCCACAAGGGCCATATCTAACTCCCTCTTAAATATAGCCAATGAACTGGCCTCAACTGTTTGCTGTGGCAGAGAATTCCACAGATTCACCACTCTCTGTGTGAAGAAATTTTTCCTAATCTCAGTCCTAAAAGGCTTTGCCTTTATCCTCAAACCGTGACCCCTCGTTCTGGATTTCCCCAACATCAGGAACAATCTTCCTGCATCTAGCCTGTCCAATCCCTTTAGAATTTTATACGTTTCAATCAGATCCCCCTTCAATCTTCTAAATTCCAACGAGTACAAGCCTAGTTCATCCAGTCTTTCTTCATATGAAAGTCCTGCCATCCCAGGAATCAATCTGGTGAACCTTCTCTGTACTCCCTCTATGGCAAGGATGTCTCTCCTCAGATTAGGGGACCAAAACTACACACAATACTCCAGGTGTGGTCTCACCAAGGCCTTGTACGACTGCAGTAGTACCTCCCTGCTCCTGTACTCGAATCCTCTCGCTATAAATGCCAGCATACCATTTGCCTTTTTCACTGCCTGCTGTACCTGCATGCCCACTTTCAATGACTGGTGTATAATGACACCCAGGTCTCGTTGCACCTCCCCTTTTCCTAATCGGCCACCATTCAAATAATAACCTGTTTTCCTATTTTTGCCACCAAAGTGGATAACTTCACATTTATCCACATTAAATTGCATCTGCCATGAATTTGCCCACTCAACCAACCTATCCAAGTCACCCTGCATCCTCCTCACAGCTAACACTGCCGCCCAGCTTCGTGTCATCCGCAAACTTGGAGATGCTGCATTTAATTCCCTCATCCAAGTCATTAATATATATTGTAAACAACTGGGGTCCCAGCACTGAGCCTTGCGGTACCCCACTAGTCACTGCCTGCCATTCTGAAAAGGTCCCGTTTATTCCCACTCTTTGCTTCCTGTCTGCTAACCAATTCTCTATCCACATCAATACCTTACCCCCAATACCGTGTGCTTTAAGTTTGCACACTAATCTCCTGTGTGGGACCTTGTCAAAAGCCTTTTGAAAATCCAAATATACCACATCCACTGGTTCTCCCCTATCCACTCTACTAGTTACATCCTCAAAAAATTCTATGAGATTCGTCGGACATGATTTTCCTTTCACAAATCCATGCTTTGTCCGATGATTTCACCACTTTCCAAATGTGCTGTTATCACATCTTTGATAACTGACTCCAGCAGTTTCCCCACCACCGACGTTAGGCTAACTGGTCTATAATTCCCCGGTTTCTCTCTCCCTCCTTTTTTAAAAAGTGGGGTTACATTAGCCACCCTCCAATCCTCAGGAACTAGTCCAGAATCTGACGAGTTTTGAAAAATTATCACTAATGCATCCACTATTTCTTGGGCTACTTCCTTAAGCATTCTGGGATGCAGACCATGTGGCCCTGGGGATTTATCTGCCTTTAATCCCTTCAATTTACCTAACACCACTTCCCTACTAACATGTATTTCACTCAGTTCCTCCATTTCACTGGACCCTCTGTCCCCTACTATTTCTGGAAGATTATTTATGTCCTCCTTAGTGAAGACAGAACCAAAGTAATTATTCAATTGGTCTGCCATGTCCTTGCTCCCCATAATCAATTCACCTGTTTCTGTCTGTAGGGGACGTACATTTGTCTTTACCAGTCTTTTCCTTTTTACATATCTATAAAAGCTTTTACAGTCAGTATTTATGTTCCCTGCCAGTTTTCTCTCAATCTTTTTTTCCCCTTCCTAATTAAGCCCTTTGTCCTCCTCTGCTGAATGACGTTTAAGAGTGTTGGGGAAGTAAGAAATGATTCTCTGATTCTGGTAAATTGCGGGTTAAAATTAGGTGCCAGCTTGTGTATGCTCTGTTCTGTGAAAGGTTGGAGAGACTGTCCTTGACTGAAAAAAAATTGCCTTTAGTTTTTTTTAAAACAATTCACAGCTGTCCCTATGAGAACGATCTGTGGGCTGTATTCACACATGCTGCATACATCATGTCTTAGGAGTTCACATATTGATCTATGTTCCCACCTTTGTCTGTTCAAGTTTTACTGATAAGGCAAGAATTTGTCTGTAATTAAAACCCGTGATTTAGTGTACTCTCTCAACATAGTGATTAAATTTTGCTGTAACTGATTTGGTGGGAATATCCATGAAACTGACTGTTCTTTGCTTCGCCAGTTCTATAAAATGTCAAGTTTCTGAGTGTTAGACAGAAAGCTTGTTCTGAGCCGCCAGAGAGACAGAAATCCTGTCTCTCTGATGTTCAGGCTCCGAGTTTTTTCTCGCCGGCTGAGTTCAAACAAATGAACAGTTGATAAGCTGAAGTAGAGACTTGTGCATGGTGTGTTTCACACTAGAGGGCATAGGTTTAAGGTGAGAGAAGGATTTAAAGGGGAAGGTTCACCCCTCCCTCACAGAGAAGCTGCCTGAGGAAGGGGTGGAAGTGGGTACTTCTACCAGCTGTGTCTTCAGGTGTCTCAAGACAAAGGAACATGGACAGGTACATCAATGGGATTAGCGGGATGTGTGTGAAATATAGGCAACTGGACGAGCACAGACAGGCACCTCGGATGAGTTGAGCCAAGTTGCTGCAGGCTAGTTTGTCTGAATGTGGTTAAAGCTTGTCAAATTCAAAAACGATGTCCTTACAAACTTCCTACCTCAAGAGCAGTCAGGTGTCATTATTTTAATTTACATTCTGAAGCCACACTCCCACATCCAGTAACCTATTTGTTTTACATCAATCTCTGCCACACTCATGCCAAACATCTAGCTGAAAAATATTTCTAGTGAACTCAGTAACAAAACTTTCAGTGCTGGTATTAAGATACGTACAAAGGGATGGTCCTTCCGCCATGCTTTCCTTTCCTGGGAAAGACGATTCAGGGCAATTCCAGACATTTTGTCCGAATTCCTGGGAATGGTAAGAAGAGCAGGCAGACTCACCAATGCTTATATCAAGCTATATTAACACAAACTTAACTCCTTCTCCCTCCCCCAAAATAAAACACCCAACGACTCCCATTTCAATCCTCCGTCCGTTCTCCAACATGTACGGAAGCTGTGGACAAGGTTATCAGGGAGCTCAGGCAGGTAGTCATAGTGAGCCAGAAGGGGACCATTAAAAAAGGCCATTACTGGGTAGTCGGGAGACAGTTCCAGTGTTTGTGGAGCCACAGCGTGGACTGGATCACATTCAACGGGCTGGAAGGGGGAAGGATGTCCTGAAATCCTGGACAACCATTCGCCAGCAGTTTGCCATCAGCGGTGGGAGGGAGCAAGTCAGGTCTATGGTGATGCATCTCATTGTTTAACATCCTACAAGCGAGCTGCAGCCTCAGAACTGAGCAGCACGGCCACAATCAATCCGTTCTGCAATGACTAACTCGGGAAAAGCTCGGTCGGGGCTGGAGAGAGGCCGCCAACGTCCGTTCAACCTCACCCTGGAGATGGAGCAGCCGCTCAACGAGACCGGGCGAGGGACAAGTGCAGACCGGGGGTGGGTGGGGGTCATGCCCAGCACCTCCTGTTAGCCAGACCCCCGCCTCCTCGTTCACTGCACTCAGGCTACAGCCGCCACCGGAGGCCCGGGCTCAGTCCGGTAGCTTCACCGCACTCACACGAGCCTTGTCCCGGCTCGTTACCAAGAGCAACCCCGTCCGCCAATGCTCTGCTTACCTGCTTTTCCCACGCACTGGAATGGGCTAAGCGGAGTCGCCAACCCGCTCGGACGACCGAACCCAGTCCCCCCGCGGCGCGATAACCACCCAGAACACGGCGGATAACTTCCGCTCCTTGTGACCTTTAAACCAACACGGTGACCTTTCACCCGATCCAGTTTTCCCGCCCCTTTCTGAGCTAAGGCCGGCGGCTGGGATCTGGCCGTGCATGTTGTCCTGATAGAGGTGTCGGCCTGAAACGTAGACATCCCCCTCTGCAGATGCCGCGTTCCGCCAGCACTGTGTGTGTGTGTGTGACATTCTCAGCGCCTACAGAGGCTCCTGTCTGTGCAGCTTTTCCACGTAAACCGGACCGGATTGCCCAGTTCGAACCGTCCCGCCGTGAACCCACTCCGTTCCCTCCACTCCCGGTCCCGCCCTCGCAGTGTAGCAGCTCCGCCCCTTTACAGTCCTTGAGCAGACACCCTGTCGTTGTAAACTGAGTGGGGATTTTATGAATTGGTGTCTTGTTGCGGACTCGGTTTTCTGCTATAAATACACAAAATAGATCTCTTCCTAAGAATAAACCTTTATTTTATTTGAAAAGATAAACTTTCCCCTTAAAATAAGCAAATGTTTGGAAGCAGTAATCTCCAGTTAGTGTTTATTCTGTTACTGGACACGTTCGACTCTAATCCCCGTACAGTACTTACACCCAGGGCAATCAATATTGCCGTGTTTTGTTCCTGCAGTCTTATACCCACCACCTCACCCGCATCCTTGTACTTCGGCGACGGAGCCTCTACTTACATCCTTGCTTGTTGTGGACAGTCACTATAGTGTAATGCAACACAGAAACAGGCCCTACACCCAACTGGTCCATGGTAATCCTGGCATCCTCTCCGCTACCACCAGTAGCCCGTGTTCGCCCCTTAACCGTCCAAACTGCCCTTCCCTTCCATGGACCTAGTCAAACGCTTGTTAAATGTTGCAATTATACCTCCTCGGTAGTTTTGGACTTCCCCACCCAGTTGAAAAGTTTGATGGTTTACCTTATCCATAGCCTTCATGATTTTTATAGATTTCTAAGAGGTCACCCCCATTCTGCTGCCCTTCAGGGAATAAACCTTTCCCCATTACTCAAGACCCTCGATCCCAGGCAGCAACCTCATAGATCTTTCCCCATCATTCAAGACCCTCGATCCCAGGCAGCATCCTCATAGATCTTTTCTGCAATCGCACCAGCTTGATAAAGTCTTTCCTAGAACCGGATGACCAAAAAATATATATAATACTGCGTAAGGCCTTTACAACTGTTGATGGGCGTTTAATATTTCAATAATATTTGAGTAATTATACACATATTCTTGTTTGATGAATTATATGTATAAATACGGTTAAAGTCAACACAGAATCACATTTCCAGTGTCTTCCTAATCCGAGATGGCTATCCACCTGATGAAGCGCAGCACGTGTTCTTCGGAAGGGAAGGCACGATCGAGTTTTTTTAAAAGTCAGAATACGTAAGAATTCAATGGTTCGTAAAGAGTGAGTACCGCGAAAGGTCCTCCTCAAAAGCCTGCAGCGATTGATATTGACTACATCAAACACATTGTCTTAATTGACCTTCCTTGTTATCTCAAAAAAGGCTCATTAGGCATGAACTTCACTTATTAAATCCATGCATCTAGCCCCAATTAATCTGACTTTCTAATTGTTTATGTTGTCCTTTAGAAATTATCCCAAATAATCTACTTATAACCAAATTCAGACAAACTAGCCAGCAATTATTTGCCTTGTCTTTTTCTTTAAAAAAAATCTCTCAATGCACTAGCTCAATTCCTATAGTGAGAGATGGAAAAACTATAATAAGTGCCTCCACAAATTCCAACCTTCTTGTTACAACCAGGGTTGAATTTAATCAGGAACTGGTAATACATCCATTTTCAAAGATGCCAAAACATTTAATTTTTTTTAGAATATTTATCCCGCTGTATATTTTATACTTAATCACCTTATTTAAAACAACCATCATCCTTTCTATCTTTAAGGAATTTGCATGTTATTCACCCTACCCTTGTACCCCACCTCTGCATCTTTGACTATTACGCCCCACATTTTCTAATATTACCTTTTTGCTCTTTACATATTTAAAATTTCTCTGGATTTTATTTTACTTGCTAATTTTCTTTCAATGCACTCTTTGCTTTCCTTCATTTCATCCCTACATTTTCTACACCATTCAGATGCACTGCAGCATTAAGTTTCTAGTTTCTAACATATGCTTAACTTGGTTGCATTCTCAATATACCATATCATCTAGATTGCTCATTCAAGCAGCAAAGGTACTGCCCATCTTAGATGTTCCTTTTGTCTCAGTCTAATGATAGTGTCAGCCTCCGGTCTGTTGGCTTGTGTTTGGAGCTGCAAAGCAGACACCTTTACTTGGCAAAGAAGTCATTATACTTTCAGTAACTGTGTGAAGGGCTCTGAGGCAAACTCAGCACTATCAGACAGTGTGAACATACCACATACCATTACACTCAGACCAAGAGATGGGTTTTTATTTTGTTCAGCCAAATCCAGAAATTTACATAAAAACTTTCAGCTTATCCAAATTTATCACAAGAAAATGAAGCAAACTTCGGAAGAATGATCAGTAACAGTTTAGCTTACAACACTCTCCGTTGATTGTAATCTGATCCATGGATCAACATCAGTAATTCTCATTAACAGTTTATTGTATTCAACAAACAACTATACTTTTGCTACTATAACAAGAAAGAGACCCCCTTTTGACATGCACATAGCCCTTAAAGGATTAATATTACATCATCTACAGCCCTGGACTGTTTCTGGAGAACAGGAACTGAGCTCTGCATTGCACTGCCCTCAAGTGGAATCACAAATAAAGCAAGTTATTAACCAACTTTCTCCTCTTCTCTGCTGGAAACTGATGGGGCACTGTTTGCAAAGACGGTCAATCTCTGATATTCAGTGGTTACTCATCTCTGGTTATTTTAAGGAAAAGACACCCATGAAACAGTGACCAGAATCAGGCTACTCATCTGGCCACACCCCACCCAATTCAGATTCAAACTGTAGCCTCCTACTGTCCTTGTGAATCCTTACTAATTTATCTTCACTTTCACCAAATTACAATTACTGTAATTTACTTATTAACTATAAGTACCTACATTTGGGCTCACCAGCCTATGTCAGTTTTTACCTTTTGCACATGTTCCTCATATCCCTTCATCCTCTTGAGACACAAGAGACGTGAAGCAGGAGCAGAACTGCTGGAAGAACTCAGTTGGTCAAGCAGTTTTTTTCGCTCCCTTCAACCCCAATTGTTCTATCTACATATCCAATATAATCTGGTTGGCATTTTCTGCTTGAACTACCAACTTTGTCAATAATTCTACAACCTGAACTGTCATTTCCCTTATCTTTTCTAAATTAACTCCCATTTTAATATTTTTGCACTTATACTACAGAATGCCTTTGGCTTGTAATTAATGTTCTACAATTCAAATTCTGTGACAATTGTTATTCCTCACAACAGAGAGCCAAGTCTCTGCTTTACCTTCTCTGACCCTCATTATGCTTCCTGAAGTGTAGAAATCAGAGCTATGTATAGTACTATATGATGTGGTCTGAAGCAGGTTTTATATAAAATCACTGCCTTTTGGCTTTTAAGTGTTATGTTTCAAAGGAGTATCCATTTGCTGTGTGAAAGTGAACAGATGAAGCACTTTACAGCCTCTGAAATCAGCACTGAGCTCAGTAATTTTAGATAATGAGTATTTACAGCATTTTGTTTCCATTTCTGAAGTATAGAAAATACTTTCCAATAGTAATTAAAAATGACTGCTTCTTCCATCTAGACCATTACTTCTGTACATCTTTTCACCTTGAATACTTAGTCCTTATGTCACTTAATTTCCTCTGCCACATGTCCATCATAGATCTTCCCCCCTCCCCCCCCCCCACTGGTCCATATACCTACATCTCCCCACTGCCATTTTCTAAATTTTCCCATTTCTCTCCCCACAGGTGATGCTTGACCTGCTGATCATTGTTCTTAATTGATTTATGATATCTGCACTATTTTACATTTGAACAGGTGGGACTTGGTTCAGAATGTGAAGAATCTGCTACAGGTAAAGATTGCACAAAGGAATGCAGATTTTGCAACCCCTGTGTAAAGAAGGGAGGCTGGATTCTAACCAGCAATTGCAGCGTATTCAGTGTGCACGGTTTTGATTATGTAATTCAGGTTGGGAGTAGGATGCAATTACTGATGCACACCACATCCACATGAATCCCTCCATTTAACAAACATCATAGATATGGAAGGATGGCAGAAGTTGTCTAGAGATAAGATAAACCTAAATGGCAAGATAGATGGCTCTGGAAGCACGTTACTGTGGATTTTCACAATTGAAATGAAATGAGTAGTGTCTCATTAGCTACTTGAATATTTAATGCTCAGCAAGATTGTAATTTGAGCTGTGCAAGGACCACTTAGATTAGAAATCATGTCAAAATTATAATAACACATAACACGCCAGTTAGCCCATTATCTCCAGGCCAGCTTCCAGGGGAGCAATTTCATTAGTCCCACTCCCCTCTCACCTGTTGTCAATTTATTCTTTCTCATAAATACCTATCAAGTCCCCTTTGATTCTTCTTACCATTAACCCTTTCTTAGAGGTAGTTTACATAAGTCAATTAACCTGCCGGCATGACTCTGGAATGCAGGAGGAAACTGCAGCACCTGGAAGAAATCCATGAGTTTGAGTGAGAGGTACGAACACAGACAGTACTGAGGTCTGTTGAACTGTGCAGCAGCAGCACAAAAATGCAGTATGAACATAACTGGAAGAGCAAAAAAAAACGTAGATGCTATAATTCTAAACTAAAACTGAATAGCTAGGAATACAGAGGTCAGCCAATGTTTATGGAGAAAGAAATTAATTTTCACGTCAAGGAAAGGTCATCGATCCCAAATGTAAACTTTCCGCATATTCTACCTAACTTGTTGAGCATTTCCACCACATTGTTCTTACGAGGGAAAGTGTTGCAGGTCAGCATAAATACCAGAGTAAAGGGTTGAATGTTGTGTAAACAAGGCTTGGAACACCATAAGCAGAGGCAATATTTAGTAATTGTTTTTAGAGGGTGTTGGGAACCCTGCTTATCAATTCATTTTCCACCACTTGTCTCTTTGCAGGGTATCATTTTTATTGCCAGCTAGCATTTTTACCCAAATGATTAATTTTCCCGTGGCAAGTTGACCAGGAATGGAAGGAGGCCTGGATAGTAAATGCCCTCACATTCTGTTCCCACGTCTCATGGTTTAAAAAAAATTTTTAAAAAAATAGAACTACATTGAGAGCAAGGGAGAGGGAGGAGGAACACTAAAATTCAGTTATAGACTTAAAACGAGTTCCCTCTAGCACAAACTCAATACAGATAGTAGCTAAATTGTTTCGTTGAGCTCGTTTTTTTTGTTCAAACCCTGATTGTGGACAATAGCACTGTAGGTTTTAACATCAAAAATGTGTGCTTAAACATTACTGAAACTGTGACATTTCAGCAAGTCCAAGGGTTGGATTTGTTTGGACAATTTTTATATAAAGGTTTAAACATATTGAAAAACGTTTAGCAGCTTAACCTGTACGTATTTAATCTTTAATAATACACAAGAACCCTAAAAAAAAATATATAAAGGAATTCTAAAGCATACAAACCACTTCAAACAGCAATTCGTGAAATAAAAAGCAGTAAACCAGGCAATCAAATTGAAAATACCCCCATCTGAATTTAACTGTTTAACTCATTTATTTCCCTGAACAATGAGCTTTAATTGAAATTAACTTTTTCTCGACAAGAGGTGCTGAATTCTTTAATCAAACTTCTTATGCCCAAATCCCAGTCCCTACCAGAGCACCCAGTCGACATAAACAGCCTATTTACAAGATACAATGAGTGACGATGACCCAGCCACTAAATCTGCTTCTTCTTACCACCTACACAACTATTTATAAAGGAACTAGTAATCAAAGCAGCTCTGAGTGGAAGTGTGTATCTGTTGAACGAGGCACAGCCTTCATTCTGTAATCAGTAAACTGTACCTCACTTATACACTTGATTCAGGCTCCAGGTTTCATTGTAAAATAACAAGCTAATTCTTTTGTAAACAGGAGTTCATTGGTCTAATCCCAGGAGGGAAAGGAAGCATCAGAGCAGCCTTCTGGCCAGGTGAGTCCCTGATATGGAGGTATCAATGCTGCTCTCAGCTAGCACAGACATTATCCATAATCCATAAACATTTCCAAACCCTTGAAGCGTTCACTGTCAGTTAGAAAACACAATTGTAGTGAGAGTGAGACAGAGAGAGAGAGAGACAGAGACACGGAGAGAGACAGTGTCAGAGAGAAAGAGACGCGGGGGGGAAGGGAGGAGAGGGAGAGAGAGAGAGAGAGAGAGAGAGAGAGATCAATCCAAATTTAAGGATTTTGCAAGACATTTTCATGTCACAACGTTCTTAGGTTGTTCTGTTTCTATTTGCATTTCTTCTGAGAGTACAATAACTTAAAATTCCTTCCATGGTCAAAGTCAACATTGACTTCACATTCGCGATCCTCGTTCTTGCAGAATCTGTAATAGAAAATGAATCAACTTAAGTAACCACAGCTGCTTAATTTACCTTGGGCACCAGCCCATGATATACCACAGTCTATAGGTAACATCTGGAGCTAGCTTGTTTATCCACTTACAAACAAACTGAGCTGAAACTACTTTGTACAACTTCCTGTTTTGTGGAGAAGGCACACAGGATGATTTTCAGTCCCTTACTCCTCAAGACCCTTCAGAAGTAAAAATCGCAGCCAAGGTTTCTGCTTCTTAATGGAATCCAGTGACCTCTCTTGACACGAAGACTGGGCTCAATATTTGACGGTTGCCAGTTTCTACTAATGTACTCTCTGGCATTTTAGCACTGCCAAAGAACTGTAATACAACTAGTGCCATGGAAATGTGACCCAAGAATCAGCACTTCACTGGAAGGATTAAAAGCAAAAAATGGAACAGAATGACAGAGCATATTAAAAGATCGAGCCCTCACCCTACATTCCGCCAACATTTTGTGTGTATTCACCTTGTTAACAAGCAATAGGGATCCATATTGAGTGTTGTACGAATATGCAGGGAATACATAGGTGAGGACAGTTCTTGATAAACTGGATTGGATCCCAAAAACTCTGATCTTTTAGGTCGAACATTTACCTGGGATATAGCACCACAGAACTGGAACATTGCACAGGAGGGGAGGCAATTGCACTTAGACTATTTCTGTTCCTGTATTAATTTCTGACTGACAATAGGCAAATTTGTTTTGATCTTCATCTGAGGAGAACCTCTGGCTAGTTGCAGAGTACATGTCAGCTTGTTTCTGACCTCTATGTATGTAAATACACTGCAGGTGTTGGGTGCCAGTCCCTCAACTTTATGCCAACAATATCAATGGAGTTGCTGATCTGCACTGAAAAGCTTAGATGCAAGTATTTCCTTTCTTTTGCCTTTACTATTCTAATTAATTTCTAGAACAGAAACTTGAGTAAAATTAAAAATAAGCATTTTTTTCTCATTTTTAAAAATCCATTTGAACAGATTTTAAATATCTTTGATCAGAGTTATTTAACAATAATTAAAACGTATTTGATTGCAGTGAGCTGTCAGAGGACCATCGAGACAGTCCATGAAATTTCAATATCTGCTACCCGAGGACTCGTTGTTGTCCATGAAATGGCTGTGACAATCAAGCTGACTAGTTATTACTCCATGAGCCTTTGAGCAAGTGCTTGAAGCACAGGACGACAGTACATTCAAACCAGGAAAGATAGGGATTTCATCTGACCTTCTCCAAGAATGTTGACCCTTAACTGGCAAAGTTTTTGACATGCCTTAGTCAAGAGGTCAGTTTCCAAACATGAGATGGAATACTAGCAAGCAATCCAATGGTAAGAGCAAAGCTGTATTATATTTCCAGTGGTCAATCCAGGCAAAGTTATCCTCAGCTCTGCTAACTCAAATCCAGGAATGAAGGGAAAGTCTGGCTCTTGCAATGTAATAGACTCCACCTTCTACATTTGATAACTAAAATACCATACTTCCAATAAAGAACAGACACTAGCAAGCTGACAGCATTGGGAGTAACCACAATAAGCTCATGTCCAATGGACAGATTTGCTTACGTTTTCTCCTGCACTGTTTCTCTTTTCTGTATAGACTAAAGTTGATGTCACAACAGTCAAACTAATGTTTAAAAAATCTGTCTCCCTGGGACCCACAAAGAAAATGAGATATTAAGGAGCAGAGTGTAAAGAATCAATAATTATTATCTAGAATGAAAAAGTATCCTTCTTCGCTCAGTTTGGTTCTATTCCAAGTAAAGTTAGTTCTGTTAGCTTGATATCTGAACATTAAGGGAAGCCTTAGCTGAATAGAAGATGTTGCTAGGTGGGATGTTGAATTCTGTCTTTCTCATGGGAGCCCACCCATCCCTCTCTAACCCAGAATATTCAAAAGTTTAGCATATTTGTTCAAGTGATCAAGATGATAGTTGTTTTTTCTCTCCACTATATGGTATAATATAATGTATAACTTATGCATTAATTTATACAGTATTCTTTGAATTTGCAGTATCTCTTGTAGTGAGGTGCATTGTACTGTACTTTGTGCAGCTGATAATAAACTTGACTTGACTAAACACATATCCTTATCTTTACAAAAATTGTTTTCCTATCTCTACCATCACCCTTATTCTTCAATCTCACTCTCGTCTCCTCATCACAATCTTTATTACCTCTAGACTTGGCTATTCCATCACCTCTCCATTCACCTCCCCCTCTCTGTTGCTTACCAACCTGAGATTATCCAAAACATTGCTCCCCGCTTCCTAAATCACATCACGTTCCATGCATAATTATTCCAGGTAAAGCAAAATCTTGATATTAAAATTCTTATGCTCATCTTGAAATGCTTGACTAAGCTCCTAGCTGTGGAATTTCCACCACAAACCTGTCTCTCTTTCCTTGAGGCGCTGCTTAAACCAAGCGATGGCCAAGACTTTGTCCTTAGTTCCTGGGGCAACAACCTCAACATTTGTTTGATAAATTCCTTTGCATGCCTTGTTATTTTTAAATAGATACCCTAATAAAGGGATGGTGTTATGGTCAGACATACAGAGTGAATGCCCTGGGCAGTAGCAGGTGCTGGAGGATTATCATACCTGCACAGAGTACAGGACAGGAATGACAAGTCAGAAGGAAGGACAAGGATGGCAAGGTAAGATGACCTTGGTTGTTGAGAGAGGTGATAAATTTAGTCAAGAAGAAAAAGGAAAAGTTAATCAAACAGGTCCCTTGAGGATTATAAAGAAACCAGAAAAGAACTCAAGGAGGAAATTAGGAAAGCCAGGAGGGGCCATGAAAAGTCCTTTATACATACATCAAGAGCAAGAAGATAACTAGGGAGAGCGTAGGATCACTCAAGAATGAAGGGGCTGTGAAGGATGTGGATGAGGTCATTAATGGTACTTTACAACAGTATTTACCAAGGAGAAGGACATGGAGGATAGGGAGATTAGTGCTAAGCATATTGATATACTAGAGCATTTCAAAGTAAAGGATGAAGTAGTTTTGGGTCTCTTAAAGAGCACGAAGGTGTACAAGTCCACAGGTTCGGTTGGGAAATACCCCAGGTTATTGAGAGAGCCAAGAGAAGAGATCACTGGGGCCTTGATTTATATCTTCTGTGTCCTCTCTAGCCAGAGGTGAGGTCCTGGAGGACTGGTGAGTAGCTAACATTCCATTATCCAAGAAGGGAATCATAGATATTCCTGAAACTATATACTGGTGAGTCTCACATTAGTAGTAGGAAGTTACTGGAGAGAATCCTTAGGGATAAGATTTATGAGCATTTGGAAAACTATGGCATAGTTAGGGAGCCAGCACGGCTTTGTGCGGGACAAGCTATGTCTTACTAACTTAATTTGAGTTTTTGATGAGGTGACAAAGATGATTGATGGAGGTAAACTGTGGGTATTGTTTACGTGAATTTTAGTAAGCGAGGTTTTGGAGGACAAGGTCCCAAAAGATTAAGACAAAGGATGGTGGTTGAAGGGACTTGTTCTGACTGGAGGTCTGCAATTAGTGGTTTTTCACAGGGATCTGAACTGGGGCCTCTGCTGTCTGTGTTGTATTTAAATGACCTGGATGAAAATGTAGATGGGTGAGTAAATTTGTAGATGATACGAAGATTGATGGGGTTGTGGATAGTGTAGAAGATCGACAAAGAATACAACATGATATAGATCAGTCGCAGATATGGGCAGAGAAACAGCAGGTGGGAGTTTAATCTGGCCAAATGTGAAGAGACATCTTGTAAAGCAACAGTACACTGTTAAGGGCAAGATCCTAACAGTATTGAGCAGAGGGATCTTGGGGTCCAAGTTTATAACTCCCTGAAAGTGGCTGCACAGGTCAACAGGGTGATTAAGAAGGCATATGGCATGTTTGCCTTTATTAGCTGAGGCACTGAGTTCAAAAGTCATGAAGTTATATAGCAGTTTTATAAAATTCTAGTTAGGTTGCATCTGAAGTCAGATTGTCCCTTTACAGGAAGAATGCTGAGGCTTTGGAAAGGGCGCAGAACTTTACCAGGACGCTGCCTGGATCAGAGGACGTGCTATCATGAGAGGCTGGACAAACTTGGGTTGTTTTCTCCGGAGCGGTGGAGGCTGAGGGGAGATCTGATACGGGTTTATAAGATTATGAGAGGCATAGATAGAGTAGACAGACAATATCTTTTTCCCAGGGTTGAAATATCTAATACCAGAGAGCATGCATTTAAAGTGAGGGGGTAATTTCAAAGGAGATGTGTGGGGCAAGTTGTTTTTTTTACAAAGAGGGATGCATGCCTGGAATGTGCTGCTGGGGTGGTGGTAGAGTCAGATGCATTAAGGACTTTTAAGAGACATTTAAACAGGCACATGAATGTGAGGGAAGTGGAAGAATATGGACATTGTGTAGGCAGAAAAGATTAGTTTAGCTGGCCATTTTATTACTAACTTAATTGGTTCAGCTCAACATTGTGGGCTGAAGGGCCTGTTCCTGGGCTGAGAAGTGAAGAATTCTTGATGATACTGAGCATGTGAACAAATAGATGGATTGATGTTGGAGTAGATCCATGTTTTCCAGTCTGGGCACATAAGAGAAAAGTCGTATCAGCTCTCCCCTCTCTTTCTGCTTCCAGACTGAAATGTAGGGTTTTTCATACCCTTTCCGTTCTGAAACACTGAGCTAAAGGCAGCTACACAAATTAAAGGCCCATAACAGGTTCAGGAGTCGCTGTATGAGGCCGATAGTAACTGGGCAACCCATTGTGCCTATAATCGTAAACATTTCAGCAACATCTGGTACTCAGTCTGATACACATGGCAACAGGACACTTTCGTATTTTACAGGAGCTCTCTAACTTAAAGAAAGCTCTCTTAAAGTTGAATCTCTGCCCGTGCCACAGTAGAGCATGCAACAGCGGGGTAACACACAGCACAGTACTGTACTACCAGGCAGCAAGCATCCAGGCTGGTAAAGGGCAGGGCAGAACAAGGCAAATGAGAGTTAGGGTCATGGATGGCAACTCTACAGAGGCAAGGATACACTGAGGGGAACTGAGAGGATCTGTGCTTTTTCCAGCAGATCACTCGTGCTCACCGGTACATTTTATTTCAAATTAATCTGAGTCAATCATATCGTAATCCGTCTCTTCATCGTCGCTCTGGATTCAGCATTCAGCATGCAGCATGCAGAAATGTAAACAGGAAGGAAAACATTGTTGTAGACAATTGTTTCCAAACTCAGGTCAAGCATGTCAGCAACAGGAAAAGTAAAAATAAAGGTGCTCAAATAAAGTAGTGGAAAAGATTAGCTAAAAGTTACCTACTTTAACAAATATGAACTCCAATAATTGAAAATCATCTTCCTCCTGGAGTTATGTGATGGTGAAGAGGTGGATGTATTCATTATTACACCCGAGTGTGCTCAGATGGAGCATTAGCAAGCCCCTCACAACCCATATTTCACCAACACCAAGCTGAATGCTGCCCTCTGTGTTTATAAACTCCACCAGGGACCAAGC
Organism: Mobula hypostoma; assembly: GCF_963921235.1. Classification (NCBI taxonomy): domain Eukaryota; kingdom Metazoa; phylum Chordata; class Chondrichthyes; order Myliobatiformes; family Myliobatidae; genus Mobula; species Mobula hypostoma. The sequence goes on along the minus strand of NC_086105.1, from coordinate 99,073,510 downwards.
AGAAATAAGAACAACATCTGATTTTCTCATTCCTTCTTCACTGAACACTTTGTTGAGCCTGATTCAGTGGGATAGTGTAAGTTTCTATGCACCATCTTATTTAAGCACACAAACCACACTGGAACAGATTGTTTACTCATGTTTGAAATCTGGAGTCATAATCAAAACTGGAACAATGGCTGACACTGTAATTCACTGTTAAGTCTTTGACAACTGGCTAGTAACATCACTAAGGTGTAAAATAAAGTACTAGCTACAGAACTGCCTTGGGTGGATTGCGATGAAAACACCCCCTTCCCTCCTACTCCAAATGAGTGGCACAGCTAGTGGCTAGCCTGTCTCACAGCTCCCGTGTCCCAGACACAACCCTGTCTGCGTGGAGTTTACATGTTTTCTCTGTGACCTTATGGGTTTTCTCTAGATCTTGACTTCTTTGACATAGGCAAATGGGATTAGGTTAGATAAGCATTTTAGTTGTCTTTGTATAACTTCAGGATTCTATGACTCTAAAAGTTACTTTAATTATCCATGTTGAGGATAAAGGATTAAAACTGCTGCAACAAAAAAGACACAATAATCTAATTCTATAAACAAATGAACTAATGCTGAACACTGTTTTATAAAGTTGTGCAGAATTAATTCAAAAATAGGAAGTAGTTAAGCTAGTGAATTAGTCAATGATTAAATGCTTAAATATGTTCATATAATCCCAGCGCAGTGCTCAGAATAACATTTACGATTATTTTACTTAGTCACAGGGATGATTGGAGTTAGGATCACTATCTCTTCTGTCTGTCGGGATTTGATCTGGTTAGAGCTTTTCTATCCTTAACCAACCATTAGAGTCGATGGTGAACAGAATCCACAAACGCTGCTGACGGTCAGCGTGGACTTGGTGGGACAAAGGACCTGTATCCATGCTATCTCTCTCTGACTCTGTGATTGTAAACCAACATTGCTTTAAGATGTTCTGGGGCATAAATTGTTCCCTTATCTCAGTGCTTAGTTTGGCAAAAGAAACAATAGCATGTTTAGAAATCTCTGTAGACAAAATGCCTTCATGTTCATTGCTAAATCCAGCACTGCAATATGCAGAGCTCTGCACTACTACTATATGATAAATACCAGTAGCAAAATCAGCAACAGGGAAAGAATGACCTCTGTTAGAGAGCTCTCATCTGGGTACACCAGGAATAGATCTGGCAAAATAATGTCAAATGATATTTATTTATAAAATAATGAATGTCCATTTTCAATTCATGGTGAAAGTTGGAGCACATCACTCCCTGCATTTAATGTCTCCATAATGTACTCTTTGTTGAAGGGTGAGTTATACTCCCCTATCACATACACTCAGTGGCCACTTTATTGGCTACAGGAGAGGAACCTGGTGTGGTCTTCTGTTGCTGCAGCCCATCCACATGTTGTGCTCAGAGATGCCTTTCTGCACACCATTGCTGTAATGCGTGGTTGAGTTACTGTCGCCATCCTGTCAGCTTGAACCAGCCTGGCCATTCTCCTCCCACCTTTGTCATTAGCAAGGCATTTTCGCCCACAGAACTGCCCCCACAAATTTTTTTTTTTGTTGCACCATTTTCTATAAACTCTAGTGACTGTAACGTGTGAAAATCCCAGGAGATAATCAGTTTCTAAGATACTTAAATCCCCCCGCCTGGCACCAACAATCATTCCATGGTCAAAGCCACTTAGATCACATTTCTTCCTCATTCTGATGTTTAATTTGAACCTCTTGACCATGTCTGCATGCTTTTGTGCATTGAGTTGCTGTCACAATTGGCTGATTAGATATTTGCATTAACGAGGTGCACAAGTGTACCTAATAGAGTGGCCATTGAATGTATAACCCAGCTCACAGAAACACTGGGCCCTCTGAGTACCCTGTGTCTGATCAAGAATGAGCTGTACAGTAGTAACCACTCTGTGCAGGTAATTCAGACCATCCGACGTCATTCCAAACTCATTTCTGTTAAGGTTACAACATGGGCTGAGATGAAAACCGCAGAAATAAGCACTTAGGAAACTATAATTCTGTATAATTTCACTCACCTTGGCTTTTTCACTGGGTTCCGAATTTGTGCCATAAGGAGTATTATGCAATTCTCTGGAGACCACACAAAGAAATTCAGCCTGATCTTCATTTCCATAGTTGTAGGAAGAGCCCATACTGACCAGCTGAGAAGAAACGAGAGTGTGTTTACTACATTAAAATACTGGGATCCAAGCATGTAATCAGGGAAACTGAGTGATGTACTTTGATGAGTGTGACCCAACTTCCCTAAATAATGAATCAACACCTTCATCTTCCATCACTTTAAATAAGTTATCTCCAGTAGGCTGTGCATATAAGAGGAAGGCCAAAGGGAGGGACAGATACAATGTTGATGCTCTCACTTTCCAGGGCTATAAGTGGTGGAAGTAGGTATAACTTTGACACTTGTTATACCAGGTAGACTCAGCCGCTTTTGTTTAGAAAACATTTAAGTGCTGGAACAAAAGAATATTTCACCAATTCACTTTCATAGCATGTCCATAGACCACCCTAACAATAAATATATGCATAACACCAGCTGATCCTCAACAAAACGCTGACCCTTACCTAGAGCATTGTCTCTCCAGTTCCTCATTTCTTTTTCCTTCCCTGCTTAGTTTTGCTACCTTTATTAGCTGCTTCTCTTCAATCCCCCATTCAGTGCTATTGCAATGCCTCAGATGGGATAGACATCGTAAGACTTCAGCAGTGCATTTAAATAGCTCTGTCACTGCAGGCCAATGAAGGCAGAAGGACAGGATGAAATAGCTGTGAAACAAGCTCTGACAAATGTACACATTAACTACCTTCTCTTAAAAAATGGCAAGAAATGATCAATGGAGGCAATGATTTGTGAATTTGGCTACTGTCACACCAAAGTGCTCTAACTGTGAGGGCTCAATGAACCAAGCCAGGCTTAACTGTGACCATCTTTGTGATGAGATCAGAACCACAGCTTCAGTGATTCTGCAAATATCCTCTGCAGCTGTAGAAAGGCAGGGATCCTGCAGCTAAAGGCAGCAGTGACTGACAGTGGTTGATGCGGTTGACTGGAATCAATGAGAAGAGTGATGGCACCACACTGGACAAACATCCTTTTTGTGAAATGCCAAGTTTCAATTGTGGTTTAAAAAACTGCAAAGCCTAAGAAAATGCTTCTGTCTGAGATTGGACCTATAATTAGTGCCTCTGATTCTCTCATTGTTCTATAAATTTCTGCCTCAGATCATTTTTCCTAATTTCATTTGTATGAATAACCATTTTCTGTTCATGAATATTTTAGTGCGAACTTTTCTACAGCTACCCAAAGGCTGAGATAACAGTCAGTTAACAATCCTTTCACCATCCTTTGATGCCAGGTCTAGCCTACGGTTACTTCACTGCAAAGTCCAACAAAGACTGCCCAATGCTGCATTTGTTTGCGCAAACAACAGGAGTTCTGCAGATGCTGGAAATTCAAGCAACACACATCAAAGTTGCTGGTGAACGCAGCAGGCCAGGCAGCATCTCTAGGAAGAGGTGCAGTCGACGTTTCAGGCCGAGACCCTTGAGATGCTGCCTGGCCTACTGCGTTCACCAGCAACTTTGATGTGTGTTGCTGCATTTATTTGACTATTGTCTTGTATTCCTGGGGGGGGGGGCGGGGGGTGAGGGTATTGACTGAGACCAGCTCAGTTTCCACATCAAGACCTGTCCTATTATGACTGGATGCCCTGACCCATCTCTCTCCTACATAACAGTTGTTCTGTGCTGTGACCAATTGCTTTCTTCTCAGGAGCAAGCCGGTGATCAGGAGTAAGAACTCAAGCCCTACAAGGACTACTTTGTGAGTGGCAGTGGGATTCCTGGTCAATCTTCCTTGAGTAGAACTGGCCTATGATCTGGAGTTGGCCCTGAGGTCAAACACTTACTATGTCCAATGTCTGTGATGAAATATCCTGATTCTTCAGGTTCAGCAGGGGCAGACCTGAGATTGTGAGTGTGATTCCCTGAATTCCATCCAACAAGATCTGCAACTGTTTTTATATGAGGCAGAGATCATCCCGTACAGGAGGAAAACACTTTTTTTCCCTATTAATCAGGGTCAGAATGATCATCTGAGTAAAAATCAAAAATGCAGGTGGTGGAAATCTGAGGAGGTTATAGAGAAAAATTTTCCAGATTCGAACACTGCTCCCCCCCAAAAATGACTTGAGTTTTTCCATCAGTTTTGTTGCACCTTCCAGGTGAGCCCTGGTCTTATTGGTAATGTTATCTTTAAGGCATCAGCTCCTTATGGGACAAACAAAAGCCACCGGTCTGTTCATATCCAACATTTTAATGCCCTGTACAGAAAACGGAGAAAGCAATGTGGCAACCTCCTGTCTGGGTCACATTCCATCATATTGTCCATTCCTCACAATAGCCACTACACTTTTTCCTTACACTGCAATCATTCAATGGAGACTTGGACCTTTAAAAGGTCAATGGTTTATTACCTGAAAGATAAATATATATATTAAAAAAACATTGTATCTCTTGCAAAACAAAAAGGAGAACAAAGTGCACAGAATGTTTTTGCAACCAAGTCCCAAGAGAAAATACCTCTGGGATCAGGAATGAAAATGATTGTAAACAGGTTTACCCCAAAAATAACAACTAAGCACTACTTGTTTTTATATTCATGACACCGATACTCAGCTTTGGTCCTACCTAGTCAGCTTCAGAACAGGTAATGATTTTTAAGAAAATGGACCATACTTTCAGTATATGCTCAGGGTAACCCTGTGGTCTCCAAAGTGATCACCCAAACAGCAGTTGATTGTTCTAATCTGGAGACGATATCACGAATACCAAATGCAATATACTAAATTTGAATAAGTGGAAGTGAATTGCTGCTTCACTTGGGAGTGTTGAGTCCAGATGTGGGAAGGTATAGGACATCTCCTTTGGTCGTATGGGACTGTATCAAGAACAGAATGGATGTTGGTGGAGATGGGAGAATGAGTCAGAGTCATAACAGGAACAGCCCTACTAGAATGGTAAAAAGGGAGAAACAGAGCTGTTGATAGAGCTGCCACATTGAGAGAAGGAGAAGTTTATGAAGGATGAGCCATTGAATGTAGAGGCTGGTGTGGTGAGAGTGGCAGTAACAAGCAGTAAATGCAGTTGAGGGTCCGGTCAAACATGATGGAGGCAAAAAACACAGTAAAGGAGAAAAGATTTCAGCAATATTGGTGCAGAAAATATAATCAAAAGAACAGATATAATTAAACTGAAGTTATAGGAAGCAGGTCAGGGAGAGGTACAGTTGGATTAAGACCTGTTGACTTACATTAAATATTGGTCATTACCCTACTCCCTTGGATGGGTGAAAAGGGTAGAAACAATTAGGGACGGACCACACAAAAAAGACAGAGGATGGTGATCAGCTGCAAAGGTGATGAAAATTGTTTGGTATGTATGGTAGCAGGAAGCTGCATCGATACAGTTGGGAATACAATACTGAATAAAGAAGTGAAAGAAGGGCCCAAGTCGAAGTGAAACAAAAATTGTCCATTCAATATGTCCCACAGAGAAAGGCAAAGCTCAGACCTGTGTAGGTTCTCAGTTACACAGTTCATTTAGAAGAGGTGAGTGTACTTAAAGTTCAAATTCAGACAGCTGAAGAAGATGATGATGGTGGAGGGGGCAAATTTAACATGTGTTTAAGGAAGAAGTAATAAGCTTCCTGATTTAGAGACTGGAGATACAACTGAGCCAGCTGGGATCAGGACAGCGTTGAAGGATATCAGAGATGCAAGTGTAAGACAATGGCTTGATGTTACGGTACACAGGAAAGTATGAATGAGGTGGTGTGGGAGATCTGATATTGGGAAGTAGGGGCTATTTTGCCAAACAATAGTACTATCCTTGTCAGGCTTGATGCCTGTACTGAGATTGATGCTTACTGAATGGAGTTCCACAGGTTTAGGGAGTACAGTGAATAAAAAAGTTTCACATGAAGCAGCAGCAGACAAACCTCCAATTAAGTGCACTACACTTGGTACCTACATCATGGTTTCCACCACAGTGAAGAAAGCAAAAAGAGTGGTTACCCCCATTCAGTCTGCAAAGATCATCTGGAATTTTCAGTTATCTGTCACTTTAATTCTTTTACCCACTGTGACTTCTTGCACTGTTCCAAAACAGCAACACTATAAACTCAGGGAATATCACCTTATCTTCTAACTAGGCACAATACAACATCCTAGACAAAATCTTGAGCTCAACAATTTCAGACACTAATCTTGATACAAGCTGAAAACACTGGTTAAGTTTTCATGAAAATTAATCAGCATGCATCTTTATCTTATCCCCTTCTGTAGACATTGTCTGACCCACTGAGTATTTCAGCAATCTGCTCAGTTTCCACCATTTGAATTCTTTGTATCTTTCAGTTCCAGTAGTGTTTCCTTCTTTACTCTATTCTTGTTCATCTTTATTGACTTTCACTCTGGCCAAATCAGTTGTGATTAACAAGCCTTCATTATCCCCAGTCAATCACCACTGTGTGTGATACTGTCTCTGTGTGTCTTCACCTTATCATCAGCATTCCAGCCCCCTCCTCCTTACACTTTCTAATTTTATCCCTATTCTGCAACCAGTTCTCATGAGAGGCCATTGATCTGAAAATTGGACCATTCCTCTGTCTGACCTGCTGAATACTTGCAGAACTTTCCTGAGTTTTTAAAATTGGATATGGATTCAGTGTGTCAAACTAATAAGCACAGTGGTCCTACCCTTTCTCAGAATAGCAACAAATATGACCCAGTGAGGACACTTTAGTGAGTTTTGAATGAGCAAATTCATTTAGATTTATGGCTGCTCCAGTAGCAAATTCAAGTGCCATTACTGCATGTAAACCTCACGCAGTGTTGACCGGCTATTCCTTCATAGAATTCATCCATGAAGTCAAAACAGATTGCATCCATTGTGATGGTTATCAGGTGCAGGATGACTGGCTGATTTTCCCCTCCTGAGTTAGAATGAGTGCAGCATTATCACAAGTGACATTACTTAACAATCATCTAGGGACTGAACATGTAGCATTGTTCAGTAAAACTCCGCTAATCCACTATCCAGCTTTTTGGAAATCTTGATGGTTCAGCAAATAGTTCAACAAATGATGTTTGCCAAGCTCCCTTTAACTCTTTGGGGTTCAGGTTTCTTCATTCCACCAGAATCACCAGCAGCTTTGCTCCAGAGTTTCTTTTAGACAATGGGAGGCCCTAGTTCCCATGCTTCCTTTATACCTACCTGAATCATAGTTGCTGTGCTCCCTTTTAACTCGACTCACCTTGCATTTTAACAATTAAAAATGTATTCAAATAGTGTGGAGGTGTTAATAGAAATAACATCCAACTATCCCGAAAAATTGGCTAATGCTGCACCAAAGACATGAATGTGCTTTATTATTGGAGTTCTGCTGTATACTGTGGTCCCCACTACAGTGGGATAACTAGCCTCCATTTTAAAATGCAATGAGATTTTTAAAAAACTCCCATATATCATCATTACACCAGCCTTAAGGTGCATTCTGGCCAGCATGTGAATTCACGTGGTGAGGTGATCACCCCAGCAAAATTCAATAGTCTTTATTTTCCAACCAGTGCATGATTAGACATGCCTGGGGACATACAGCTGTTGCAGCTCTCCACCAAAGTTCAGAGCAAGAATGTAAAAAACAAAGCAGGATCCATCTTATTCAAAAAGATGACCTTGCTCTACCAGTAAATCTTTCCATATTTCATATCCATATGTCAAGAAATATTTGAGATAGCCTTGTACTAGATAAGCCACTTGGAATGCCATCATCTTAATCTTCGGTTGCAAGGAATATGAGAAGTGTTAGCTTAGATATTTGGTCACTGGAGAGTGTACAGAAGCAGTATAGAGAACTGTAGGTGGCAATACTGTCTCACCTTACATGACATTTCCTTGCATGACTGGGCTGACATGCATCTCAGTTCTTTCCTACTAATTGAGAACAGCTTTACGAAGAACAGCAAAACAGTAAACAGCCAAGGGCATGCCAGGTGCACAATGACTAAACAGGTTCTGACATAACAGAAAAATGCAAAAATTATTGTCAAGCTATTTTCCCTAAAGAAACAGATCAAGCAGAGTTCACAAACCAACCTTTTTATTGAGAACATTAACCCCACATCAGCCAGGCTTCAGGTTCAAAGAAGTTGGTATTCATTACAGTGGAAAAGGACAGTTTAACTCTAAATACAATCAGTATTGAAAGAGGGAACTCAGGCACATTACTCAAAGGAGGACGTTTTCATTTGGATGTACAAAGCAATTGTAAATACTTCCAGAGGGAGGAAGCCAAGTGTTTCAAGTAGGATGCTGATCTTACGAGGACCTTCCCCCCAGAAATTCTCTTCAGTGGTTAGAATTAGCCGCCCAAAAGACAATGTGTTCTTGTTCCCTAATTTAAGTAAAGGCAGGAAACACTGGAAACACTTAGCATGTTAGGCTGCATTTGTTGAATAGAAACAACAGGATTAACGACCGAAGAACCTTTGTCTGATGACTTGAAATGCTATTTCTGTTTCCTTTCTACTGCCTGCTCAGGTGGATATTTCCAGCATTTTAATTTTATTTTAGATTTTCAGAAGGTCTTTTTTCTTATACTGTACTTATTCACAAATTTCCTCTCTGCTAACATTATCATCTTGTTTGAGGTACAAGAGATTCTGCAGATGCTGAAAATTGTTGAGCAACACACACAAAATGAGCACGGGAGCTGGTTGAGTGGAGTCGCAGCAACAACCTCGCATTCAAAGTCAGTAAGCCCAAAGAATTTATTATGGACTTCAGAAAGGGCAAGACAAGAGAACACACACCAGTCCTCATCGGGGGATCAGAAGTCAAAAGGGTGAGCAGTTTCAAGTTCCTGGTGTCAACACCTCTGAGGATCTTTCCTGGGCTCAACATATTGATGCAGTTACAAAGATGGCATTACAGCAGTTATTAAGAGTTTGAGGAGATTTAGTATGTCACCAAAGATGCTTGTAAACCTCTACAGATGTACTGTGTAGAGAATTCTAACTGGCTGCATCACAGTCTGGTATGGGGGGGGGGTGCTGGGGGCTACTGCACAGGATTGCAATAAGTTGCAGGAAGTTGTGAACTCAGTCAGCTCCATCATAGGCATTAACTCCCTACCATCCAGGACGTCTTCAAGGAATGATGCCTCAAAAAGGTGGCATCCATAATTAAGGACCCCCATCACCCAGGACATGCCCTCTTCTCATTGCTACCATCAGGGAGGAGGCACATACTCAATGGTACAGGAACAGCTTCTTCCCCTCTGCCACAAGATTTCTGAATGGGCATTGAACCCATGAACACTACCTCACTACTTTATCTTTCTTCTCTCCCCTTATTGCACTACTTATTTAATTTTTAATATATATATTACTGTGACTTACATTTCACAACATATGCTTGTGATATTAAATCTGATTCTGATTATGCTGGAGGAACTTGGTAAGTCAGGCAGCATCTACGGAGGGAAATAAACAGCTGATGTTTCATCCTGATGAGGGGCCTCAGGCCGAAACGTCAACTGCTTATTCTCTCCATACATGCTGCTTGACTTCCTGAGTTCCTCCAGCACTTTGTTTACCTAGGCCAGTTGTGGAAGGCAGAAGTTTCTGGCTTTCCTCACCCTCCTTTCAGGCAGAGGGGCTTGGAGTGATTGGGCATCAGTGTAGATAAGTTCTAACAGGTGTTAAGACAAAGCAAAGCTGTGGGTAGAGCTTCAGCTTCTTTCGAAGCTGACACAGATTTTACACAATTATCAGTATTCTTAGAGATACACCAGAGTAACAGGCCCTTCCAGCTCAACAAGCACCCACCACCCAATTACACCCATGCGAGCAATTACCAATTACACCAACCATCACGCTCCCCGCTTCCCCAATTCTGACACTGAAACATTTTAATTCTCTTCAATTTGAAGTAAATAATTACAAGGAAAAATTATTTTAAAACCCTTTGCCTTCTGTAAGCCATGGATCACCACTGGGATCTCAGACTCTTCAACAGGTCTAACTGCAATGGGGCATGTAGAGGTGACATCCCAGCTAATTACACAGAACCCCAGTGAGATTAGGTCTCCATGTTAAACCCAGTGACATATTTAGACTCACCAATTCCTGCAGTAGTAGTTCCAGTTGGTACTGCCAGTAACATCCAGTCCATTCAGGCCAGAGACTAAACAAGGGGTTGGCAGCATTTCCTTTCACTATCTTCCATGAAAGGGATATTAGAAATCACACTCCCTCTCATCTGGAGATGAATATGATGGATTCTGTTTCTCTTTGGTGCTATCAGCTAAGTGATGCTCTGTGTGGCCTCCGTTGGTCGTGGTCGACCATGGGTACTGCGCCTCTGGTAGTCACTGGTTTGTTGAGCAGTGTCGACTGTGGCTATTGAGGCCGATCCTGTGATGCTCTGACATACTCTGAAATAACTTGTGGACCTACGGTTCTCTAATATTTCAAATTAAAACACAGTACTCTGCATTTATATAGCAGCCTTATTGAAGTAATATATACCAAAATGACTTGGTATTCTTTGGGATGGCAGCATAGTAGTTAGTGCAACATTTTACAGTGCCAGCAATCAGGGTTCATTCAATTCCTGACACGTCTGTAAGGAGTTTGTACACTTTCATGTGACTATATGTTTTCTTTTCCCGGGTGAGCCAGTTTCCTCCCATATTCCAAAGATGCATGGGTTAGGGCTACTAAGTTATGGGCCTGCTATGCTGGCACTGAAAGCACGGTGACTCTTGCAGGCTGCCCTCAGCACATCCTTGGACTGTGTTGGTTGCTGACGCAAACAGCGCATTTCACTGGATGCTTCAATCTTTCCACGTACACGCGACAAATAAAGCTAATCTAATCTACTACCCGAATTCAAAAGCAATTAGGTTTGATACCCTTCAAGTATCTTGGATGAGTCGCTGCAAATCAGTTCATATCTCTAACAGCTTGGAAAAAGACCACAGTCTTATTGAACAAGACCAGAAAATTTATGACAAGAGACCATTCAGCCTATATGTCCACAATGATCAAGGGGATTTTAATCCCACATGCCAGCTCTTAGCCTATACCTTTGCAGATCAATATTCAATTATACAGTGAAGTACTGCTTAAATGCGCGAGCGTTTCTGCAGTGAGTTCTGGACACCCACCACCCTTTGGGTGGAAAAAATCTTCCTCATCTTCCCATTCTCTGAGGAGTAGAGGTGTTTTGCTCCATTAATATAGAGCTCTGATTGGTTATGTCGTCTCTCTACCATAGGAAAGGTATCATTGTAGTACAGGAACTGCAGCGAAATTTCAGCGGATTGACTGTTGTCATGCCTGTCATGTATGAAGGGATTAAAGAGAGTAGGCTGTGCTTTGAGTTTAGAAAATTGAGAAGTTATTTTGCTGAAATGTACAACAACCGTAAGGGGCTTGACAGTCGAGGTGTGACTTGATGCTTCCCCTGGGTGGGTTGCTTGCTTTTGGGTCTCTCACCAGTTTCATTCTCATTGGTCTAGACTTTGAGACTGCTAATTTGTAAATTACAACACTGCAAATCACTTGAAATAGATGCATCTACATTTAATTATAAACTCTCAATATTTCTGCAACTATAATTAAGCCCTATATTTAAACTTAAAGCTTGTATTTCCATTCCCATTAGACTTTGCTGATTAATATACCCTTTGTTGACACTCTCTGTGGTGGCTGCTGGACTTCGAAACATGAAACAAGGTAAAAGCTTGGTTTTAGATGATGTAGTTCAGAAATATTTAGTGCATTAATGGGATGAAATATGCTTATTAAGTTAATCAAACTGCTCTGGCAACATGCCAGAAATCATAATGCACTTCTGTGCCATTTTGTCTTCACTTCCAACTTTTTGTATAGCTCCTCTTGTTCAACAGATATGAAATGTTAAAGGGCCACTTAAACCACGTAAGCAGTCATGTTCTCTCCCAACCGCCCTTTTAATCTCCTGAGCACAAAAATTAGTACAGTAGATCTTTCAAACAGATGTAAAGAGGTGTCGACAGCTGGAAGATGAACGATCCCTTAGCCGCGTGTTACCCAAGCCTGTTGCAGCTTTCACCAAAACACAGTGTGAAGTTGGGGTTACCAACGACAACAGACTTTCCACAAGAATTGTGTTTCCAAACCTTATTTCATAACTTGTTATTTTAGGTCTACATATCTTTTGTTTACCATTTAAAAGTATAGAGATCAAAAGTTCAATGCTTTGAACTATTTTTCATGTTTATATGTTTATATATTTACATTTATTATGTTTTTTTATTAATGTGTTGTTTAACATATTGTGATGTTTTTGTACTGCGTCAGATCTGGAGTAACAATTATTTTGTCCTCCTTTACATCTGTATATTGGAAATGACATTTAAAAATCTTGAAACTTGAACTTGAAACTTCACTGTAAAAAAAAGTGAAAAATAGGCAAAGACTAAAGATACTGATATCAACACCTACACATCAACACACACAATTGATATCAGCACAGCACAGAATTGAAACAGTAATGAAAATTGACCTTTCAAAGAATGGAAGATGTTATGTGAGGCAGGTAATGGTAAGAAGCAGGGAGATAGGCTGTGCATTGTTATAATGAGCGTGGAGGGTATTACTGGGACACACCTCACTGCTGCTGTTGTGGAAACTGGTCTCCTCCCCCTTCACTTGCCGCGACACAATCAGCAGAAATTCTGACTGATGGTCCCGCCCATAGCCATAGGGGAATCCTATATTGACCAGCTGTAACAACCAGAGCAGAGTGTTTGTAACACTGGGTGAATTAAGAGTTCTTTCATTTCAAGTTTTCAAATGGTATAAATTATTAACATTTTAGTTACAGTTTCAGTGATGCAATTGTTCAAGAGCTACAAGAGTGGCAATTACTTAAACTATACACCAGAAATATTGAACTATAAACAAGTCCTCTTTATTTAGGTTACAGAACGCTGTGTGCGACAGAACATCCTGGAACCTGTGGTCATTTGCTGAGAATCAAGAACCATCTGGTCCACAGTAACAAAGCACTAATGGGTGTTGATACCCACAGCTATTCAACTAGAGCATGAGAATTCAGGAAAAAGGAGCTAAAGATGAGGTTGCGGTATTGGAAGAAGTGGGAGCATGTGGGATGAGGAGGAGGAAAGACTGAAGGCCCTCCACTCAATGAAAAATGACTCATGTTACAGGATCAATTCCTGGCTTGTACTAAATCATCATATCAGCCAGATCTTTTTGACAATAGGACAGGACGGGGTTTGAGTCATGCCACACGTAGATGACAGATATTGCTCTTTCACAACATGGCCATCAAGGAGAGAGACATTGCGGGATTGTGGAAGGAGTGTCATCCAGCAGCCGTGAACAGAATGAAATGAGGTGGACGGACTAAACATCTGGAAAGGCATGCAGGATGGGGGTCTGTCTGGGAGAGACATCGACAAGCATTTCCTCAGAAAGAGTCCCTGAAGAGCAGAATCAAGTTGGCAGAAAGGAAAATATAGATAAAACATGACTATCTTTGGGGATATACAGTATGATGTGTGTAGCATGAACAACTCCCCAAGATTTAAAATCTTTATTTGAAACAAAAGTCAGAAATTCAACCCAAGAAATTATAGCTTCCCAACTAACCATTAGAGTTTGCTTAGCTGGATCAGAAATATTGAACTCAATTTTTAATTGAATTTATCTGAAATTATTTTCTCACAAAGCAAATGGAAAATCATCAGACTAAGTTACCTTAGTTGCATTTGCTTATATAAACCCAAACTCAAAGCTTGAATTGTGCAAGGGATTCTGGGGAGCAGGAAACAGCAGCTGCCAGGAAAGAATATTTGGATTTGGAAAATTTAAACAATCTACGGGTAGACTTAGTCAGAGACCAAGAGATATTTATTCAATTCCAAGTCAGAAATGTCAGCTGTTTGCCCAAGTATACAATGAATCAAGAATTAGTTCAAGAAAATGGTATGATTTTAATCCGTGTTTGGTGCAGACAACTACTGCTAAAGACCCAGCTGCCTATTTCTAACAGTGTTGCGTGGAGGACCAAAATGGAATAGATGCTCTTGATTGCTCTCAACTACAGCACCATTTTTGATTTGATTTTCAGTTGCAGTGAATACTTAACATTCCTACCTGTTCAAACTTCCATCCGTCAGACATTGTCGACACCATCTGGGTGAGTTCTTCTTCTTGGCACTGAAGCACTCTGTAGACATGTTTCATTGGGATCTGAGGGTTACAGACAGAGAGAATTGAATTACCCCTGAGATCAAAGACCCATTAAAGAAAATGTTAGGGAATGCAAATTGGAATGGCAAATTCCAATAACAGAAATAAGGTTAATCAAATCTTCAGGAAGGACAAGAATATGAAAAACATAGCTGGATAAAGATGAACACAACTACAAATTATTTTTGCAATATTTGCTCCTCTTTGTGCCTTGTGGCACAGTGGGCGCCAACCTTGCCATTTCTTCAGACTTTGTCTGTATTTTTTTTTACAAGGCCGAGTTGCTAGCTCGACACTTAATGCAGCCCAAATGGAAAGTGCAAAGAGCTGGCTAGACTCACACCCGGGACCACTTGCTTCGAAGTCTGATGCGGTTGCCACTATACCACTGGCCAGCATTGTATCTACAAACTTGTGCCTCATTGCATTGTTGACTAGTCTGTGGAGAGTTGTAAAAATTTGTCAGCTCCATGATGAGCACTAGCCTCCATAGCGTCCAAGGAGTGTTTCCTCAAAAAGACAGCGTCCATCACCCAGGACATGGGTACCCGATTCTGATTTTAATACCTATTTAATCGCCTTGAGAACCCCTTCTCACTACCCATTCTCAACCTCTTACTTTAAATTCAAAGTCTCTTTCCTCCCCCGACCAACCCCTAAACACTCAACTCTTAATACCCTGTGCACCAACTCCTAATTTCCCAAATTTCTCCATGTAAGCAGCAAGACGATATACACACACACACACACACACCTGCCAACAGGGAGGAGGGTGCGAGTGCATTAGATTCCAGTGAGGTATATATTAGATTTCCCTGATAGTTCAGGTGGACAGTGGAATGGATGGCATTTGATGTTTGGCTTTGCTACACTTGGGTAGAAAGCATATTTTTCATGAAAATAGTCATTCTCAAGTGGCTAATTATTATATGGTGATAATGAATATATTTTCATTGAACAGATACATTTTGCATCATCAAAAATAAGTTCCTTATTTGTTTTGCAACGTAAAGTGACATTGTCAAAGAGGCGCAAGTATATTACCTAACAAACAAGGCGACCGGTAAGATGACAGACGCAGCAGCTTCTATGGGGCCAACCAAGGTGTTAATGTCTTTTCTAAAAATGTATTTTTTATGATCACAAGACCCTGCTGGACATTAGGAACTTAAAGAACTGCCGGTCTACCCCATCAGCGAGTTGCTCATTGGTGGAGAAACTGTTTAATTGGTGAATGGCAGAGGAGCTGTGTGGCCTCGGTTGTAGTGAGGACTGGGCCTTAAGCTGCAGTGTCACCTGTTTGCAGTCACCCATGAGCGAGGCAGTCGGTGCACTCCACTGGAGTACTGGAGGTGGTGCTGCTTGCAGCATTCGCTCGGCAGAAGATGATGTATTGTGTTTGATTACAGACCGCTACAACATTCATGGACTCAGGGACTTGGACTGTATATATTTTTTGTGTGACTATATTTCATTGCTGTTTTATATGTGCTCTGTGTGCCTTGTGCTGTGTATGACTGTTGGTAAAGTGTTTTGCAAATTGGCCCCCTGAGTAACGTTATTTAGTTTGGCTGTATTCATGTATGGTTAAATAGCAATTAAACTTGAACTTGGCAGTCCTGAAAGAATATTTTTGATCACAGATGCTCTACCATTTTCTACTGCCTTGCAATATGGTCATTATAACATACGACTAAAAAAAATGACCTTTTATGTTATTCTAATTTTGGTCAGACTCTGTCTCAAAGGGACACGGATTTTCACTGTCTAAAGCAAGAACTGAAGACTACTTAGTTATATTTCAGTATCTGCAAGGGAGGCCTGCTGAGAAACTTTGACATAAGCTGAATTCAGGACTTAGTCTGACCAAATAAGCAGCACAATACCTTTATTAAAGTATGGAGTTTAGCTGCCTCTGCGGAAGGCAAGCTTCAGCTTTTCTTGTGCTCTTGGCTGACTTGGCAGTTCCTGATCAGCCACTTCTCCTTTTGCACTGTAATCAGCACTTATATCGACTGCATTAGTCTCTTTCAGAATTCTGACAGTAAAATCTATTTTGAACAGTCACTGTGGTATTCTCAAAATGAATTTAAAATGCTGTTGTGGCCTTTGTACTTAAATGGTCACACTTCTCTTAAATGTTAAAAACATTCAACACATCCTTGCACACTAATTTACAAAACAAAAGCTCCTATATCCAAGCTTATAATCCTGAATATACATATACAAAGTGGTATTCAATATCTACACAACTTGTTGCGAATTTGCTTTCTGCTCCTTACCATTCTATCTTTCTGGGTTTCAAATTCAATCTATTGACTCTGATCAGCTTCTGATATTACTGTCAATTCTTCACATAAAAGGCCCCGAAAAATGGACTAGATATTTAGAAACGAAAAAAATTTGGAGTATATGGTGGAAATATGCTTTTTAAATCTTTAAATTCTCTAAGCCTGACATCTTTCCTGGGGAAATTGCTGGTATTTATACTTTATAGTCACCAAACAACTGATACTAGAACATACAATCATCACAGTGATATTTGATTCTGCGCTTCCCGCACCCTGGAGTACAAATCGATAGTAAATATTAAAAATTTAAATTATAAGTCATAAATAGAAAATAGAAAATGAAAAGTAAGCTAGTGCAAAAAAAACCAAGAGGCAGGTCGGATATTTGGAGGATACAGCCCAGATCAGGGTCAGGATCCGTTCAGCAGTCTTAACACAGTTGGAAAGAAGCTGTTCCCAAATCTGGCCGTACGAGTCTTCAAGCTCCTGAGTCTTCTCCCGGAGGGAAGAGGGACGAAAAGTGTGTTGGCTGGGTGGGTCGTGTCCTTGATTATCCTGGCAGCACTGTTCCGACAGCGTGCGGTGTAAAGTGAGTCCAAGGACGGAAGATTGGTTTCTGTGATGTGCTGCGCCGTGTTCACGATCTTCTGTAGCTTCTTCCGGTCTTGGACAGGACAACTTCCATACCAGGTTGTGATGCACCCCAGAAGAATACTTTCTACGGTGCATCTATAAAAATTAGCGAGTGTTTTAGGGGACAGGTCAAATTTCTTTAGTTTTCTCAGGAAGTAAAGGCGCTGGTGGGCCTTCTTGGTAGTGGACTCTGCTTGGTTGGACCAAGTCAGCTCATTTGTGATATTGACCCTGAGGAACTTAAAGCTTTTGACCTGTACCACTTGCGCACCACCGACGTAAATTGGATCCTGAGGTCCGCTAGTCCTTTTGAAATCAACAACCAATTCCTTCATCTTGCTGACGTTGAGGGATAGGTTATTGTCTTCGCACCATGCCACCAGGTTCTTAATTTCCTCTCTGTACTCAAACTCATCATTACCCGAGATACGGCCTACAATTGTTGTGTCATCAGCAAACTTATATATTGAGTTTGATGGAAACTTGGCTACACAATCATGGGTGTACAGTGAGTACAGCAGGGGGCTGAGTACACAGCCTTGAGGGGCACTAGTGCTCAGAGTGATTGTAGAGGAGAGCTTGTCTCCTAATTTAATAATTAATATTAAATTTTGCACTATACCATTTAGATTCAGATTCATTTATTTATCACATGTACATCAACACATGCACTGAAATGCATCATTTGCATTAACAATCAACACAAGGTAATGATGTGCTGGGTGCAGCCCGCAAGTGTTGCCAAACATTTCACCACTGTTTACCATCAACACCATCTGAAAACGATGGAAATACTCAGCCATCAGGTAGCATCTCCGGATACAGAAATTTGATTAGTGTTTCAGATTGAAGATGTAGAAGTTGCAGAGAAAGAGAGACAAAGAAAGGAGACAACAAAGGGAATCCTGCAATAGGGTGGAGATCAAGAGAGGGGTGACTGAGGGAGAACAGTGAGTGTCTGTTAATTGTAGCTGATCGGTCCGGAGGAGGTATTACAAGGTAGTGAGTGAAAATAGAGAACATAGGAGAAAGAAAAGCAACACATCAAATTGAGAAATATTCACTGGCAATGGTGAAAATCTGGAATAAAACAAGGTTGGAAATACGGCAATTGTGAGAAAAATAAAGTTAACGTTACAGATTTACATCCTTTCCATGTTTATTTTAGGACTTTTATGCCTGAAGAATCCTTCATTATGTGAAAACTTCTTCGGGGTCTGGTCGCTTTTCCATTATTTTGTTACTAAGGCTAAGTGAGAAGTGGACAAGTGGCAGACATGTAGCCTATTGACCCATGCTTTCAGGTTAGAATCACAGCAGATCTGGTTTATTTGACTCGTGATTGTTGGTCAGTACTGCTCTGCTGGTTTGTCAGTGGGAACCTGCTGTGTTCCCCATGCAGTAATGTCATTGCACAAACACCTATTCCGAAGTACATAGTTTACAACCTGATGCCACCATACTTATGCACATTGCTCTCAAAATGGTGGTCTGCTGCTGGGCAGGGGTGTACAGCATGTTTTTTTCCAGGTCCAGTTGTTCCAAGTTAATTACTGAAACTAGTGAAGATATCTTAATGGGATTAATCATCAGAGCTTTCTTTGTATTACTTCAGATTGTACAGCAAGAAGTGAAATGTGCAACCCACCTTTCATGAAGTGAGGAACCATATTAAATAAAATCTATTGTTATACTGAATGTTAATCAGGGGACAACTGGATATGATGTGCTCAAATATGCCAAGTCCAAAGTCGATATTCTACTCCTCTAGCATACACTGGACTTCACTAGAACTAGAAGATTGATGTTCTGCAGTCTTTGGATTCTCCAGTGTAGAAGAGACACTAAAGAGTACCCAATACATTATAGCAGACTGTATGTGGTACAACTGAATTGATATTTCACTTGAAGCTAAGATTTAGTTCGTGGACGATTCGCAGACAAGGCCAGTTGCCGAAGCCCAGAGACTGTGAGTCTCTGAGAGTCCTCTGGGGAAGTCCAAGACCCAGTGTCTGCTAGTCCAAGTCTGCTGGAGGCCGGAGACTGAAGATAGCCTGTCTTGGATTTTAGAGGACTGTGTATATGCATGCGGGGATGGGAGGGATCAATGGGGACGAGTGTGCTCTTGTTGATTTGTGTCACTTGTTGTATTCTGTGTTGTTCTACCAAGCATGGTGGGCATACTATGTTGGTGCTGGAATGTGTGGTGATCCTCATGTGCCGCCCCCAGCGTGTTGCTTGTTAACTCAAATGACACATTTCACTGCACGTTTCGCTGTACATTTGATAAATAAGTATGAATCTGAACTTGAAATAGGAAGGGAGGGCATAAAAAAAAGAAATGTTGTGTCCCTCCCCTCACAGCTTACTCTGAGTCCACTCATCTCCGGAACAATAATTTGGCCTTGGAGAATACATTGATCAGACTCGAGGGTTAAAAAGATTAACCCTCTAGGCTAGGTTGCATTAACTTGACTCGCAGATTCATATTTATTTATCACCTGCACATCAAAACATACAGTGAAATGCATCGTCTGCATTAACCACCGGCACACCCAAAGATGTGCTGGGGGCAGCCAGCAAGTGTCACCATACATTTCAGCGCCAACAGAACATGCTCACAATGCTTGGCAGAACAACACAGGATACAAGAAGCAACAAAACATGAACAATCCAGACCTCTGTTTGGCCTGCAGGCTTTGATCTAGACCTCCAATCAGCCTTCAGGAGACCATCTGGAGGCTTAAGACTCCGGCCCGTCCTCTAATTCCCCCACATCACTGTCCCTAAACTCTAACTCCCCTCTGTCCCAAAACCCATTCCTACAAATCTAAAAAATACTAAGCCTGAGTTACAACCTTACGGAGACCACAGCTTGCCACCATCTTGCCATCAAGCTTTCACTCAAGTTTAAAAGGTGAAAATCATCCTCAACTTTTGAATCGGTTCTGCAGAAATGATTCATGAGTTCTACAGCACTGATATGAATAAGCTATTTCATTAGTAGAAAATATAGATCCACAGCATAATCATAAAAGCAATAATAGGCCATTTGTGAGCAAAGTCTAAAAGCACTTTTCCACACAAATAGTAGAGACATTCAGGAATCTCTTCCCCCAACAGCCTGTAATATGGAGGTGCTTACAATTCTTTTCGGCAAATTTACGTTTGTTTGTTTGACATGGGTGATCATGGTCTTAACTTGACCATGACTGTTCTTGGCAAATTTTTCTACATAAGTAGTTTCCATTACCTTCTTCTGGGCAGTGTCTTTACAATACCGGTGACCCCAGCCATAATCAATATTCTTCAAAGATTGTCTGCCTGGTGTCAGTGGTTGCATAACAAATCAGGAATTGTGATATGCTCATCAATGTAGAAATACAAAATCAAGGTTGGGGGTGGGGCAGGGGAAGTGAGGGGTGTGCTGGTCTATAGGGCCATAAGAAGGCAAGATGTAGATTAAATATAAAAACCTAAACTGGGACAGGGAATGGTAGTTTCTGTTCCAATGTTCCTATTGAAAATGTAACTTTAGAAGGGGAGGGGAGGGAATGTCGACTCAGACCACGAGAGGCCCGCGGCGGGCATTCTCATGCCTTACAATGCGCAGATTGGAAGTCTGTGTGGGGCACCACTCCTCGCACTGACTAGAGCAATGTGTGGTTAAGTGCCTTGCTCAAGGGCACAAACACGCTTCCACAGATGAGGCTCGAACTAGCGACCTTGAGATAATGAGACAAACGCCTTAACCACTTGGCCACATGCCCAACTAAAGTTGCCAAGAACTTTAGAAGACCAATAACAAAAGGCTAAATTTGACCATTCTTAAGAAGTAGTGCCGCTAGACAATATATTTAACATTACTGGGAATACAGTGGACATTTATTCAATTTTAGAATCTGCCTTACCAGTAAATCAGAAGGCTGAAAATCTAATCAGTTGTAATAATGAAGCTACAGTAGCTATTTTGCACATGGCCAGTATAATGGCAGGATTTTTATTTTCAGATATGTGGCTTTTAAACACTCAGTTGGACAGAATGCCTGCATTATATTCATGTGTCAAATGTAAGACTTGATTCCCCAAAATAGCAACCATAGAATATCTCGGGATGCCCTAAGATGGGCATGGAGACTACTATAAAAATGCAAGTCTTTCTTCAACCATGTTGTGTTCCCAAACTCTCCCCACCAGTCCTCAAGAATAATTTCACATTTTTGGATGAGGTTTCTTTTCACTCACCGGTGATGTTTTGGTGTCTCTTTCTCTTATCCTGTCTTTCACTAACTTTATCAGTGATGTGATGTTGTAAAACTCTGCTTCCTCTAGTACACCTGAAAGGAACAAAACAATAATGATGATTCTAAATTATAAACCCTTGCAGAAATTGAAAAGTTCCTTGTAATCATAACTTAATTCTCAACTCTTGGGGTGAAGACAATTTTAAAATACTGCTTTTTACACTGACGCACAAATGATGACGCATCTAAGGCCTGCCTTAGGAATAACATCACAGGCAGAACAAGAAAGGATTTAGTCAAACTCAAAGCTGAGTCTGGTCAGTCAAAAATCTGCTCCTGCTGCATTTTTAATAAAGGTGCATAATACAGTTAAACAAAAGCTGTAGTTGTACCGACAGGATTTAGGGGAAACAGGTAGCGCCACCAACCCGAGTTTAATTTCACCGCTACCTGTATAAAGTTTGTACGTTCTCCCCGTGACTGTGTAGGTTCCCTCCCACATTCCAAGACGTATGAGTTAGTTGGTCACATGGTGTAACTGGGCAGTGCGGGTTCACTGGGCCAGAGAGACCTGGTACAGTACTTTATCTCTAAGCAAAATAAAATGAAAAGGACTTGCCTTCCTCTGCTAAATCTTTATTAATAACCAGCTTCCCATGCCGCAGGTAGTTCAGGATTGGGCCAAAATAGGTGGGATCTCGGTCTATTAGATAGGCACCAGTATCATCCTGAAATTCAAACACAGTCACCTGGTTACAAAAATACTATACTCTGCAGGTACACTCACACACGTTTTTCAGTATACCAATTCATTTAAACTACGGGTCCTCCTCAGGTTATAAGTACCCATTGTAGGCATAGCTCGTACAGTGTTTGGGAGACCGGTGGGATTGATTTTGCCAGCTATCGCAGGTATCCTTTGCCAAATGGAAATTTGGTTTCTGTCTGCATATCTGATTTGTGGACTATGTGGTTTGCAAACAGTTCACAGGAGCAGAACCCTGTCATAAATAGGGGAGGACTTGAATTTAACTTTCTTCCCATCTATCTTCCAGCATACATTGAAATCGAAACGTTCATTAATGTAGACTCTATTGTCCATACCACAACTTGATTAATCCATGAACTTGGTCATGTTCCAATTTATAGAGTCTGCACAATATCGTGTTATCAGATACAGGTGGACCCCGTTTTCTGAACATTCGTTTTACAACACCTCGTTGTTATGAAAGACCTACATTAGTTACCTGTTTTCGCTAACAATCACGAGGAATTTCAAGCAACACACATAAAAGTTGCTGGTGAATGCAGCAGGCCAGGCAGCATCTCTAGGAAGAAGTACAGTTGACCTTTCGGGCCGAGACCCTTCGTCAGGACTAACTGAAAGAAAAGCTAGTAAGAGATTTGAAAGTGGGGGGGGGAGGGGGAGATCCAAAATGATAGAAGACAGGACGGGGAGGGATGGAGCCAAGAGCTGGACAGTTGATTGGCAAAAGGGATATGAGAGGATCATGGGACAGGAGGCCTAGGGAGAAAGAAAAGGGGGGGGGGAAGAGCCCAGAGGATGGGCAAGGGGTATAGTGAGAGGGACAGAGGGAGAAAAAGGAGAGAGAGAGAAAAAGAATGTGTGTATATAAATAAATAACGGATGGGGTATGAGGGGGAGGTGGGGCATTAGCGGAAGTTAGAGAAGTCAATGTTCATGCCATCAGGTTGGAGGCTACCCAGACGGAATATAAGGTGTTGTTCCTCCAACCTGAGTGTGGCATCATCTTTACAGTAGAGGAGACCGTGGATAGACATATCAGAATGGGAATGGGACGTGGAATTAAAATGTGTGGCCACTGGGAGATCCTGCTTTCTCTGGCGGGCAGAGCGTAGGTGTTCAGCAAAACGATCTCCCAGTCTGCGCTGGATCTCCCCCTCCCCCTCCCACTTTCAAATCTCTTACTAACTCTTCTTTCAGTTAGTCCTGACGAAGGATCTCCGCCCGAAACTTCGACTGTACCTCTTCCTAGAGATGCTGCCTGGCCTGCTGTGTTCACCAGCAACCTTTATGTGTGTTCACTAACAGAAGGTGTTTTCACTGTTACGAGAAAAGGCAGTGCACGCCTGAGCAGCCAAGCTCCTCCCCTGGAACTGCATTCTAGCCGGCATTGCTTAAACAGGTGCTTTATCTCGATTTATTTTGTGCATCTGTTAGCAAGATGAGTTCTAAGGTATCGGAAAAGCCTAAAAGAGCTCATAAGGGTGTTACACTTAGCGTAAAACTAGACATAATTAAGCATTTCGATCGTGGTGAATGAAGTACGGACATTATCCGTGCATTGAACTTGCCTGCGTCCACTATTCGCATTATTGTTACGTAGAGAGAAAGAATTTTGGAAGCTGCCAATGTTACTGTTGGTTCTGCTCGTAGCAA
Source organism: Mobula hypostoma (assembly GCF_963921235.1). Taxonomy (NCBI): domain Eukaryota; kingdom Metazoa; phylum Chordata; class Chondrichthyes; order Myliobatiformes; family Myliobatidae; genus Mobula; species Mobula hypostoma. The sequence continues at coordinate 99,049,538 of NC_086105.1, read as the reverse complement.
AGTGGTCTCTCTTAATCTGCATCCAATAATGGATAAAAAGAAAAGTCTATTGCTTGAGTAGATTGATGGGTGTACAAAGCATGCTGTTCCGTTACATTTTCTCATACTTAAGGAGAAATTAGTCAGTCTTTTTAATAAGCTGAAACAGAAAGCACTGGATGATGGTGATGAAAGTGGAATTTAAAGGTATTCATGGGTGGTTTGATCGGTTTCTGAGGCGAGGGCAGCTTCATAGTTTAAGCAGTGGTCCCCAACCTCCGGGCTGCCAACTGATAAGTTGCCGTGAAGAATGCAGCGGTACAGCGGTAGTCGGAACACACCCAGCACATCTTTAAGAAAAAAGCCGAAATAAACAAGCTAATTAATTAGGTGCCACCCGGCACGTAAATGTCGGCCCAGATCAGAGGCGATTGCTGATTGCGTCAGGTGGTTATTTGTATAAGCAAGTGTTTAACTGTGACGAAACTGCAATTTATTGGAGTCTTCCCAATTCCAGTAAGTGAAACTACACTGTACATACATTATTTCTACTTCATATAGGCTGTGTATTTTTATGTGTTATTTGGTATGATTTGGCAGCTTCATAGTTTACTGGAGAGAGTGTTCCTGCTGAGAGCACTTCCGTGAGATTTTCGCTGCGCTAGACAGTGCTGCAGAAAAGTATTTCTACTTTATATAGGCTGTGCATTTATCATACCATTCCTGCTTTTACTATATGTTACTGTTATTTTAGGTTTTATGTGTTATTTGGCATGATTTGGTAGGTTATTTTTTGGGTCTGGGAACGCTCAAAAGTTTTTCCCTTATTAATAAATGGTAATTGCTTATTCGCTTTATGACATTCCGGCTTACGAACCGTTTCATAGGAACGCTCTACCTTCGGATAGCGGGGGAAACCTGTAATTTGTTTATTGCAATTAAACCTTTACTACAATAGTTCTTTTATCCAAAGATCTACTCAGCAAATAGTGGAATCTATGCCTTTGAACCCTACACAAGCAAGATTCCATACATTCAGAGTATATTTCAGTATAGTATCATGGTTGCACGCAATCAGTGATGAGATGTTAAATAGCATAGTATCTTGATGAAGGGTCTCAGCCCAAAATGTCAACTGTTTATTCCTCTTCATAGATGCTGCCTGGCCTGGTAAGTTCCAGCATCTTGTACATGTGTCTCTGGATTTCCAGCATCTGAAAGACCTCTTGTGTTTATGAACAGCAGCCTAGTTTCCTCTCGGGTGCTAACAAGAAATTCCACTATCTGAAAAATTGCAAGAGTTTCCTTCGATCCCCTGATCAATACAGGACATTAATTATCCTTTCTTTAACCTCAGTAGTTTTGCAAGACTTTACTCATGGAAATTGACAGATACAACAATTTTTACACTTGAAAACTAATTGAAGGTACTTCCGGGAAACCCAAAAGATGCTACAGATATATTAAAGTTGACAGGGATTGAAAACATTTGGCTGACTGCAATGCAGGTAGTGAGAGCAAAATCTGTATGCAGTAGAATTAAATGAAAAATAAAGAACAGATTTATTTGTCACATGTACATACAGTCAACGACCAAGACTGCAAGTGTTGCCATGCTTCTGCTGCCAACAAAGCATGCCCACAACTTATTAATACTAACCCACTTCTTTGGAATGTGGGAGGAAATCGGAGCACCCAGAGGAAACCCATGTGGAAAATGTACAAACTCCTTAGATAGTGTCGGGAATTGAATCTGAATTGGTGGCATTGTAAAGCATTATGCTAACTGCTATGCTACCATATTGACATACTGTACCAGTAAATTGTATTAATGCTCAATGGCTCGTTATACCAGCTGTTGAATCATTTACATTATTAGGATCCCTCTGACCAAAAAAAATCATACATCTCAAAGGAAGAACGCTAAAATGTGCATTTTTGTTTTGTCTCAATGGATAACTGCAGGGTTTTAAATTAAATATTCAGATTATGGATAAAGAAGGAAGCACACAAGTATTCTGTAATTACAGAAAACAGCTGCTAAGAAATAGTTTATACAGGGAAAAAAAACAAGCGCAGTACACAAGGCATTGTGCTGATATTGCGTGTATCAGTACTTGAATGGATGGCAACATGCCACTGGGAACAATCTGCAGGTCAACTACACCACATAAAGTGAATCTGTTCACTGTGCCACAATATTACCCCAGCCTGCCAGTTGTTAACAAGAAAAAATGGGCAAGAACATGAAACGTAGAACTGAAAGAGGACAATATGATCTAGTCTAATCCAAAATCTCAGAATTTCGATAACACCTTCGAGAGCATTGACTCAGCGGTCCCTCCAAGGGCAGAGGCTTCGAATCCAGTGGCCCCTCCGATGATCACTCGCTCTCTTCCCCATTTGACTTGATGTTTCAATCGTCCTCGATGCTTTAATTGATGAGAAACGTAGTCAATTGTGGCTCCTTGTCATATCTCTGAGTTTTTCTGCGTGGTAGCTCGTGCTCACATTTCTCTCCTGGAATTTTCTCGGGGACAGTAGACCTCATTCAATTGAACTAGAGGCTGTAAGTCACGGCCTCCAACAGTTTCAAAGACAAAGTTAAGATAAAAAGAATAAGTAGAAGACATAGAAAAACTGATATGACTGACTATCTGGAAGACGTCGCCCGAGGACTCAATGTTTGCTGGCGCTATCTTGACCGGAATGAGTTATCTCAAGGTCTTAACTCCAATAAAGTGCATGTAATGAAATCACTGAATGCAAATGGAACATGAAGATAGGAGATCTGAAAATATAATCTTTCCAACTCTGAAGCATCTGCTGAATGTTAAATTTAAAAAAAAAATGTAATATGAATGAGGGAATTATTGCTATGAGGGGCAACACGGTAATAGAGTGCTAGCTGTAAGATCAGGGTTCAATTCCTGCCACTGTCAGCAAGGAGTGTGTATGTTCTCCCCGTGACCTTGTGGGTTTCCTCCGAGTGCTTCGGTTTCCTCCCACAGTCCAAACATATACAAGTTAGTAAGTCGTGGCATGCTATACTGAAATGCAAGTACAACTCCTATTATCCACTATCCAATTGTTTTGAAACTGCAGTGGTTCAGCATCTGACTCACTGGATGTTGATTCTATATTCTCCCTAAAACAGTGGACCCTAGTTACCATGTTCCTTGTAAAGTCACTGAGGACCTGGTTCCCACCTTCCCTTTAAACCCACAGGGGCCGTAGTCCTTCGATCCTTTAAATTTAAAAAATTAAAGAGGTGTCCTAATGCTTGCACACTGTTGAAACTCAATCAGTTCAGTGGAAAGTTGGTACTGCTGTACTATGTAACTTGTAAACAAACTGAATTAAGAACATGTTAGGGTAATATACAATAGTCCAGGAAATCTGCCACTCTGGTACCAAGGTCCCTGGTCTGCCAGATTAAACAAGTTTTACTAAACTTTCCCAGAAGATGTGAAATTTTGATTGGGACATAAAACCCAAGGTAGATTTCTACTTCTTAACTTTTGCATTCTAACTTGCTTCCATGGCCTTTGTTCTTCATCAATTACGTTTTAAGCGGGTAATCTGAGTGCTACCAAACAATGAGATTTGAGCAAATTTTAGCTGAGTTCTATCATCCAAATTAGGGTGCACGTTTTTCTCGTGACAGCATGAGCTTCTTCCTACTGCTCTGGTTTCCTCCCATAATCCAAGGATGTACCATTTGGTAGGCGAATTGGGCATTGTAATTTGTCCTGTGATTAGGCTAAAGTTAAATAGGTGGGTTGCTGGGTGGTGTGGCTAGTTGGGCTAGAGGGATCTGTTTCAAGCTGCAACTCTAAATAAACAAACTCCAAACTTCCCAGTAGATCACTGGATAGCTCCAGCAAAGAAAATGTTGTGTTGATTGAAGAATAAGATGGGGGGAATGAGCTAAAAGTGGCAAATGAAATTCAGTACTAGTATAGCATAGCAGAGGAATTAAGGGTTAGGCACATACATGGAGCTGAGTCCAAGGCCAGATCATCCATGATTTCACTGAACGATGCAGCAGGCTCGACAGGCCAAATGGCCGATCCTTGCTCCTAATTCTTAAGTTCTTATTAACAAGGAACAGCATTTTGTTTAAAATGCAGCAGAAAATTTATTGTGAATGGAACTATATACAGTGCTGTGAAATTCTGAGAGTAAAAAAAGAAAATTACTGAAATTCTAAGCTTTACATGAGGTATGGGAGATAAAAGCCAGAACAAAATAATAAAGCTTTAAGAGCTGGAATACTTTAAGCAGTATTGGGACCCATACCATACAACTACTTCTCTCCTTGTAGACATTGCTTTGTCTGCTGAGTATTGTTTTTGGATTCAAATTAATGAGCTTTGATTTGGAAAGTCGATGCTCTGATGAATTAAATCCTGCTCTGAAGTTTGCCAAGTCAGCATTACACATGCTTCACTAAGCAAACTAAAAACTCAAAGTAGGAGGTAAAAGAGGCAGGTGCATAATGCTTGTGAAATTGATTGTATCAATGAAATTATCATGAAATGACCAACCTACTTACCAAGAGAGTTCTCCTCCCATGATCCGAACTGCAGGTTATAAGCTGCCAAAGGCTGACATTAAGCAGGTACAAGAGATACTGAGTGCCACCGTCAGCAAACGAGAAAAAGCCACCCCAACGCCTTTCAAATCATTGTCGGAGACTTAAATCAGGCTTGTTTGAAGGAACCTCTGCCCAATTATCATCAAAATAAAACCTGCAGCACTAAGGGTCCCAACACACTCAAACACGGCTACACTACCATTAGGGATACCACTCCATGCCTAGACCGCATTTCAGGTAACCTGATCACTTGGCTGCCCTCCTCCTACCTGCATACAGGCAGAGGCTAAAGGGCAAAGCTCCAGAGATTAGGACAACAAAGAGGTGGTCGAGGAAGGCAAAGGAGTGGCTATGGGAATGCTTCCAGTTGACGGACCGGGCCATGTTCAAGGACTCAGAGGATCTGAACGAATACACCACAGCTGTCACAGACTTTATAAAAATAATTGTCAACAAGTGTGTCCCCACAATACCACTCAGAATCTTGCCGGATTTAGAAACTCTGGATGAACCGTGAAATCTACAATCTGCTGAGGGTCAGATCAGTGACATTCAGATACAAAAGGTCTAGGTGATCCCCAGAAAACAATCTCATGTGCAATGTGCCAATTCTGGACTAAACTTGAATCACTGAAGGATATTCGACAGCTGTGGCAGGGCTTTAATGCCATCACCTCTTACAATGTGAAACCATACAACACAGGTAACATTAAGGCTTTGCTTCCAGATGATCTCAATGCCTTTTATGCTCACTTTGACTGGCATAACATGGAGGCACCTTCATGAATTCCCATCGCCTCTGACGACCCTGTGATTTCAGCTTCCGAGGCCAATGTAACAGCATCCTTCAGGAAGGTGAACCCACCGAAAGCATCTAGGCCAAATGGGTACCTAGCCAAGGACTGAAGACCTGTGCTGATTGACTGCCTGGAGTGTTCACTGATATCTTTAACCCTTCGATTTGGCAGTCTGATGTATCCATCTGCTTCAAGAAGGCTTCAGTTATATCCATGCTTAGGAAGAATGTGGTAACCTGTCTCAATGACTAACATTCACAGTGATGAATTGCTTTGAAGGTTGGTGATTGTAATACATCTACTTCTGCCTGAGAAGCAACTTCTACTCCAGTTTGCTATCACAACAGGTCAACAGCAGATGTCATTTCGTTGACTCTTCACTCAACTCTAGAACATCCGGACAGCAAAGATACATGCATCAGCATGCTCTTCACCTCGGTTTTCAATGCTATAATATAAGCATCAAGACATTTGCCTCAATACCTCCTTGTGCAATTGGATCCTTGATTTCCTCATTTGCAGACCAGTCAGTTTGGACTAGCAAGAACACCTCCTCCACAATCTCCATCTCAAGTCTGTGGCACAGGTCCCTGCTCAACTTGCTTTATACTTATGACTGTGTGGCTAAGCACAACTCCAATGCCATATTTACGTTCACTGGTGACATCACTGTTGTGGTGAAGGATCAGTTTATAGGAGGGAGATTGAAAGTCTGGCTGAGCGATGTCACCAGAACCACAATGTCAGCAAAACCAAGGAGATGATTAGTAACTTCAGGAGGAAGAAACTGGAATCCATGAACCAGTCCTCACTGGGGGATTAGAGATAGAGAGGTTCAGTAACTTTAAATTCCTCAGTGTTATCATCTCAAGTTTTGCCCTGGATCCAGCACATACGTGCCATCATGAAGAAAGCACAGCAGTACTTCTATTTTCTTCGAAGTTTGTTTAGATTAGACATGTCATCTAAAACTTTGACAAAATTCTATAGATGTGTGGTGGAGAATATATTGACTGGTGGCATCATGGACTGGTCTGGAAACACCAAAGTCCTTTAATGGAAAAGCCTACAAAATGTAGTGGACATGGCCCAGTTCATCATGGGCAAAGCCCTCCCCAACACCTAGCACATCTATACGCGGCACTGTCACAGGAAAGCAGCATCCATCATCAAAGATGCTCACCATCCAGACCATGTTCTCTTCTCACTGCTGCCATTAGGAAGAGGGTACAGGAGCCTTGGGACTCACACCATCAGGTTCAGGAACAGTTATTCCCCCTCAACCATCAGGCTCTTGAACCACAGGGGATAACTTCACTCGCCCCACCACTGAACTGTTCCCACAAACTATGGACTCACTTTCAAGTTTCATCTCATGTTCTTGATATTTATTGCTTAATTATTATTATTTACTTGATTTTTCTTTTTGTACTTGCAGTTTATCGCCTTTTGTACAATGGTGCTTGTCCATCCTTCTGGGTTCAGTCTTTCATTGATTCTATTGTGTTTCTTGTATTTACTGTGAATGCCTATAAGAAAATGAATCTCAGGATTGTATAAGGTGACATATGCCCTTTGATAATAAACTTTGATGCTTTCCAACATTTTCCATTTTACCAGTCACAATCTAGTCACAAAATGAAAATTCTCATACTTTCAGCATGATTTGCTCCTCTCTTATTATTGATCACATTCTAATATCCTTTTAGCATTGATTCCCTCTGGGTTGTTGCAATATTAATCCAAAATACAGTAGGAAAAATAGCAGGAAAGCCATGGGTGGAACAAAACTGTGCTATTAGTGCTGAGTACGACTATACATAAAGCAGACAAGAATGGAAATCGCAAGCTTGCATTAGCCTTAACTGCCCATTCCAAAAATGCATTACACCGTCAAATAAAATACAGCCACTCGTAGAAATATGCTTCAGGAGATTCCTTAATGACACATTTTACAGAGAATTAATATATTGCTGCAACGCTAACAAGATGGCTGCATATAAGCAGATAGTTCTTAGGTAGGTTTTACTATAAGATAAGCTAGAAGGTGCTTTTGAAGACTCCATGGATTTTCATCACACCAAGAAATAACACCCCCCTGCTCTAGCTGATTTTTGTAAATGCCAGCTTTGTTCGTTCTATTTGAATAATTCATTTCTCTCTCACACACACATAATGCACACTGAGTTTATCCAATAAACTCAGCTACAACAGCACTTGGTCCTTGGTGTTTCAAGACCATGGATTTTTACAGATCGGGAGAAAAACAGAACAAGTACACGGGCAAAAGTGCTCCCTGTCAATGACCTAGACCCTCGTGATGAGAAGCTCTCAGCATTGCAGTAGCTGGTATAGGTTTGGCCATATTCCATAACTGTGAAGAGCAATGACAAAAAATACCCACGGTGGTATTTGCCTCATTGCTACAATGCATGTGGCTGTGTCATTGCATGGGCCTTGGATACCTATGTGTTGAGATTCCATTTATTCTCAGCACTGCTCAGGATGTCTCTGTCCGTTTTGTCTCAAAATTTTCAATTTAATTGTTCTACACTACCTATCCCTAGTAGGATACTTTATCCAGAAGAACCTTTGCTTATAAATGAATTACTCAGGGACCTGAACATAATGCTATCTGATTTCTACAGGAAAGAGAGACAGTACACCCAACAGGGTGGCTCCCAAGTTTTTCTTACAGTACGTCTCTTAGGTATAGTTTTCAAACAAGCACCAAGATGTTGCTTGGTATAGTGGCTTCTATGGAATATTGGCACAGCACACTGCCGGACTGGAAATGAGACCATTGCCCATCTCCTTGAAGAATACATCTCTGCCAGGAATACCCAAGAAGAGATGTAAGGGTGTTTGTGAGATCCACCGTGAGCAGCTGCACCCTGTGTTATTCAGACTGTTCCCAGAGACAAACTGGGACAAACATCAACTGTACTGGGAAGCCATCAACATAGTAAAGAAAATCCTTTAGGATGTCCAAAATTCCCAAACCAGTGTGTTCTCCACGACTAAGTGCCTCAAACTGGCACATTTAAAGGCCCAGGAACATGCTAAAGTTGGATACCAACTATAGAGGATGTATGGGCAAGGGCTGGTTTAAAATTCATTGAAATCTGTATTAAAGCCCCAAGACCTATTTGATTTGTTGTAAATGAACAATAACTGATGATGCATTATTGTTAAAACAGGAAAATAGCACATTGTGAAAATGTTAAACATTCAGCATTAAATACTTCTAAATTTTCAACAGAATATATTCTGAAGTTTTTTTAAAAAGAGCAGGAAGTGGTCAGGCTGCTTTCTACACCAGCACCAGCTTTCTGAAAATTGCTCATTCAGTCTGTGCTTTTTCCACCACATACATTAAGTTTTCTTAATTACTAATTGCTTCTAGATTCTTTTTAAGTCCGATTATGAAATTTGCTTTATCCCCACTTGTGAAAAGGTAATCTGCATTGTAAAATTCTCCACATACTATAAACCTAACTTTGATACTGAGTTTACAAGTGAGATATCAGCACACCTGGAATCAACTCCCAAATTGAGAATCAATGTCTTTAGAGTCAAAAAAATTGGTCACAGGCACAGGGTGAAATCATATTTCAGCAACCCTTTCCTCCTGGAAACAGTATTAAAGGGCAGGAAACTAAAATCCAAGTGTTACAGCCACAGAAGGAATTACTTAACATAACACCATTTGTTCTCTCATACCAAGGTACAATTGTTTTTAAAAAAAAAACACATTTCTTTCCATTGCAAATCCACAAATCATTTGCTGGACCAACAGTGGAAAAAGGATGCAATAAATAACCTGTAAATTCCCTACTGTATGAAAATGGCTACAACACTTAGACACACATTTCATCATTCATTATCAAATTCTTCCATTAGCAAGGATGTCTGCCTTAGGAGATGTCCAGGAATTTGTAAAGCAAAAGGCTAGCTAAGCAAACTGGCATCACAGCCATCAATGACAATTAGGAGACTGCGGATGTGAATCAAAACAGAAAATATCGCAGACATGCTGGTCAGGCAGCATCAGTAGAGGAATACAAGGTCAATTTATCAGGCTTAAAAACAGAACAAAAAACGCCTGTGTTGTTCAGTTCACTATCAGAATAGGAGCAGAGGGAAGGAAAAACAAAAATAATTTAAGCCACTGACCATAGACATAATAGAATTAATACAAATCCTCCAAAAGCAGGTCTCATAAACGTCCGACAGAAGTTCCCAGCTGAGGCGAGGCAGTGGAATGACGTTTTAAGGAAGAGCAAAACAAGTGATGGGATGGAAGTTTGAATAAAATAACTGAAAAGGTATCAATGCAAGGGAAGAGGAGGAGGGGACAGGGTGAAGAATCAATCTGTAAATGCAGAACAATGATCTAAAATGACCAAGGGTGGAATGCTGTTGAAATTGTGAAATAAAAATGTTAAGGCAAAGTGGTGATAACTTTCCCAAGACTTTCTCTACTTGCAAACCTACTATAAATTACAATAAACATTAAAGATAAATTGTTACAGAAATCTAAAACCAATTCTCGGGCGTGCCACCGCTTTCAGAGAACACAACTCAGTTAAAATTTCAGATGTATATTCTTCTGAACTTGACCCCTCTGGAATGAGTCAATACCATTCCGGTTTGTTGCAGCGGGTTACTGCCTAGCTTTGATACATTATCAGTCCCATGCAAACAGTGAGGTTTTTAGTCTTGTACATTTCAGGTGAATTGGGATCAAACTGAATCTAGCCGAATGATAGCTAGTTTCCTCAAGGGTCTGAATCATTGCAAATTATTTTTGTCCCCTGGGCTTTTTTTCCCGCAAAGCAGCAATGCTCTGTTGGCTCTAATCCAGAATTTATAATGGGTTATCATATCAGGATGGACAGAAAGGCAGCTGCAAGACAACTGAACAAAGACAAAGTTAGCTTTCCTACCATTCAAACAAATTTGAAAAAAAACCAGAATTAGCAGCATTACCCGCAACTGAAAGGAGTGGATCAAGTTAAAGATTTTTATTTTTCCCTTACCTATGGTGATGCAAATTGCAAAATTACATTGATCCTCTCATAGCAGAGATTTGTAGAAATTAAATTGTCTTGTCAGACTTGTTTTTCAGATCAAATACCTTGTTTACTTTTAAGTAAGATACTAAATATAAAGGGTTAGATCACAAATTTATGTGAGTTTAGATGTACAAAATCTTTGCAAACACAGCTGGAACTTTGAAAAGTGAATACACTCAGTGGCCACTTTATTAGGTATATCTGATCATTAAAGCTAATATCTAATCAACCAATCACATGGCAGCAACCTAAAGCATAAAAGCATGTAGACATGGTCAAGGGCTGTTGTTCCAACCAAACATCAGAATGGGGATGATTGTTGGTGCCAGACGAAGTGGTCAAGTACTGCAGAAACTGCTGATTTCCTGGGATTTTCAAGCACAACAGTGTGACACTCTGATGGACTTTTGCATGGACCTCTGATGACAGTCCCTAGAGTTTACAGAGAACGGTGTGAAAAACAAAACAAAAAACATCCAGTGAGCGGCAGTTCTGTGGGCAAAAATGCTTTGTTAATGAGAGAGGTCAGTGGAGAATGGCCAGACTGGCTCAAGCTGACAGGAAGGCGGCAGTAACTCAAATAACCACACGTTACAACAGTGGTGGGCAGAACAGCATCTCTGAACACAAAATGTCGATCCTTGAATTGAATGGGCTACAGCAACAGAAGACCACAAACATACATAAATGCACTCTGTGGCCACTTTATTAGGTACCTCCCGTACCTAATAGTGGCCAGAGTGTACTTAATAGCTGTAAATATAAAAATATCACAAATCCCACACTTGTAGATGTGAGCAGACACAACTTTGCCAAGTTCATTGCATTCACATCAGGCTTATGTTTCATACCCTGATACCGGGTTTTCACCAGAAATGTTGATAATTTCCTTCCCCTCCTACAGATGCTGCTTGACACGCCGAGTTCCTCCAGCTGATTGTTTGTTGTTTCAGATTCCAGCATCTTCAGTCTCTTGTATCTCTTTATTTTACATTCAGCTGAATTTGGCCACATTATCTGCCCTTAATAGAAAAGTTTTTGCAGAAACACATCGTTGACCACAAGTCCATCAAGGCAGTAATCAACATGGAACATGCTACAGGGTCTGCAGGAGAAGGACACGATTGATCTTGTGGAATTGTCTCCAGTTCACACCACTTGGCAGAGTACCTCATGCTCGGAACTCATAAACTAGCACCGAAACCTCACTTGGCTGGCAGTGATAGGTCCCCCCAGTTAGATCCTTTCCTCATGTTGAAGTCCCTTTATACCAGGCCCACAGGATGGCTGCAATGATAATAAAACAACTGTTTACTCTTTTGCGAACCAAATGTCTTTGCAAAGGTGGTCCAGGAAAGAATGCAATGGTCCTCTTTCAGCTGCACAACAGATCACTCTGATCTATGAGTTGTTCCCAGGGTTGCATGCTAAGACAAACATTGAGCGCTGCTGGAAGATCATCATCTCAGTGCTAGAGTCATTTTGATCTGCCTGAAACTTGATGGTCTTCCACTATAGGTTGTTCTCAAATGAATATTGCTACAAAGCACATTCCAGGGTGCAGAATCTGCTCAGGTATGGACCGAAGCTTTGTGCAGCCAACACAAAGTCTTGTTTGGAAGGGAAAACTTATGAAATATTTTGTGATTTATTTAACCTTCTGAAACCAAGTCAAAACTGAATTGACAAGAAGAAAAATGAGCCAACAACTGGGTCAGCTTGAGAAGTATTTTTTTGCTAATTGTCTTTTAATAGCCACTGTCAGTTCCATCTGAGACTGCAAAATAAAATGTGGCTTTTATGGTAAGTGCACTGTATGTCAATGGAAGGAATATAACCTTTTAAAGGATGCTTCAAGGATACAGACCTTTCTGTATTAACTATATTGCAAGGCTTGCAGCTGATGAACTAGAACAGGACAACTAATGGCCTCACTGGGAAAGCAAATTTGAAGGAAAAGAAAGTGTAGCAGCTTTTTGGTATTCCCATGTAAATACTCTAACATGGGAGGAAAAATGGGACCTGGGCTCTGTTAGGAAGATTACTTCTGCAAGAATAGAATTGCTTAATACAACATCAATTATTAAGAACCTGCCTTGGCTGCTCTGGTTAACAGACAGCCAGATAGCCACTTTTCCTAAAAGAAATTCTGGAGCAATTGTAATGAAAAGCTCACTTTCAAAGATGTTTGCATTCTTACAGTGCCAAGTAATGTGCTTTGTGTGATAAGAACTCTGGTCAGTGAGGTGGGGCTGTATGACAAGTATCAAAATGTTGTTGTTTATGCTATCAGATAATTTAACATAACTCACGTCCACCAGTTACACAAGAACATTAATAAGAATACAAGTAACAGGAGCAACAAAGCAAATTGCAAGAAACCTCAAACTGCAGCTGTAGTGGAACCAACAGAAATAATGCAAAATAACATTAAAATACTTGCTGATGGAATTATTGAGTCTACAAAATAAAATGTGGCTTTTATGGCAAGTGCACTGTGTGTCAAAAAGTGGAAAAGTGGGAAACAGTAGAAAGCATTTTTACTGATTCTTCACTCGACACTAAGAATCTCTAAATGCCACATCAATATACTTCTGACTCAACCAAATGGGCTTTGGACTATTTTTTTGCTGAAATGTTGGATCATATCTTTGTTTTTGCTTAAAGTGATGTTGCCTCTTATAAACCCATGACCACAAAGAATATAAGCTGCTTGTTTTTGGAACAAATTTCACTTAGTGATGTAGCACAGAGTAGGCCCATCGGATTCTTTAGGCCATGCCACCCCAGCAGCCCCAACAAACCCAATTAACCCTAAGCTATTCACAGGACAATTGACTATTCTACCTGGTATGTCTTTGGACTGTGGGAGGAAATGGGAAGACCCAGAAAAAACCTGTGTATTCCACAGGGAAGGTGTACAGCGACTCCATACAGAATGGCACGAGAATTGAACTCCAAACTGCAGAATGCCCCAAGCTGTAACACATCGTACTAACTACTCTGCTACCGTGGCGACCTCGTTAAATATTTCTTTTGAAGTGTGAACTACTGGCATGGAAGCTGACATTCTACAGACAGTTCTGTGCAAAAGTCTTAAGCACCCTAGATTTCTTACTTAAATTTGTTTTAGATGTTTATTTTTCTATCTTCTGTATTAGTGTGTCAGTAGAAAAAAGCAAATTTAGATTTCCAAACATAATTTTACAAAAAATTGTTAGAGAATTTCTTGTATTTCTTTACAGAAAGGAACATATTCAGTAATAGACAACTTGTCAAATAGAAAAAACTCAACTTTGTAGGTATATAGCCTGGTGTATGACTGAACAAAGATAACAAACAGGCGCTAATGATAATGACATAATGAGTTGAATAAACTAAACTGATTAACTGAAACAGAAATGGTATTGAAGGAACACACATCAAAGTTGCTGGTGAACGCAGCAGGCCAGGAAGAGGTACAGTCAACGTTTCAGGCCGAGACCCTTCGTCAGGACTAACTGAAGGAAGAGTGAGTAAGGGATTTGAAAGTTGGAGGGGGAGGGGGAGATCCAAAATGATAGGATGGTATAGAAGGATTCAGTCTGGGTGAAGGACAACCAAACTAAAAGGTGACGGTGTGGCAGATGATTTGAAGGTACAACTCTCACATCATCAATTCTTACACTATGGCAAGAGTGAGCATAGCAACAATACACAAGCTGGTCATCCTGGATCAGTAAAGTCTCTCCGAAACAGAAATTTTGTGGTAGACACAAGTTTCAATGTGTTGCACAAGCTCTTCTGAAGAAGCACAAAAAAAATGAGCAAAGTTGAGGATCAGAAATACCACAGAAACTGAGTGCAGTAGATAAGAGATATATCAAACTGACGTTCCTTCTAAACCGGATGAAATTCAGCACTGTTATCAGCTCTGAACTCACATAAACCACAATCTTTCCAAAACTCCATTCCTCCAAAGCGGAAACAAAGCCGAGTGACTCACCTATGCACAAAAACACAAGACTGGGGTTTGGAGCAATTGCAGCAAGTGCTCTGGACTGACAAGTCAAAACTTGACATTTTTGGCTCAAACAGGAGGCAGTTTGTCCATAGAAGAGATGATGAGTGTCTGCAGCCAACAGTGAAGCACAGCGGAGGATCCCTGCAGGATTGGGGCTGCATGTCTGCAAATGGAGTTGGTGATCTGGTCAGAATCAATGGAATCTTCAATGCGGAGAAGTACAAGCAGATTCTCATCCATCACACAATACCATCAGGGAGGCCTCTGATCTGTCCCAACTTTATTCTGCAGCAGCAGCACGAGCCCAAACACACAGCCAAGGTCATAAAGAACTACCTTCATTGAAAAGAACTAGGAGTTCTGCAGCAGATGGTTTGGCCTCGGCAAAGCCCTGATCTCAACATCATCATGGCTGTCTGGGATTACCTGGAGAGAGAGAAGCAAGTGAGACTACCAAAGTCTGCAGACGAACTGTGGCAAGTTCTCCAAGATGCTTGGAACAACCTAATAGCTGGTTTTCTTATAAAACTGCACAACAGTATACCAAGAGAATTGATGCAGTTTTAAAGGTTACACCAAATATTGATTCAATTTAGTTTTTCTTTACTGTTTACTGCCCTTAATAGTTTTTTTTTGATGTTTAAGAAACTTTTCATTTCATTGCTCTTGAAAGCATTTCACTTCACAGATCTTTTTTTACATGTGCCTAAGACTTTCGCACAGTACCATAAGTACAGTTGAAGTGGAGAATAGCACATTTTGGCCTTTCTCCCTTTAAAATAGCTACCAGCATGCCAGTCTTCAAATTATCCTTGTTCCTTTGTGGCAGACATAATTACAATTTCCATTCATAAATTTGAGATGATCTGTTATTGGGCAACTGGAAATGTCCAAGTCAGAATTTTACTTAACTTTTTTCTGGGACATTCAGTAAAGCATTTTTGACACTAATAACTAGTCTCAATCAACACTAAAATACATTGATATCCAAAAGACATCATTCACCAAAAGCTTCTCAACCTTTTCGGCAGAGCGTACATCCTAACACTTAACTAACAAGTCAAAGTTCCTCTTAAATGCTACACAAGGAGGTTCAAACACAGAAGCATTTGGAACTGATAAAGCCGAGTTGGAATAAATAATGAGGAATACATCTGAACACCTGAATTTAGATGAATCCAGTTATGAATTACAGTACGTTACAGCAGAACAGAAGGCAGAGGCAGACTCTGGGAGGAAAAATTCAATGAAATTGCAGAGCTATGACAGAAACTATTGTCAGAATTAGCTGAGGAGATGGAGAATTTCAAAGACATCGGACACAAGAAATTAGAACAAGGGTAATATTTGAATGGGAAGTGGATTTATGGATGTTGACTGAAATCCATTGAGGAACCAATGAAATCAACACAAGTATTGATTAGACCAAGAGTGAGGATGCTGGTTCTGAGCTCAAGTTTTGGGAAAGGGGAACCTGTACACACAGTGGACTGACTATGGGGGACATCATTCTGTGAATGAAGACCTGCTTTTAGATAGGATGAAGGTTGTTGATCGGGCAAGATATTAAACCCAGCTTTCATCTTGCCCTCGAATGGACTATAAAAGATCTCAGAGCATGGTTCATAGGACCTGCAAGTTCTTTACTTTAGCAAACATGTTTTACAAGGAGCCCACAAAATTCAAAGAAAGAACCCACACTAACGTTGACATTCTAGTAGAGGAACAAAGCAACAGGATGGACCAAGGCTTTGAAAAGCTCACTGCATTAATTACATCCAATGCACTTTTGGTTTAAGACGGCACTGTTGGAGCACAGTGACGACTTGCTGGTAGCAAAGAAAACTACTAACTACTCCATGAATCACACTTTTTCTGGTAAGCAATCACAGCAATCAAAAGCGTGTAGCTTCCCTTTTGGAGTTAAGCTTTTGAACGGTCTGTACAACCCTCCATCTTTGTGAACTGAAGTCTCGAAGATGCAGGATAGTGTGATGTGGCATATACAGACTAAATCGAGGTGGCGGGACCCAGGTCCAAAGCGGGGAATGTATGGCCATTGCTGGGATGGACTTGAAGCCGATTCAAAGCTGCGGATCTGAGGTGAGGCGGCGGGGCCTGGGCCTGGGCCCAAGAGCGAGGGACAAGCCATTGTATGACCAAGTTAAGCACTAGGCCATATTGGAAAAATTGGGTACGGGCCGAATCGAGGCTGTGGGACTCACGCCCAAGAAATACTGAAGCAGCAGGGCCTGGTTCCAAGAGCAAAGAACATTCTTTGCCATATTTGGCCAATTTATGTACTAAGCCAGATCAAAAAAGTCAGGGTGTCGGGGCCGGAGGAGGATGGGCATGTGTTCAGCTCACAGTTTGCAAGGTTTAGTCGTCTCTGCACTATGGCCTGCAACCAACGAGCTCCCGGATTGGCTGTGCCTGACTTCGTGACTGTGGCCTCACTTTTGTGAACTTTAGTTCTGAATGTTGTTTGTGTTATTTGCTTACTTTTATTGTTTGCACAATTTGTTTGTTTTCCTGCACACGGGATGTCTGATGGTCTTTTTTAATGGTTCTACTGGGCTTCCTTGTTTTGTGGCTGCCTGTAAGGAGACGAACCTCAAGGTTGTATGTAGTATAAATACTTTGATAATAAATGTACTTTGAAATTTGCATAAATTTGGCAGTAAAAATGAAACCTTGACGGATGTTACACGTATAAATAGGAAAATGTTTAACAGGTGCAGTAATGATATGCTCATGATTGGTGAAAGTCAAAGACTGACCCTGATTCTAATCTGAAAATGCTTAATGTCCATAAAATGATGTGGCCTATACCCACACTATGAAGATGACAATGATACAAATGGCATGCAAATAAAGATACATTAGTAAAAGGTGAGTATTTTCTGAAATTTTCTACTTTGATTGGGCATGAATACTAGATCACTAGTGACAGTTAAATAAGAAATAGATAAGTTTATGAAAGATCAGGAAGTTGAGGGTTATGGAGAACTAGCACGAGAGAGGAGATGAGGCACTGAGGAACATCAATCATGATCGTACTGAATGGTAGAAGCAGGCTTGAGGGAGGGGCTGAGTGGCTTACATGCTCCTATCCTTACATGTTCTCAGATCATACCCTGGTGAATTCTCCCCAGAGTGAAGCTGTATGGAACACTATTCTTCACATTAAATACTATTTTTAAACAAGACCAAGCTATTTATTGAATCTCAGCATTATGCACTTCCAATGTACCCATCACGCATTCAGCTCCTTCTTCAACAGTTCAGATGAAGTGAAGGCAAGTTCAGAACAGCTTTCAGAATGATCAGATCCCGATCCAGCAGCTGAACTGCTCCATCAATGGATAAATCACTCAATGAACAAATGTCAGCCTACATTTATTCCCTTGGACAATGTCATTATCTTTGTGAAAAATCATACCATCAGCAAGTAAAACTCTTTATAATTTAGAGGATTATATCTAGACCAGTTACATTTTTAAAGATCAAACCAAATGCAGTTTTAATTACAAGGTTAAACAACAATAGGCTACCCAAAGCTATGAATAGTCCAACGAAGCACTTCTAACCATGGAATTCAAAATTCACATTTTTATGTTCAGACACCTGTTTTGTCTTACTTCAGCTTTCTTAATCTCATATCCACCCATTGCAATTAAATTCACACTGTAAAATGGCTTGTTTACAGCTAAGCGCAAATTAAGATTATTTTTCCTTGGGTGAGATAGTGCAAGGTGACCAATAAGTGGGTTGTGTGTCAGAAGGATGAGTGACGGGAAACATGAAAGATCATAATGAGGCAAGCAAATCATACAAATCAACACTGTCAGCTGATTTGTTGTAATTATGTGTTTGACTTTAAATCAGTGGTGCCAGGGAGATTTGATATGGAAAAACCCAGACCAAATAACACAGCTTTAAACTTCAATGTCACGGAGAAGATGACTACCACAAGAGGAAGGTCTATGAAAGGAGCTAGTGAACAAGCCTTACACTACTGCCATTGGCATTATTAATATTGCTGTTACTTTTGACTAAATTAATAAGAAGGTTCCCACATTACTTCTCTCGTAACAGAAGCACATAGATTTTCCACTTAACTGCTGGTATTGAAATAGGACTGGACCAAAAAGATTTTGCTTCCTATCACCAGCTGACCACATTCTGCAAATTTGTCATTTAGAATTGCAGTAAAGTTTCTTCCAAGAATCTTTATATATTTCTAATTGGGGTGACAAGGTGGCTATTTTTTTTCCTTTTCTTGAAGGGATGCCACCTTCTCTTCCGATCCTGATTAAGGGTATTGGCCTCAAATGTTGACTGTTTATTCCTCTCCATAGATGCTGCCCAACTTGCTGAGTTCCTTCAACACTTTATGTGTATTGCTCAAGATCTGCAGCATCTGCAGAATCTCGTGTCTATTTTTAAAAATGTATTTAGATACACAGTATAGAGCGGGCTATTCTGGCCCACTGAGCCACACTGCCCAGCAACTCACCCATTTAACCCTTGCCTAATCCACAGGACAGTTTACAATGATCAAATAACCTACTAACCAGTATGTCTTTGGACTGTGGGAGGAAACTAGAGCATACAAACTTGCTCAGAGAGGGATCAGAATTGAACTCTGAACTCTGATGCCTCGAGCTGTAATAGCGTTGTGCTAACCGCTTCACCACCCTTATAACTGGAGAATTTTGGTGATGCAAGTGGAATGTCATTTCTTAATGCAAACAGGACTACTCATTTGATAAATCACCTGCAGATAAATAACTATGTTTGCACTGAAAATGATAACTAAGTTATTAGTTTCTGATAACAACAGATGTAAAAAAAAGACTAAAGGGAAGTAAAATCGAAGATTTTTGTGATTAAGAAACCAACAGGTATTTATACAGTACCTTTTATGTGCAACATTTCCAAAGATGCCACATGAGAATATTATCAAAGATCAAATGTTGGGTTTCCCACTTTGCAGCAGTGTCTACACCTCGACAGTTCTTTGTTGACTTTAAATCATTTTTCAATTGTCATTAAAAGTCTTCAGAGTGGCAAAACTCTTTCAGACTGGGAGTAATTAAACTTGATCAGACAGAGGAAACCTAAATAACAAACTAGAAAGGAATGTCAACTGAGAGAACTACAACAGAATTGCCAAAAATGATAAGACAGGAAGCTTTCATCCAGTGAAGTCATCAACAATTTCAGGACTAGACCGACACAAGAAATTGATTTGGAACATAATAAAAAATTCTAAAATGGGTGAAGAAGGTAGGCTGCAATTGTGAAGAGAATGGGAAAGGGGATGCAGTGGGGGAGTGGGAAAGAGAGTCAGATTTGCACCACACAATTGTAAGGATAATTTGTATGAAAACTTTAGTTGTAAATGGTTTACAAAATGTTTATTATGTACATGCTGAATAAGCAACACTGCAGAGAAACCATATGTGGCATATTATGGAGAAAGGATGAAGTTTCTGATGGAAAATGCTTGCGTAGTTTTGTTCTTGCAGACTTTGAAATATCATCAAATTCCAGTACCTCCAGAAGCAAAGCACCTGTGCCAAAAACATTTTAATTAACCCTGTATTGGAATATCATGCAGGGCTATCTTCTGAAAGCAATGAAATATGCTCATGATTTGCCATCTTAATTTAATTTTAATCTCAGTGGAAGTCATGGACAAAGTCTGAAGGCACTTCTTAGAATAAGGGGACGGAGTACCTTGCACAAACTAGAACTATGTAGCAATTGGCAGATTATCACAAACCATGCAAGACATTATCTGGCCAAGATATAGGATACATATCAGGTATGGGAATAAGCAGGTCATTTTCATTGTGACAGTTTGTAAATAGCAGGGTGCCAACAAGATTTGTGCTGAAGCCCCAGCCATTTACAATCTCTTTAAATCAGAGGAACAAATGGATAATATCCAAATTTACTGCTGGCACAAAGCCAGCTTGCTCAAGCAAGCTGTCAGCAATAGGGATGAAAATTCAGTTCTCAGCCCAAAAGTGCTACTCACTGGTATCACAACTAACCACCTACGTCCATGCATCTTCTTCTCCCGGTAGCCCTTGAGGTCTCACTAACTCATAAATATATAACCTAAATTTAAGAGTATCAATTTCCCAAATATAAATTGACTTATGTTGTGGAGAACTTCAATTTTTTTTGGAAGGTATGGCCACCAAGGTTAAGTCAAGGAATAGAGATTTTACCATCAGAAGCTCTCTGAAAAGTTCTGAGCAACTGAGATTTTAAGAGGAATAGGCAGATATCTATTATAAAAGATTTGATAAAGCTGAAGTTGCTATTTTTCTAAAAGAGGTTTGATGAAATAGAGGGGTAACTGCTAGGCACCAGATCTTCACAGAGTCCCATGGGACCTTTCACATCTATTTGAGAAGACAGATATGGCTTTAGTTTAACACATCTGGACAATGAGACACACTCCTTAGGACAAATAGAATGATGCAATTAAGTACAGGCCATGCCAAGTTCCTGAGAACTGCAAATTGGAAATGATTAAAAGCAGTGTGTGGCAGAGGGTCACAGATACAACTGCAACAGGAGAATGGGTAAACAGGAAAGGGGAGAGCGGCCTGCAACCGGTCTTACCAACCCAGTGAATGCACAGCACTTCAGACTTGGCTTGGCCTAGAACCCTTTGTTGCAGATCAGAGTGGGAAATGCTGCCTTCCCACCCAGAACATGCCTGCAGCCCAGCGGCAAGCAACAAGTCCATTCACATCTATCTCATTGGTCTCCCAAATACTCATTTGTATGTACGGGACGCCCGGGAGTCAGGGGTTTGTAACTGGGGGAGGACCTACATCTGAGTAACTACTGCATAATTTAAGAACATCTGTTTTCTCATAAGATACTTTTCACTCAACTCTCCCAGCACATTGTAGTCTTAGTCTTTGCCCAATCACTTGTCTCAACTGTGATCACTAAAGCAAGAATTACACTTCAGTTACTTATATAGGATGTTACAGTAAAAGTGCCTTTGAAAGGATTTAGTTGTTAAATATTTAATAATTTTGCAGTTTACCTCTTCCAGTCTAAATATAGAAAAAAATTACTAGATTTCAGATTTCCTCTGCACCTCAACCTTGAATTCTCTTCCCGCTCAGGAAACCTGGTGGCTCAGTTAACCCAAAGGCACCACGGAAATCAGATTAATCCATCATTAAGGAAAAGAAAACTATGTCACTGTTCATAGCAACAGTCAAATCCCAAAGCCAAACAACTTTTGTGATTTGTACAATACCTTCAGGCAAACAAAGAAAAGCTCATTACAACTGTTCTCTCCAAATACTAGCTTGCCTTTTTTTCCTGGGATCTCAGAAATACCCAGGAAATTTTCTGGGTAAAGTGCGTCCGCAGCACTTGGTCCTATTGTACACCGGGTGAACCCTTTTAACGGCATAACGTTAACGATCAATGTTTAATCTGAGCCACAAAATCAATGTTGAAATAATGAAGGACTGGACAAACAAATGTAAGTGTTAAATCCATTGGCTGGTTAAAAAGATAGATGCTGCATGGTATACAGCCAGCAATACAAAACATTTTACAAGGAGGATGTGCAAACCTTACAGCCCGTTAAGGTTGTTCCATCAGCCAAAGGTATCTTGATGGATTTACCAGATCAACATTTTCCCACTTATTCCACACGTTCCTTGATTTCCTTTGTACCCAATACGTCTTTCAAACTTACAGAACTACACAACAACCTTTACTGGTGAGAAGGACATGAAGCAAATGCAGTAAATACATGAGTACGTAGAAACGAGTGCATGAAACAATGCAGAGAAATAGGTGGATTAAGTAGAATAAGGATTTAACACTTACTTGGATGGTAAACTATAAGAACAATTGAGCACCACACCGTGGGTGGTATGGTAGAATAGTGGCTAGCACAACGCTTTACAGTACAGGCGACCTGGGTTCAATTCCTACCGCTGCCTGTAAGTTTGTATGTTCTCCCCGTGACTGTATTCCTCCCTCAGTCCAAAGACATACCAGTTAGTAAGTTAACTGGTCATTGTGAATTGACCTGTGATTAGGCTAGGTTTAAATTGGGGGATCGCTGGGCAGCTCAGCTCAAAGGGCCAGAAGGGTCTGTTCTGCACTATATCTGAATAAATGAATAAATTCGTGAAGTAGTTAAGTACTGTGCAATACATAACCAGCTCCACCACAGAAAGCCAAGAGATTACACGAAGCATCTTTTACTTTAGAAAATAAAGATTGTTTAAATGAATATCTGAGTTCAAGACAAATCTTGATTTTTAAATTTCTATTTCTGTCCTTTTGTAAGTAACTTAAAGGATTCATTAAGAAATAACATTGACCAAGAACTTTCTTCATTGGATGAAAACAGTCCTCCTGAACAGATGCTTCAATCAGCCAGTAAAATAACATGAGAAAAATAAACAGCAAATGCTAGAAATGTGAAATAACAACAGAAAGTGCTGATAATACACAGCAGGTCAAGCTACACCAGTGAGTAGACAGACAATCAGAGCTAATGTTTCAGAGAGGTGACCCTTTTTCATAACACGGTAGCAAACAACAGCTGAAGTTGCTTAATGAGTGAACGGCAGTAGTTAGAAAATGAGAACATAGACAAATGTGTTGTGAAATGAAGAGCAGGAAGACAAGCCCAGCAGGGCAGGACATCAAGAAAACAGTTGACATTTACTTAAAAAAAAATCAGCAAGCTTGAATTCAACCACAAGCTTCCTGCAAGCTTTTCTGTTCCAAACGAGAGCAATCCCAGCTTTTCTAGAGTATCCAGGTTACTGAGCTTTCTCCTCCTAGGACCGCTTCAGTAAATCTCGTCGGCACGTTTCTGTCAGTGTCAATAACGCAGACAGATCATTCCTCCGATGCTTCTGGTAAGGAGATCTGAAAGGTGTGGACAATGAATTAGATGGGAAGTGCGCTCAGCTGCAAGGTATATCCCTAAACCAAAAAAGCAACATGCTCAAACAGAAAGTTTTACAGAACAAAAAGTGAGAGTGCTATAAGAAAAATTCAAAACCAAAAGCAAAGGACAAGAGCAGGAACTAAAGTGTGAATACCAAATGTTTAAAATGTCATGAGAAACATGAACTACGTTGATTGTGCTTCATTCATCCACTTTAACATTTGCCAAATATCTGCCAATAAAATTCCAACACCTATAACATCAAGTTGCATCTTGCAAGTACAGTTATCTGCTCACCCCCTCATTACCTGCTGCCAACAACATTGCTTAGATTTGAGGTTAGAAATACTTTCTCCAGACTGGCAATGTTCTGTCCTCTGATGAAAGTATGATCTGATCTGATTCCCTCTACTCTATCCATGTAGCCCCAAGTTTTCCTCACACCACTTTCATATAGTATTCAGCACAAGCTCAAGCACAAAAACAAACATCTTTCTTCCCGGAGACTTCACAGCTGAACGAACTTCTGCAACTTAGCATTTTAAATAGAGACACTACCTTTATTGCACAGCACACACACACACAATGCTGGAGGAACTCAGCAAATCAGGCAGTATCTAAGCCGAGGAATAAAGAGTTCATATTTCAAGCCAAGATTTTCACCAGGACTGGAAAGGAAGGGGGTGCAGAAGCCCAAATAAGTAGGGAGAGGGTGAGGTACACAAGCTGGCAGATGATAAGTGATAACAGGTGAGGGGGAAATTGGGTGGGTGGGGAGAGGTGAGGAAGTAAGAAGCAGTGAGTGGATAGAGGATAAGTGGAAGAGGCAAAGGGCTGAAGAAGGAATTTAGTCAGAGACGACAGTGGATAAGTTTTCAGCATGTGCAGAATCTTGTGTTCTTTTTACAGGGGAGAGATCTGTTGGTGTCTGGCCCTAGGTAAGACAAAGTAAATATCCGGATGAAAATCTGAGCGCATTCCTTTCCATTTCCACACTAAGACCACAGGGCTACATGAAGCTACTCTGCCATTCAATATCATAAATAATCTTGACTCAGTTCCGCTTTCCCATCCCATCGCTAGGTTATTCAACTTTCAAAAATCAATTGATC
Organism: Mobula hypostoma; assembly: GCF_963921235.1. Lineage (NCBI taxonomy): Eukaryota > Metazoa > Chordata > Chondrichthyes > Myliobatiformes > Myliobatidae > Mobula > Mobula hypostoma. Next base: position 99,025,004 of record NC_086105.1, on the reverse strand, counting down.
TTAGTTCCAAATATATCTTATGATTAAGCAGTTACAGGCTTTGAGCAGAAAATTCCAGTGATTCACACGGATTTCGCCTTGTTCAAAAATAAAAAGGCAATTACTAATTTTGATGCTGGTTTGCATGACTTCCTAATAAACTCTCAGGAATCACTCTGCTAATCCCTCTCAAAATCCTCTGGGTTTCAATGAGAATACCTCTAATACTGCTAAACTCCAGGGATTAGAGCCTTTCACTCATTTTCCTCCCGTGGGGACACTCTAATCCAGGAATCAATTTGTCAATGTGCACCATGCTCCTCCAAGGCACACATATCCTTTGTAGACTGCACTCAAGGTGTGCAAGACTTCCTTTTTGTTATGTTCCCAGACCCCATGTATATAATTTGCTTGCTTCATCTGCATATTCAATCCCTGTATTTTGGATGGATGAAGAGATGAAAATTCCTAAACAGCAACACTGAAAAACGCTGATTTCTGGAGCAATGGCTGATATGCTATGTATTGCATTTATGCAGACTTCACGAGAATACAATACATTTTTAAACTGCTGAAGACAAGTGGCTATTACAGTTTTACCATTTCCTCCACAGGGCAGCTTACAATTTTACTGTTTAACCAGAGACATTCTTGTTTCCTGACAATGGAAACCATAAAGATCTGAGCAGTAGGCTGCTAGCTGCACAAACAAGCTCACCTACCATTGATACAAAATATTCCTGTTCATAGCCCAGCCGTGGTTCTCATTTCCTACCAGCATCACCCTCCACCCTCTCTTCCCATGCAATTATTGCCAACTGATGGCAGAAGCACAGTCATGCGGTCTGTATCCGCAGTCTGGTTCACTTGGAGGATCATGCTTTAATACATCTATCTGCCTGAACTAAAGCCATGTGCTACAATGATTCAAGTAAGCCACAAAATTAAAACACACCTCTGCAGGCCTGCAAAAAGACTACTTTGTTCTGGTAATGAATTATGGCTGCCGGTAACTCAGCCTTTCAGTGACCACAGTGTTCCATTCTTTACATTTTCATATGATAAAACACTTTGACACACTCCTCTTTGCAAACCAGAAAACCAGTGATTTGGATGAGAGGTTAAAGAAAATGCATTTTGAAAGATTCACCCATCCAAAAATAAAACACCAACCCTCATGTAAAATCTCAACATATGAGAGGGAAAACTGGTTCAAATTATCTTGGGACTCAGATGCCAAAATCGGGCAGTCTACATTTGCCTGGTTACGATGCTCTCCATCTGTCACAGTCCTTCTAGCTCCCATCTGTTTTTCCTGATTAGTCACATCCTATAGTTAATACCACTGTAGTTTCTTTATTTTGATCGTTAAAGTATAACAATATTTTGATACAAGACCTCGTATAAATTGTGATAAAGGAAAAGAATCTTAGTTTTCATTTCAGCACCACCGTAGTCTCTCAAATACATCGTGAGCAAAGTTTCATATCCTGTTTGATTTCCACAAATGCTGGCAGTAATTAATTTATTCAAAAGGCACCCTACTTGAGAGACAGAACAAGCCCACAGAAGAAAATGCCTGAACTAGGCAACAGCTGGGTGCAGCTCAATACAAATTCTCCAGTGTGCAAAGCAGATTATCCAACACCTGGAGAGCTGATATTTTCCATGAACAGATGGAGGCTGCATACATGTCTTCTGTTCATACCTAAACAAAGATTATAACTGCATAACAATTGAAAGTCGATAATTGTAGTTCTGTCTATATGGACATCCAACGGTGTTTCACTGAGATTTAATAGAGTAATGGGCAGTCAAGGTGGTACACTACCAAGCTAGTTTCAGATCAACATGATGCATTGATGGTTTACTTCCTGCACACATAGGGGGCTCATTTCTGGATGACTGAATTTATCTTTAAGCTGAAACTCTACCGTCTTGGGACAAATGCAGCAAACACACTGGTATGCCCCTCGAATGCAAACTTCCCTCTGAGCCATGCAAATCCTACCATGGTTCCCTCAATATTCCCGGCTGTACCTGTGAAATGTCCAACTGACCAGCATCTGATGCACCTTCAATACATGGTTTAGGATGATCATTTACCAATGCCATAATGGCTGGACCCTCAACGGTAGCCTTGCTGCTAATACCAACACACTGCACACTCTACATTCCTGACTGAGTGGCTAAGCACAGCTCCAATGTCATATTCTAGTTCGCTGATGACACCGCTGTCGTAGGCAGAATCAAAGGTGAAGAATCAGCACACAGGAGGGAGACTGGAGATCTGACTGAGTGGTGCCACAACAACAACCTCCTACTCAATGTCAGCAAGACCAAGGAGTACATTATTGACTTCAGGAGGAGGAAACCAGAGATCCATGAGCTAGTCTTCATCGGGGGTTCAGAGGTGGATAATATCAGCAACTTTAAATTCCTTGACATTAGCCCAACACGCAAATACAATTAGGAAGAAAGCATAGCAGTGCCTCTATTTCCTTAGGAGTTTGCGAAAAATCACATCTAAAACTTTAACAAACTTCTAAACATATATGGTGGACAGTATACTGACTGACTACAGCACAGCTCGGTATGGAAACACCAATGCCCTTGGGCGGAAAATCCTACAACTAGTGGCTATGGCCCAGTCTATCACAGGTAAAGTCCTCCCCAGCATTTAGTGCATCTACACGGAGGGTTGTTGAAGGAAAGCAGGGACCTCAACCACCCAGGTCACGCTCTCTTTTCACTGTTGCCATCAGGGAGAAGGTACAGGAGCCTTAGGACTCACACCACCAGGTTCAGGAACAGTTATTACCCCTCTACCATCAGGGTCCTGAACCAGAGGAAATAACTTTACTCAATTCCACTTGCCTCATCACTGAACTGTTCCCACAACCTATGGACTCACTTTCAAGGATTCATCTCATGTTCTTTGTTGCTTTGTTATTTATTATTTGGATGGTGGAGTGGAGCTATGCCTCTACCAAAGGAGGTGCAAGGATCTCCTTCCTTCTGCTAGCCTGCGGGTCATCTTTGGGCAAGGTGTAGTCCTTGCCTAGCCCACCCAATCAGGATTACATGAAGCCATAGGAGCTGGTGGTAGATGGTCGTATGAGCAGCAGATGTACATCACAAATCCTGGTTATGCAAACACTGATGTCAGGCAGACAATCTCGAAAGAGTATTTATAATGGTTGGGGGTCAACAACCCAGAAGGTAATGGGAAACCACATCTATATAAAAGTGTGTCAAAAACCATCATTGTCATGAAACCATTATTGTCTACATAATGACGATAATGATTTATTATTATCTCTCACTTTCTTTTTGAATCTGTACAGTTTGTTGTTCAATGCAGATTGACTGTCCACCCAGTTGGTGTGGTCTTTCATTGAATCTATTATGTTATTGTATTTATTCAGTATGCCCACGAGAAAATTAATCTCTGGGTTGCATATAGTGACATGAGTACACCTTGATAATAAATTTACTTTAAACTTTCATGAAAGAAGGGAAAATATGGTGAAAATATTCAACAACTGTGAATAAAGAACCAGATTAATTGAGACTGATGACCTTCCATCCTAATTGGAGAAAGTGAAAGAAACTACAGGCTTAAAATTGTGGGAAAATGGAAGGAATTAATAATAATAAAGGATCATAGTTAGAGTGGAAGGAAGGAGAGATTTTGTTTTTGCATTATTCATTTTCCTGGCATGGCCATCAATGGCAAGGTCCAATTACAGCCTTTACTAGATGAAAAGGTGGCAATCACCTTCTTATAAGACTGCAGTCTTTCAGGTGAACATACCTCCACGTGCAGATGGCTTCATTTGTTGAGGATTTGCAAAAGGAATTGTTCAATCGTGAGTGAATACTCCGACACCAGAAACAAATTCATTGATAATATGGATGAAGAAAGCCGAAGCTAGGACACTGCCTTGAGGAATTCTTGTAGCGTTAGCCTGGTACTGGCAGGAATACAGAAATGATGATCTAAAGTATGACTGAAACCATCGTTTGCGAAGTCATTTTGCTCTAACTATATATGCTGTTTGTAGCCTTGTGTTCTAGCTTCAATAGATCAGTACCTCACTTTCGCACACAGCTGCTCTCCTAATATGCTCATGTCCACTCCTCATTGAACCATTAACTGCAATAAAGTAAGGGATCTGCTGGACTTTAGATTACTGCAGTAAACATTTCCGCTGCTGATGATGATTCTTAGCAACTCATCGATGCCCAGCTTTCAATCGTCAAATCCATTATCTCATTTATTTTGACAGTAACCAACCACAATGGCGAACATTCTGAGCCTGAAACTAGGAACTTGTCTCCACAAAGACAGTGTGGTAGTCACTTCTGCCAATGCATCTGCTGCAGTTAGATGTGTGACGATGATGTCAAATAGGTTTATCCCTCCTATTAGTTAGCTTACTGCCCGTGCAGACCTTGTGTGCCCTTCAGAGCTCGACCAGCTCACTCAGTGATTATGTAACCACGACCATTTGCTCACAGACATTACACTCCTCCACCCACAACATACACTGTACACTTGCAACTTGCAGTGCTCCTTCCAAGTGCTGTTCAACATTCAGTAGCTGAGGGAAGATAGCTGGTGGTAACAAGGAAATGTTCTTACTTGCATTTGACCAGGTACTGAAAGATTTCATGAGATTTGGTATCAACGCTGAGGGGTGCCAGGGTAACTCCCTCCTGACTGCATAGCATCAGGTGATCTCTCCTGCTTATGTGACAGGAGTACCATCCAAGGTCAGGTTTGAATCCAGCTCTCTGGTGCTGAGGCAACAGCAAAAATTATGAGTCACTTGCCAATTGTGGGTCTGCTCTCGGAAGTTAGACAGCAGCCATCGGATATTTGTGAGGAGGTACTGGAGAGACTGACTGGGCTGGGAGAGATGCCGCGGTACCCAAGTTTCCTGTCTAGGATCATGCCAGTTTCCTTCCAATAGTATCCATTTTCTGGATAGAAACTTTACCAAAACAACTACCACCCAAGTAGATCTGTGGCTATGGTGAAGTGCTTGAACTTGACAATGAGCAGAGTGCCAACTGACATACCAAACCTCTTTTCTTCACAGGGTGTTGCCTGACCCAAGTAAATATAGCAGCCAATGCTCTCCACATTACCTTATTTTAATTGAGTTTACTTAGTCTATTACTAATCAAATCCCACCTACTGTGAAAAGCAGCGGAAGTTCAAACCAAATTCACTGTGCAGAGAGGCAAGTGTTAGATACCACTGCTCACATAATTGACGCTGCCCAATACAGAATTTAAAATTATTTGACACCCACCCTTAATCTGGCACACACATTAGAGGCTTCTTTCCTGTAGTCTTGCTTATCAACTGCTTGGACTTGGAAGGAAAGTACTACAAGATGTGTAAAGCTCTTCCACTAACCAGCAATTCAATAAGCAGCCAGATAATCTTTTTAAATAATGAGCATTTAAGAGCACACAACAACTTAAACCGATACTTCTGAGAGTTTTCTCCACTGCATGTCATTGCTAGAACCTACTCCAAAACTATGCCAATTCTTTCTTTGGAATATTTTTCAGTCCAAATACTCATTAACATTCCCCCCTTGACACCAACGAAGCCATTCATTGGCACGGTTTTTCCAGCTGAAGTATTAGAACATCAGTCAGTGGATGTGTTACATCCTTAGCCAGATTTCTCTTCCTTTATTTTAGGTTGTTCCCGAGGTGGGTGCCAGGGAAGAGTTCCCATGCTGTGTAATGACAGCCTAGAAAGCTGACTATTCAGAAAGCTGGAGAGCTGCACCAGTACACCACTGGAGTTCAAAGACTTGGAACTGGCGAATTTGAGGACACCACATAATCTTTACTCATGCAGTAGCTCTTTACAAGTTACCGTCCGCAATTTGTTGGAGAGAAAAACAGAGAGAATCTGAGAAGGAAAATTCAAACCAAAGAAAAACACAAGCTGGTGGTTAAACTGGTTGAGATATGAACATTTTCCGTTTCAAGGCATTTAACATTTTCCAAACACATCTAATAGCACTGATAACTAAATACGGTGTTACTGCATTGCTATGTGTTTCAGTACTGGGCTTAGGGTGCCTATACTGCAACAAGATTGCCTGTATTCATTAAACTCAAGGATATTTCTACTGATCTCTGCTCAGCTCTGTGAAAACTGATTCAGTTAGCAGAGGTTTCCCTTCTGGCTCCTGAGAGCAGCAGGGAATGGGAATGTTAATGGGAAGCAAAGCAAAGGAAAGTAGCTGAACCAGAATTAGCAATTACTGGGAAGATTCGCCTAGCACCAGAACCACCTTTCATCTCAGCCACTGAAAGCCCAACTCATCTGTGCCCTTTCCCAGTTAAAATATTCTGCTTCACACAGTCCTACCTTTCACTTGCCAGTATAAATGTTTCTTTCTGTTTCACATTACAGCACTTCTGCAGCTAATGGCTGACAGACAACATTCAGCGTCCTCAGCTAACTCACTGCCCTTTAATAGTGTTCACCAGTGCTCAATGTTGCCAGCAGAGATACCACCAATAAAAGGGGAATTGTGCTAAAATTAATAGCTACGTCACTTTTGTGCAACAAATGTAGTGAAATACCAGGTTTCTACTTGCCAAGTAAAAAACTCAAGCTTGCAGCTTTTGCAAAACTATCGAACCGATAAATGGAAGGGAATACTCCACCTTATCCAAGCTCAATTCATTAGCGAGGCTGATACTGACATTTTTTATGTGATTAAGCAATGGTCAAGGGCTGAGAGAGATGGCTGTCTAAACCTTTTTATGCCATGGACCCCCATTATAAAGCCTGGATCCCAGGCTGAGAACTATTGGTCTAAACCTACCGATTCAAACATACAAGTCTCTTATCATCAAGGTAGTTACTTGGTTCTGCTGTACAAAAACATACTCAGAAAACCAGTTCCCTTCCTGTTCATCTCAAAATAAATTGCCTTAAGCGATACTGTTTGCATCCTACAGTTGCAGACAACTTACCACATTCATCTAAGGCAGTGCCAACTCACAATGGTACTTTACAACAAGCTTTAGACACTCTAGGTAAAGCATACCTTCTGTATCCAACTTAAAAAAAAGGTCATATTAGGATAGAAACTTTGGGAATATTAAGAACCAGCTTCCACATTTTCGACACAGTTGTCCCTTTCAGCCTCCCTGTGGCTCATATTCTCTTCTCACTTTCCCTGAAAGGCATTGTCCTAAAATTCTCATCTTCTACCACTCCCCAACAGAAGCTTGAAGGCGCCAGTGACTACTCTATTCACCAATTCAACTAGTCTTCTTGGGTGGAAAGTTGTTCATCCTTAAGACCACAGCTTGGCCCTCCGTTAAGTTATACTGTAATATATTTTGACAAAATTCAGATTTACTACATTGTCTGGAAATAAAGCCGTCAACGAGAGATTAAAGGACTACGTGTGCCACACTAAAGTAATACATTAGATGTGCAATGTAAATATTTATACTAAAGACAAAAGGTGCTTCAATAAGCACTTAGATTTCGCATTCAGCCCAGTATTGATTAAGCAAGCTTTCGATCAGAATGCTCAGCAACCAGACCATTCCTTCTTCATTACTGTCTGACAGCTTTATCTCATTAATCACCCCCTCGCCCCACTGTCCAGTACCTTCACCACCTTATCATACTTCATACCCCGACTGTAAAATAAACAGGCAACTACATTTCCACACTACAACAGTTTGCAACCCCGCTTTTAGCGCTCACATTAATAGGCGAACTCATCTCCACAACACACCTCGTCACCCCTCTGCGAGCACACCCATGGGCTCCCGCTGCCTACTACCTCCCTTCCGCAGTCCTGGTGCCCCCTACCACCGGTACGCTCCATCCTTGCCCCGATCAGCCCCGCTTTCTCCGCACCTTGTCCGAGTCCAGGTCCGGGTCGGCTTGACACAGTCGGTACAGGAATGATTTGGGATCGCGGCACAGGGTTTGCCGGGTGCTCAGGAATCGAGTGCCGCCTACATTCAGCCGGACCCACTTAGCAGCGGCCGCGTACTCCATGCCGGAGCATTTCGGACAAAAGGAGTTATTGAAGCTCTCGGGGAAATCCGAGAGCGACCCATTCCCCGTCGCCATACTGGCGACCGATCACGAACCAACCGCCCGCCCGCCACCACAGCCAAACCTCCCGGCACACAGCGCGCCTCTCGCCCCACCACCCAGCAAGCACCGCGCCACTCGCCACACCTCCCAGCACGCAGCGCGCCACTCGCCACACCTCCCAGCACGCAGCGCGCCACTCGCCACACCTCCCAGCACGCAGAGCTCCACTCGCCACACTTCCCAAAACGCAGAGCTCCACTCGCCACACCTCCCAGCAGGCAGAGCGCCACTCGCCACACTTCCCAACACCCATGACGTGTAAACTCTTAATTGGGTCCAAGTAGTTTGGAGTTGGAAGTTTATTGTCCAGCTTTCGGAACAAACATAACTACAGCCCTGTAAGAGGCTTAAGAGAAACTGAAAGTACTGGTGATCTGAATAAAAAAGAAGTACATGTTGATATCATTCAGCAGGTTGACAAACTGAACACAGTAGACATGACACATCCAGACATTTTGGCGCAATTAAGCAGCTGCCCCAATTAGCCGAAGTTTCATAGAAATAGTTAAAATGATATAAGAAAGTCAAACTGAGTAACAAATTACGTATTTAAATAAAATACACAGTAAATTAGAACACTAGTTATAGTAACATACATCAAAGTTGCTGGTGAACGCAGCAGGCCAAGCAGCATCTATAGGAAGAGGCGCAGTCGACGTTTCAGGCCGAGACCCTTCGTCAGGACTAACTAGTTATAGTACTACGTTCCTGTTATGGAGTTAGACAGAGGAATATGAACAATATGAACAAAATCAGTGCAGACACTGAGTGGAGATGATGGACAGCCTTTGTACAATGCTAGAACGACTGCATCCTTCAAATCTTTTTCATTGTAACATTGGAGAAGATTGTCGATACCTTCAAATTCTTTGTAGTTCCCAACTTGTTGAAGCAGTGAAATTGTTTCATTTACTCTCCCACCCGTTTCTGGCATCTCCAAGCCCGAATGCTTGAAACTGCAGTGAACCAAATATTTCCGAATTTGCTTACTGCTTATTTCTCACCAAGTATTGACAAAAATCACTGCTTTTTGAACACAAACACACACAATTGATGCTATTTAAAAACCGATCACCCTAAACACAGTGTAGCGTCTTGGAACGGCCACACAAATGTGCACGACAGATGCTAGCTGGAATTTATTCGACAACAGTCTCCTGTCCCAATTAAGCAGCATATTGTCCCAAATAAATGAAGGGAATCCCACCAATTTTCTTGAGTAGTTTTTGTTCTTTAAGACTTGTTCCAAATGAGTGGCTGCCTGGCCCCGATCTTCTTATTTTCACTATGGATGTCCAATCCTCATACACCTCCATCCCTCATCAGGAAAGTCTCAAAGCTCTCCGTTCCTTTCTGGACCCCGGACCTAACCAGTTCCCCTCCACCATCACTCTCCTCCATCTGGACGAACTCTGCCATTCTAAATAATTTCTCCTACGGCTCTTCACACTTCCTTCAAACAAAAGAGGTAGCCACGGGCACTCGCGTGGGTCCCAACTATGCCTGCCTTTTTGTCGGCTATGTGGAACAGTCTACATTCCAAGCCGACATCAGTATCACTCCCCAACTCTTCCTACACGACATCAATGACTGCATTGGTGCTGCTTCCTGCACGCATGCTGAGCTTGTTGACTTCATCAACTTTGCCTCCAACTTCCACCCTGCCCTCAAATTTGCCTGGTCCATTTCTGAAACCTCCCTCCTCTTTCTTAATCTCCCTGTCTCTATCTCTGGAGACAGTCTATCGACCGATATCTTTTATAAACCCACTGATTCTCATAGATACCTCAGCTGTACCTCCTCCCACCCTGTTACTTGTAAAAACACCATCCCCTTCTCTCAATTCCTCCATCTCCACTGCATCTGCTCTCAGAATGAGGCTTTTCAATCCAAAATGACGAAGCTGTCCTACATCAAAGAAAGGGGCATCCCTTCCTCCACTATCAATGCTGCCCTCGACTGCATCTCTTCCATTTCACGTATGTCTGCTCTCACCCCCTCCTCCCACCATCCTACCAGGAATAGGGTTCCTCTTGTTGTCCTTTACTACCCCACCAGCCTCCATGTCTAGCACACACAATTCTCCGCAAACCTCTGCCATCTCCAACAGGATCCCACCTCCAAGCACGTCTTTCCCTTCCCCCCACTTTCTGCTTCCCACAGGGTTCTCTCTCTATGCGACACCCTTGTCAATTCGCCTCTCCCCACTGATCTCGCTCCTTACGCTTATCCTTGCAAGCGGAACATGTGCCACACCTGCCCCTAAACTTCCTCCCTTCACTCTACTGGTCAGGGTCTCCAACAGACACTTCACCTGTGAGTCTGTAGGGGTCATCTACTGTATCTGGTGCTCCTGGTGTGGCCTCCTGTATATCGATGAGACCCGATGTAGGTTGGGAGACCGCTTCACCAAGTACCTACACTCCGTCCGCCAGGACAAGCAAGATCTCCCAGTGGCCACCCATTTTAATTCCACTTCCCATTCCCATTCCAACATTCCCATTCCACAGATTCCTCTACTGCTGAAATGAGGCAGGAGGAGGAGCAACACCTTATATTCCATCTGAAGAGTCATTGAAACTGAGTCATAGGTATTGGGGACAGTTCAGTGATGGGGTAAGTGAAGTTGAGTGAAGTTATGCTCACTGGTTCAAGAACCTGATGGTTGAGGGGTAATAACTGTTCCAAAACCTGGTGTTGTGGGTCCTGAGGCTCCTGTACTATCTTCCTGATGGCAGCAGTGAGAAGAGAGGATGGCCTGGGTGGTTGGATGGTGGGAATCCCTGATGATGGATGTTGCTTTGCTGCGACAGCACTGCATGTAGATATTCTTAATGGTGGGGAGAGCTTTACCTGTGATGGATTGGCTGGTATCCATTGCTTCTGTAAGCTTTTCTATTCAAAGGTGTAGTTGATTCCATCCCAGGACATGATGCAACCTGTCAATATACTCACTGCCACACAGCTATAGAAGTTTGTCAAAGTTTTAGATAGCACGGCAAATCTTCACTCACAACACGCTGGAGGAACTCAGTAGGTCAGGCAGCATCTGTGGAAACTATCAGTCAACGTTTCAGGCAGGAACCCTTTGTCAGGACTGAGTCTGACGAAGGGTTCCGGCCCGAAACGTTGACTGATCGTTTCCACGGACGCTGCCCGACCTGCTGAGTTCCTCCAGCGTGTTGTGAGTGTTGCTTTGACCCCAGCATCTGCAGAGTATTTTGTGTTTACTCCAAATCTTCACAAACTTCTAAGAAAGTAGGGGTGATGCCGTGCTTTCTTTGTAATGACACTTGTGTGTTGGACCCAGGACAAGTCCTCTGGAATGATAACACTGAGGAATTTAAAGTTACTGACCCTCTGTACCTCTGATACCCTGATGACGACTGGCTCGTGGACCTCCGATTTCCTCCTCCTGAAGGCAAGAACCATCTGCTTGGTCTTGGTAACTCCGAGTGAGAGGTTGTTGTTGTGGCACCACTCGGCCATGTTTCCAATCTCACTCCGATATACTGTTCATCACCACCTTTGATTCGGCCGGTGACAGTGGTGTCATCAGTAAATTTGAATGTGGCATTGGAGAAGTGCTTAGTTTCACAGTGACAGGTGTAAAGCGAGGAGAGCCGGGGCCGAGCACAGCCCTGTGGTGCACCTGTACTGGTGGAGCAGATGGTTTTTCCAGCCAGCCGACTTCAAAGGTTCATTTTATTATCAGAATATGCAACTCTGAAATTCTTCAGTTCTCCGAGTAGTCATGAAAAAAAAGAAAGGCAGCACGAGAATCAACCCCCACGTCCCACCTCCCCACAAAAAAAAAGCTAATCCCCCCTGCACAAAAACCGAGCAAAACGGATCAGTCACAGCGACCCCCAAATTCCCCCTTCCACACAAAAACGGAGCAAAACGGATCAGTGACAGCAACCCCCAACCCCCCCACACAAAAAACGAGCAAAACGGATCAGTCATAGCCACCCCCCAGACCCCCCACACAAAAACCGAGCAAAACAGATCAGTCATAGCGACCCCCAGACCCCCCCGCACAAAAACCGAGCAAAACAGATCAGTCATAGCGACCCCCAGACCCCCCCGCACAAAAACCGAGCAAAACGGATCAGTCATAGCGACCCCCAGACCCCCCCCGCACAAAAACCGAGCAAAACGGATCAGTCACAGCGACCCCCAAATCCCCCCTCCCACACATTAGATACTTGTGGAGGAGATGTTGCTGCCAATCTGAACTGACTAGGGTTTCCAAGCGAGGAAATCAGGGACGCGATTGCACAAGGGGGTACTGAAGCCTGGGTCTTGAAGCTTGCTGATTAGTTTTGAGGGGGAGACGGTGCTGAACACTGAGGTGTCGCCAATGAAGAGCATCCTGATATCCAGATATTCCAGAGTTGAGTGAAGAGCCAATGGAGTGGCTTTTGCTGTTGATTTTTGTGATGCTGGGCAAAGCCAGGTCACTGCTCAGGTTTCATGACTGACGTCTCCAAGCACTTCAGCACAGTGGATGTAAGCGCCCCTACACGTTGTCCATGCTGGCTTTTGCTGTAGGATGTGAACAGGTCTCACAGTTGGATCGTTTGTGTCTAGGGCTTTGCTGGCTTTTCAATCTCAGACAGATAGAGTTACACGGTTATACAGCATGGCACCAAATCTTTCATCCACGCCGACCAAGATGTATATCTAAACCAGTATGCCAGCTGGTGTTCCTTCCCCTCCTCCCACCTTATTCGGGGTCCTGCCCCTTTCCCGATGAAGTGTCTCGGCCTGAAACACTGATTATCTATTCCCCTCCATGGATGCTGCCTTTCTGGCTGAGTTTCTCCAGCATCTTGCGTGTGTTTCTCAAGATTCCCAACATCTGCAGAATCTCCTGTGCCCTATATAAACTAGTCCTATTTGCCTGTATCCCTCTAAACCTTTCCTGTCCCTATATGTATCCAAATGTCTTTGAAATGCTGTCATTGTACCTGGGTCTACCCCTTCCTCTGGCAGCTCCTTCCATTGAGGTTCCCTCCCAGGTCCCCCTTAAATCTTTCCGCACTCTCCTCAAGCCCAAGTCCTCTACCGGTGGTGTAATGGCTGACATGGTGGTGTACTGGTTAGCAATTACGCTTTACAGTGCTAGCTGCAAGGTGGCAGTTGAACTCCCTCCACTGTCTGTCGGGAGTGTGTACGTTCTCCCTGTGACTGCGTGGGTTTCCTCTGGGTGCTCCCGTTCCAAAGACGTGTGAGTCAGGGTTAGTAAGTTGTGGGTGTGCTGTGTTGATATCTGGTTCGTGGCAACACTGGCCAGCTGTTCCAGCACTTATTTAGACTGTGTTGGTCATTGATCTAAACCACATGCTTCATTCACTGTGTGTTTTGATATTTTGATGTACATGTAACAAATACAGTTACTTTATTATTTGACTCACACTCCCTGGGGGGAAAACCCATAAACCCATAAGAATTAGGCCAATTGGCCCATCGAGTCTGCTCTGCCATTTCATCATGGCTGATCCAATTTTCCTCTTGGCCCCAATCTCCTGCCATCTCTCCGTATCCCTTCATGCCCTGGTCAATCGAAAATATATTATACTCTACCTTAAATATACCAAATGACTTGGCCTCCACAGCCACCTGTGGCAATGAATTCCACAGAATCACCACTCGCTGGCTAAAGAAATTCCTCCTCATCTCTGTTCTAAAAGGACACCCCTTTATTCTGAGGCTGCGTCCTCTGGTCCTAGGCTCCCCCACCATAGGAAGCTACCTCTCCACATCCACTATATCAAGGCCTTTCACCATTCCATAGGTTTCAACAAGATCCCCCCTCACTCTTCTGAATTCCAGCAAGTACAAGCCCTGAGCCATCAAACGCTCCTCATTGACAAGTCCTTCAATCCCAGAATCATTCTCATTACCCTCCTTTGAACCCTCTCCGACGGCTGTACATCATTTCATAGATAAGGGTCCCAAAACTGCTCACGATACTCCAAATGAGGCCTCACCAGTGTTTTATGAAGTCTCAACATTATATCCTTGCTTTTATATTCTGGTCCTCTTGAAATGATGCTAACGTTGCCTTCACCTCCATTTAGGAAATAGTCAATGCTTTTATTTCTTCTACCATGACTATACACTTACTGACACTGTGCTCCATCTGCCACTTCTTTGCCCATTCTCCTAATCTGTCCAAGCCTCTCTGCTTGCTCAGAGCTACCTGTCCCTCCAGTGTGTGTTCACCGTGTGCTTTCACAGTCGTAACTGTGAAATGATTACAGGAAGAACCACCTGCATGATATTCGACAGTTTTACCATTGAATAGGCCCAGAGCCCTATGATCGGTTGGACTAATCACATTAATACTGGGGCTAGAAGGACCAGTCTGAGTCTGGGTGTCCACATCTCGTGACACCCAAGCCTGTTACACCAGCTACAAGGCACAAGTCGGGGGTGTGATGGAATATTCCAGACAGGGGGTGGGGCGAAGCTACACTGGCGCGTAACAGCGACTCTTTTGAGCTCATCCGCGGAAACAGCTTAATTTCTACCTTTGAAGTCTCTCTTTTTCCTTTTCAAGGTGGACGGGGTTTGGCTGGAGACCCTGACCTGGAGTTCTACTTGGACTTCGGTTCTTTGCGGTGGTGGGACCCGCGGCCTGGAAGGCGAGCGCGTTCGGGCTTGCGAGGCTCCATGGCCCCGTGGACGGGCTGGGTCTGAGCCGGTGCCACCGAATGAGGTGTCGTGGGAGAAACTGGAACATCAGGAGGGTGGATCAGCTGTCGGAGGCTCCCTCTCACTCGTTGGGGATGGGGGGGGAGAGTTTGTCGGCGTACCTTGAGTCGGAGAACTCAGTAAAATACAACGTGTCAGACTTTATCTTTGGAAATCAGCGAGTTGTTTGTCTTTGTTGATCTCTCCTCTCGCTGTGAAAGGGGAGGCCTCTCTGCCCCTTGGTCAGGGAGAGAGAGAGAGAGAGCCTGTGGTGTGTCGAATCGTCGGGTGCACGATTAGTTCTCGCCGTGCTGCAAATCGTGGTCCTTGTTTGGGGCTTTGCCATTGCTGGACTGGCGAGTGGAGAGTGCTGATGCTTTCTTTGCGGAAGTGGGCAGGGTGATGGAGGGCCGTTGCCTTGCTGCTGATTGTGTGTGGACGGGAGTGGGGGCCTTTGGGATTCTGATGTTTCTACTGTCACTGGTTCTTCGGGGCGCTTCTGCTTTCATGGATGTCAGGAAACAAGAATTATTTTGCATACATTTCTCTGATATTAAATGGAGCTATTAAACTTGAACAAAACCATCCACAATAAAGGACCCTGTTAACCTCCGTTCACCACCAGAGTATACAACCCACGGCGTTTACTTCAGCTACACACACAAAATGCTGGAGGAACTCAGCCGCCCAGGCACACCCACAAGGGAGTGAGCAGTCGACGGTTCGGCCCAAGACCCTTCTTCAGGAAGCTTCTGCAGATTTCCTCTCGTCTGTGTTTCACTGTGGTTCCTCGCCCAGTTCGTGTGCTCTTTGTTCCCTTTCTCGGTGGTGCGGGGGATATGGGTGTAGATGTTACCAAGATGGGATCGATTTCAGAGACCTCCATGTGTGAGAGAATCTGCCGCTGCAGCTGTCTATCAACCACTCATTATTCTATTTAACATGCTCACCAACTATACCCTAGCCCACACAAACTTGTGAATAATGCCCTCTTTATGTTTCAGTTACTAATTCTGAACAGCTTCAAAAGCTGAGGGTGGAGTTTTTAATGCTGCAATGCACCGCGTAGGTGGTCTAAAACACAATAGGTGATTTTTTCCACGTAAGCTGCTGAGTTTGTTAAATTTGATAAAAAGAAATGACTAAACAGAGTGAGCCTCTTTAGACAGAGGATTGTATGCCTCTTGTGTTTTACCTGAGCTAACTGCCTGAGTGTAGAGATACACTGTCTCCTTCTTCTTCTTTTCCTTGGGCCCCTAGCTCCCCGTGGAGCACAGGCCATTGATGACCTCCTGTCTCCATCGTCCAAAATCGATGGTATGGCTGGAGTTCATCAATGTTTCGGTATCCACTCTACAGGGGATTGTCCGATACAGCTTTGCCAGGGCCCGTTGGGCGGCCTTACCTGTTTCCACCTCTCTCGAAGGGGACGTAGGGTTGGACTTCGAGAGGCAGAGATACACTGCAACACACACAAAACACCGACGGGACTCAGCAAGTCAGGAGGCATCAATGGAAAAGAGTAGACAGGCTGAGGCCCTCTTCAGGACTGAGAAGATGCCGGAATAAAAAGGTGGAAGGAGGGGAAAGGGCAAGCTAAGAGGTGATAGGTGAAGCCATAGGCTGGAGAATAAAGAACCTGATAGGAGAGGAGAGTGGACAATAGCAGAAAAGAAAGGAGGGGAGGACCCAGGAGAAGTAATAGACAGGTGAGAAAATTAAACGGTCAGAGTGGGGAATTGAGGAAGAGGAGGGGGAATTTTTTTTACTGGAAGGAGAAATCAATATTCATGCCATCAGGTTGGAGGCTACCCAGACGGAATATAAGGTGCTGCCTCTCCACCCTGAGGGTGGCCTTAGATTGGCAAAAGAGGAGTCCATGGATCGACACGTTGGAATGGAATGGGGATGGGGATCAGAATTAAAACATTTGGCCACTGGGAGGTCCCGCTTATGGCAGATGGAGCGGAGGTGCTCGATGAAGCGGTCCCCCAATTTACGACGGGTCTCACCAACGTAGAGGAGGCTGCTTCGGGAGCTCTGGCTACAACAGGTGACCCTGGCAGATGCTTATGAGAAATGCCGCATCATCTGAAAGCTCTTTCTGGGGCCCTGAAGAGAGGTGTGGAGGAGGTGTAGCACTTTGGCTGCCTGCAGGGTTAAGTGCCTGGAAGGAGATTAGTGGGGAGGGAATAATGGACAAGGAAATCGTGGAGGGACATTGTATCCGTCTAATATGATTCTTGACATAGGCAGACCAATTCTCCATCCTACCCATGTTGTACCTATCCCCTAGGAATAGTCACCATAGTGTGTGTGTGTGTGTGTGTGTGTGTGTGTGTGTGTGCTGTACCTATCCCCTAGGAATAGTCACCATAGTGTGTGTGTGTGTTCATGCTGTACCTATCCCCTAGGAATAGTCACCATAGTGTGTGTGTGTGTGTGTGTGTGTGTGTGTGTGTGTGTGTGTGCGCGCGCACGCGCGCGCGTGTGTTTTCTGTATATATGTAGTGCACATGTCAGTAAACTCAACAATGTGACACTGTTCAGTTCTCTTTCTCTCAGCTTTGAATATTAGGACTGCCCTTTGGATGTCACTCATTTCTTGAAATCATAATTTCTACTCTGCACAGAAGACATGAGAGTGTGGATGTTGAGGTGAGAAACACTGTTCCTAGTGTGAACTCCTGGAAGCTCTCAACACTATCCCTCTAAGCAACTTGCTTTTGCTTGTGCTGGCCGCTCAGCGGTGGCTGGATGGGAATCACAGGCGGTGATAATGAGAATCCAGCGGCGAGCACTGGGGAAGTACCAGGGGTGATTGATACGTTCGTGGCCTAACTCATCTCCTTCTACCTTAGGCCACAAACTTACCAATCACCCCTGATAAGTTATTAACTTCAAACTTTCTGCATAATCACTCAAAGAGTTGAACTGCATGTGCATGTGATGAGAGCTGTATAACTCATCTCCGTCTACCTTAGGCTATGAACTTATCAACCACCCCTGCTGTGGACACTTTCTGGAGGTCCAAGATCCGTATGCTCCACGACCGCTGGACTAAGAGTGTAAATGTCACAAAACAATGCATTTGAGTCTATCACAAAGCTACAGGAAAGGATAAATAATGCTGAATAGTTCATGAATAGAACATCTCAATAATTAAACTTTTTCTATTTAGAAAATACACTCAATGGCCACTTTTGAGGTACCTCCTTTGTCGTGGTCTTCTGCTGCTGTAGCCCACCCACTTCAAGGTTTGACATATTTATTGTGTGTTTTTTCCTGCACAACACCTTTGTACCACGTACAGTTCCTGTCAGCTTGAACCAGTCTGGCCATTCTCCTCTGACCTCTCTCATTAACAAAGTGTTTTTGTTCACAGAACTGCCCCTCCCTAGATGATTTTTGCTATTTGTACCATTCTCTGTAAACTCTAAAGACTGTTGTGTGTGAAAATCCCCCAGGAGATCAGCAGTTTTTGAGATACTCAAACCTTTCCCATTTGGCTCCAACAAAAATTCCATAGTCACACTTACTTAGATCACATTTCTTCCCCATTCTGATGTTCGATCTGAATAACAATTGAACTTCTTGACCATGTCTGCGTGCTTTTACGCATTGAGTTGCTGCCACACAGTTGGCTGATATTTGCAATATTGAGCAGGTGTACAGGCGTACCTAATAAAATGGCTACTGAGTATGTGGGCTAATCTGTAATAAAATTGACACTCAAACATGGAAGTACACTCCCCTGCACTAACATAAGATGGAGAATGTTTTTCTTTTATGCTGCTGCTAATCAAGTAGGTTGGCTCATTAGATGAGATTTTATTGTAGAACTGCCAAAAGGTCTCGTACTCAAACAGGGGACTGGCTGCTCCTTATGTTATCAATACAGAAGCCTCTATATCACACATTATTTTCTTCAGCCACATACCTAAGCTGAAGTTCATGTCCTGGGAGATCCAGAATTGAAAACCTCAAGGATAATGCTCTTTCCAGGGTCACGCAACAAGCACAGTTGCCTGATGTGTCAGCTAGCGTTAAGTACTGGTGACCTCTGAAATAAATTGAAACCTGCATCAGAGAATCCTTCCAGAGATCTTCAGGAGCCACTGGAATCTTTCCAACCTCACTCGCAATAAACCTTGCTCACAGCTCCAGAAATCCATCTCTCATTGCTGACTGACTTCAAGCACTTCTGTGACCAAGTGGAGTTTGTACTTTCTCCCTCTGACCAAGTGGGTTTCTTGGTTTTTTTTCTTTTCCTATCTCCCAAAGATCTGCTGTTGAGAGATGACTTACGTACTGTAAATTGTCTATATTATAAATGGCGACAGGAGAATTGGGGGTGGAGGAAGTTGTTGGGGATGCAAGAAGAAAAACAGATTTAGTGTAGGCACGGTACAGGTTGGTGTCTGCTGGTCATCATATATGCAGTCTGCCAATGGGTCTATTTCCATGATGTCTATGACTCTGACACAGTAGACTTTGGCAACTCTGCAATAAAATCTCATCTGATGGGCCAGTCTACTTGATTTCTGAATCACAATTACGACATCCCTAAATGAAATATGCATGTTCTCTACAAGCACTGACTGCCTGTTTGAACAAATCACTAGGGCCAGAATAGACTGATTGTGGGTAACTTTGGGAAATTAGTTCATGGAGAAATGTATAAGAGTATCTATAGGTTCTGGAGGTAACAGCCACCGAAGCAGTATAGTCCCACTGCAAGAAGGGGGATTCGTTGTTAAGCTACTGATCAAGTAGTTCCTAGTCTATCAAGTGAATAATTTGATAGTGTCCTGATTCTAGCAAACTTTCCAATTCCATCAGGTTAAAGATCATGAAGCATCCAATAATTCAAGCTGGATGAAGTAAATGTAGGAAGTGGAAAAATGATACAAGCCTGCTAACATTGTACTTTTATTTAATAAGTTATGTATCGTTGAGCTCAAGAATTACAAGACAGAAAACTGAGGAAATACTCAGCAGATGAATTAGCATTTGTGGGAAGAAGAACAGGGTAAATGTTTCAGGTCTGAGATTCTTTGTCAGAGCTCCTCTGCATTTCCAGCATCTTCTGTTTTCCCATATTTCAGATTTTCAGCATCTGTAGGTAATTTGAGTTCAGTTCAAACCAGTTTCATTTCAGTGGTAGGAAAGTATCCATCCTAAAGAACAGCATCAATCTTCATTTAAGAGGCACAGATTTATCAGGAACAGTCAGCATGGATTGATTGTGAGAACATTGTGTAATTTGATTCAACTCTTTGAAGAGATGTGACAAGCAGAGTGCTTGGATTTCAGCAAAACTTTTGACAAGGGAAAATGGTGAATTAGATCCTAAACTGGCTCCTCGTTGTGAATAAAAAGGTGATGGTTGATTTTTTTTGTGTGATTGGGAAGCTGTTACCAATGGAGTTCCATATGGCCCGATACTCAGTCCTTGCTGTTGTTTTTTCATAGAACGCAGAGCACAGTACAGATCCTCTGTCCCACAGTGTTGCCCAATCTTTTAACCTCCTCTTAGAGGAATCTAACCATTCCCTCCTGTATAGCTCTCCATTTTTCTATCACCCATGTCTCTATCTAAGAATTTCTTATATGCCCCTAATGTATCTGCCTCTCCCACCACCCCTGGAAGGGTGAACCATGCACTCACTACTCTCTGTGTAAAAACTTACCCCTGACACCCCCCTCAAACTTTTCTCCAATCATGTTAAAATTATACCCCCCCCCCCCACCACCGGGACTAGCCATTTCTGCCCTGGGAAAAAGTCTCTGGCTATCCACTCGATCTATATCTCTTATCATCTTGCACACCGTCACGTCACCTCTCATTCTTTTTGCTCCAAAGGGAAAAGCCCTTACTTGCTCAAGTTATCCTCATTAGACATGCCCTCTAATCCAGGTGGTATCCGGGTGGAGGGGAGGAGAAGATGGTGGCATGACACAGCTCGCAGCGGCCACTCCGGTGGTGATGTCTGTTATTTGTCAAGTAGGGTGCCGTGCACAATCCTGATTTGATGGAGGCAGACGTGAGGGCAAGGAGGAACATCTGGTGAAACTTCTGAAATGCCTGCTTCGCTGCTGCTGCTACTGTGTGGTCCAGAATCTCCGGAGGGGAAGGCCCCGAATCCTCGGCTTTGCTTGTTGCTCGGCGGCCGGGCCGGGGTCGAAGCGCTCGGCAGAGGATGGTGCTTGGTGCTTGGTGTCGGAGGGGCAGGTCGGAGGCTCGAAGTTTTCGGATGGACTCAGAGTCCGCTGCGGTCTGGTGCTTCCAATGGTGCTGCATTGGCAAGTTTGCGGCGTTTGGAGGTTCATGGCAGGGAGAGTTTCTCCCTTCTGCTGCCTACATGAGATGATGAGGTTATTGGGACTTTGAGACTTTTTTTTACTGTGCCCATGGACTGCTCTTTATCAAATCACGGTATTGCTTTGCACTGTTGTAACTATATGTTATAATTACGTGGTTTTGCCAGTTTTAGTCTTGGTTTGTCCTGTATTTTTTTGTGATATCATTCTGGAGGAACATTGTATCATTTTTTAATGTATGCATTTTTAAATGACAATAAACGAGGACTGAGTGTCCTCATAATCTAATTTAATTTAATCCTAGTAAATCTTTTCTGTCCTCTCTCTAAAGCTTCTACATCCTTCCTATAATAAAGCAACCAGAAATGAGTGCAAATATTCCATGTGTGGTTTAACCAGAGTTTTATAGAGCTGCAACATTACCTCGTGGCTCTTGAACTCAATGCCCTGGCTAATGGAGACCAACACAGCAAACACCTGCTTAATCACCTTGTCAACTTGCATGGCAACTTTGAGGGATTTATGGATGTAGATCCTCCAGGCTGCCAAGAATCTGGCCATTAACCCTGTATTCTGCTTCAAATCCGACCTTCCAAGTTGAATCACTTCACACGTCTGTGGGTTGAACCCCATCTTCCCCTTCTCCACCCAGTTCTGCATCCTGTCAACATCCCATTGTATCTTAGCAACCTTTCACCACCACCAACTTCTGTATTGCCTGGAAACTTACTCATCCACCCTTCCAGTTCTCCCTCCAAGTCATTTATAAAAATCACAAAGAACAGATCCCTGCAGATCACTGACCTCCAGGCAGAATATGCTCCATAGACAGCTATCCTTTGCCATCCACGGGCAAGCCACTTTTGAATCCACACAGCCAAGTCTCCCTGGATCCCATGTACCCTGAAGACAGTTGACTGCTTCCGGTAGGCACAGTCAATCTGGTTGTCCACCATCTCAAGTACCAGACGCTTTCCTTCCATATTATTGATCTCAACCGAAAGGCAAGAGGCATGATAAAGGATTGTGCACAAGCTGATCATAACCGCTGAGGAGGGAAGCTTCAAATTGTGGAAAGACAGAGGCAACTTTGTAAATTGGGTTGCAAAGTGGGAAATGCAATTCAATCTGCAGAACACTGAGGTCATGCACAGGGTGAACGTGGTGCAGGTCTTGAGCTCGTTACCCGAATGGGTGACAAAAATCTTCATCATATTCAAAGTGTACTTTGAGAAACCTTGTCAGCTACAGCATTGTTGTCCTTGGGCTGGAAGGGGCAATGAATCTGAAGTGTTCTTTCTCTTGCCTTCACAGGAACATCAGCCCTTTTTCTGTGTCACGGAGCAGTACAGCACAAGAACAGCCCCTGTGGCCCATGGTGGCAAACTAAATCAAACCTCCACCTCTACATACCTTTCCATCCCAACCGTATTCATGTGTTAATTTAAATGCCACAGTTGGATCTGCTTCCACGCTTACCCCTGGCAGCCCATTCTAAACACATTTCACTCTTTGTTTAAAAACTTGGCTCGCACATCTTCCTGATACTTCCCACTCTCGCATTAAATGCACGTCCTCCGGTATTGGACATTTCTGCCCTGAGAAATGATTCTGACGACCCGCCCTATCTATGCTTCTCATAATCTTATAAACTCTATCAGGTCACCCCTCAGTGTTGGACACTCCAGAGCGAGCAGCCCAAATGTATCCAACCTCTGCTGGAATCACATAGCCACTAATTCAGGTAAACCTTCTTTGCTTCTAAAGTCTCCAAATCATTCCTGTAATGGGGCAACACAATTGCACACAACACTCCAAGATGCCCCAGAGGTTGTGTTCTGTAAATTTTCTATGATTTTAATGAAGCATGTTCACTGTAGCAGGTCCTCTGTTGACTCTCTTTTGTGACTCATTATGGAGCTGAAACAATGACAATTAAACAAAGTTCAAAGCTGAGGTGGAGGTGCTTGTCAAAATGGTAGGGCCCAGGTCTGAGAGTGGGCAACGAGCCGAGGTCTGGATGGTTTAAATGCCGGGCCAGATTGAAAAGATCAGAGGCAGGGGACAGCCGGTTCAGCTCGCTGCCCCGCGAGGTTTACTTGACTCTGCGCTGAGCTGAGGCCGTGGCCTGCAACAAACAGGCTCCTGAATCAGCTGCAGTGATGACTGACTTCGAGCCTGTGCACTCATTTTGCGAACTTCAGTTCTGAATGCTATTTGCTTACCTTCATTGTTTACACGCTTTGTTTTTTCTCTCTCTCTGCACATTGGGTGTTTGATGGATTTTTTCTTTAATGGGTTCTATTGGGTTTCTTTGTTTAGTGACTGCCTGTAAGGAGGCGAATCTCAAGGCTGTATAAAGCAGACATATTTTGAGAATAAATGCACTTTGAATTAAACAACTAATTAATATTACTGCCTTAATCTGCCTGCTATGGGAAATGTTTGTGATAATCATACTCAGCATTAACCTGAACTTGTTCTCTCACTGTGACCTGAATGACATGCAGTTCGTTCACTGTTATAGGTGGAGGTGTACTTACCTTTTCCACCCTGAACTGAAGACACATTGATGAACTCAGACTATTAACAGCAGAAATATTTTTGCATCATCTACAAAGGTGAGGTGAAAATGGCATTTATCAATGTCTATCAATTTAAAAAACCTAGATATGAGGAACAACTAGAATGAATAGCCAGGCACAAATTCCACGAGGATGGTATGGTCTGGTACCCATTACTGAGACAGACTGTGAAACGTTCAGGATTGGGAACTAAATATGTCAAATTATAAATTCTATGGGAAGTAAAACCAAACCAGTAGCGGGGAATTTAATAAGATTCTGGCAGATCCTCAGTTTTTCTTTCTCACTTACCAGTAGTAAACATTCATCCCTTGCTTGTTATGTTACTGGTGAACAGGAAATAGTGGGAAAGAGTTCTGACCAGAGGGTCTCAGACCTGGAAACTTAACCATGTTTCTCTTTCTAATGACGCTGCCTGATTTGCTAAGTATTGCCAGCATTTTCTGTTACAAAGGTACAGAATGTATGGCCGATTGACACCATGCCTTCTCCCTGTAGCCTTGCAAATTAGTTGACCAGGTGGTTCTATCCAATTCTCTTCAATAAGCTCAGGCTATGTCCACGCTAGACTGGATAAATCTGTAACCGAAGCTTTTTCTCTTCATCTTGACCCTCCATCCACACTGAAACGGCGATTTCCTCTCCCGAAAATGGAGCTTTTCTAAAATGCTCTCCAGAGTGTTTAAATCTGAAAACGCCGGTTGGGCGTTGTAGTGTGTATGGGGCAAGCAGAGGTTTTAAAAAACCTGTCGTCCCATTCATCGGTGAAGGGACTATGGCTGTAGGAAATGTTTCTAGGGTGACCCCTCTGTGGGAGAGGGGAAGATGTTGGTGGGGCCGCCCGGGGGTCCGTATGTCCGTATGTGTAGCCATTGTAGTGGCTGTGAGGCTGGTATTGTGGCAGTGAAAAGTACTGGGGGGGCGGGGGGAGCCATCACATTCGTCATGATTGCAAATCCCTCTGCAACAGAGTTAGTCAGTTTTTCAATGTTTGTCGTCAGCCAGGTCATACTGTCCGTGAACTCCCTGTTGGTTGCCTCCATACACTCCAGTATTTGTTTTTTTTAGTTTTAAGTCCTCCTGCGCGAGAGCCAACAGCTGTTCATCATTTGGCAATTTCCTTTTAAGTTTTCTAGTCTGTAACTGGACAAACAGGCACCAAGTATACCATTTCATCTTCGCTCGTTTTCTGTAGATGTGTCCTGCGCATGCCCAGTAGGAGAAGATTCACCCAAATACCCGTTTTAATGTGGACGGAGGTACTTTCAAAAACGCCTGGTGTGGACGCCTGTCATTTTTACGCGAAACCGGCGTTTTCAAAATTATCCGGTCTAGTGTGGACGTAGCCTCAGATTCACTCTGCTCTCAGCTCATTAACAGATTGTGAGTTTCAGATCACACCCTATAGAAGAAATTTTCTTCATTCCCCCAATATGCCTTTTCCTATCACTTTAATTCTGCCTTAAAACACTGGGAGATAAAAACACTTCTTTCTCTTTGCTATGTGTCCAATCAATCTCATCTCAACCTATCACTTCAGGGAAGGGTAGCCTCAACTTCCCTGAAGCAGGAATCCCTCACTTCTGAAAGAACTATGGTAAATTTTTTCTGCACACTTTTCAAAACTGTCACATGATTGCCCGTGTGATGGCCAGAACTGGGCACAAAACTCTATTTGTGGCTTATCGACAGTATTTTATATCGGATCAACGTAACTCCTATGCCTATACTTGTGAGTATTGGGTTTACGTTTATGTAAAATGATCTCTTCAATGTTGTGTCACCTACCATGATTTATGCAAATATGTACCTGGGCCTACAGATGTAAGGCAATGCAGCAGTGAGGTCATGGACCCGATACAGATTACAGAGAGAAGGTGTTTGCTGTCTTCATGCAAATCAGGATGGATTAATCCCCAGGGCCTTGGACCCTGCAGGAGGCAAGTGCAAAAACTGCGGGTGCCCTAGCAGAGATATTTAAATAATCCTTAGTGACAGGTGAGGTACCGGAGGACAGGAGGATGGATAATGTTGTTCTGTTGTTTAAGAAAAGCGCTAAAAAAAAATTAGGAAATCAAAGGCCGATAAGGCTGTTATCGGTAGTGGGAAGTTATTGGAAGATATTCTAAGGGACTGGGTATATGAGTATTTGGATAGACATAGACTGGTTAAGGATAGTCAGCATGGCTTTGTGTGTGGTTGGTTGCTTCTAACCAATCTTATAGAGTTTTTCGAGGAATTTCCCAGAAAAGTTGATGAAGGCAAGGCAGTGGATGTTGTCTACATGGGCTTTAGCAAGGCATTTGACAACGTTTCACATGGAGGTTGGTCAAGAAGGTTCAGTTGCTTGGCATTCAAGATGAGGTAGTAGATTGGCTTTGTGGGAGAAGCCAGAGAGTGATAGTTGATGGTTGCCTCTCTGACTGGAGGCCTGTGACTAGTGGAGTGCCACAGGGATCAGTGCTGGGTCCGTTATTGTTTGTCATCTAATGATCTGGATGATAATGTGGTTAACTGGATCAACAAATTTGTGGATGACACCAAGATTGGGGGTGCAGTGGACAGTGAGGAAGACTATTGGAGCTTGCAATGGGATCTGGACCAGCTGGAAAAATGGGCTGTAAAATGGCAGATGGAATTTAATACGGACAATTGCGAGATGTTGCACTTCGGTAAGACCAACCAGGGTATGTTTTACATAGTGGATGGTAGGGAACTGAGGAGTGTGATAGAACAAAGGTATCTGGGAATACAAGTCCATCATTCATTGAAAGTGGTGTCACAGGTAGATAGGGTTGTAAAGAAAGCTCTTGGCACATTGGTCTTCATAAATCAAAGTATTGAGTACAGGAGATAGGATGCTATGTTGAATTTGTATAAGACGTTGATGAGACCTAATTTGGAGTATTGTGTGCAGTTTTGGTCACCTACCTACAGGAGAGATGTCAATAAGGTTGAAAGAGTATGGAGAAAATTTACAAGGATGTTGCTGGGACTAGAGGACCTGAGCTCTATGGAAAGATTGAATAAATTAAGACCTTGGAACATAAAAGATGATAGGAGATTTGATAGAGTTATACAAAATTATGAGGGATATAGATAGGGTAAATGCAAGCAATCTTTTTCCACTGAGGTTGTTAGGGACTACAACTAAAGGTCATGGGTTAAGGGTGAAAGGTGAAATGTTTAGGGGAACATGAGGGGAAACTTCTTCACTCAGAGGGTGGTGAGTGTGTGGAACGAGCAAGTGGTGCATGCGAGCTCGATTTCGACATTTAAGAGAAGTTTGAAAAGGTACATGGATGGCAGGGATGTAGAGGGTTTTGGTCCAGGTGCAGGTTGATGGGACCAGGCAGTTTAAAGGTTTTAGCATGGACTAGATGCTAGGTGGGCTGAATGGCCAGTTTCTGAGCTGTACTTTTGTATGACTCTGATAAAATAGATTTCGTGTATATACTGGTATATGATGGTGAACAGTGGGTAAAAGGGCCTGTATCACTGATAAGGCTGGTGGAACCCTTTGGATACCACTGAGTGGAGATTTATACAGTACTGTGCAAAAGTCTTAGACCCATGTTAAAAAATTTTGTAAAGTGAAGATGCTTTCAAAAACAATGAAATTAATTATTTCTAAATATCAAAAAGAAGTAAGTACAAAAAATAAATCAAATCAATATTTGGTGTGATCGCTGCATCAATTCTCTTAGGTATACTGTTGTGCAGCTCTGGAAGAAAATCGGCTGGCAGGTTGTTCCAAGCATCTTGGAGAACTTGCCACAGTTCGTCTGCAGACTTTGGCTGTCTCGCTTGCTTCTGTCTGTCCAGGTAATCCCAGACAGCCTTGATGATGTTGAGATCACATCATCTGAAATCATATAAGAAATCTGGGGTGCCCATGTATTTTGCACAGTACTGTACATCTAAATCAGACAACTGCTTTCAAAGGCAATGACCAAATTCTGTCTTTGCCAGAAATTGCCCCTTCAGCCAGAGTAAGTGTGAAGCTGAAGTGGTCACGTCACTTTCAGACTGGAAAGGACAAGCTCCTGCCTTTGTGCGACCTGCAGAAGTGGGGGGAGAACACGGACCCCTCCATGCTGGATGTCATCTCTTACCATTCTGCCAGATGAGCCTGCACACTGCGATTTGTTTACAAATCCCCATCAGCCTATCATCTATGCCTCCCCAGAATAATCTTCATCTCGAGCAGCTCTCCCATCAGGAGCCAGCACACATGATCTCCTCCTCTAGGCCTGGTAGCTGCTGGTGTTTCTTCCAAGAAACCTCGAGTCAGAGAGCAATCTGCCAACCTTAGACTATCCATTTGGACTTATCCTAAATTAATCTCCTTTCTTCAACTCTAGACCCGGGCATACCAGCTATGATCACATCGAAAATGGGACAGGCCTGAGTCTTGTTGACAAGCACCATCCAGGTTGCTGTGAAATCTACCAAAGATGTACTTTATCACTAAAGTTTCATTTCTGCTCGTGCAGTTAAACCAGGCTGGTTGCCAACAGCTTAGTCTTCCAAAAACATCAAAAAGATGTCGGAAGTTATGTTCTTCTGAAAAGGGTTGCACTCTCCTGACATCTCAGTGTTTGCAAGTGTTAACACGGGTCGCATTCCAGGAACTCTGAATTTCGTTTCGTTTCATTGTTTCTTCTTTTGGTAAATTAGTCGTTTTCATTATTTCAGAATGAGAATCTGAATCAGGTTTACCATCACCGGCATATGTCATTAAATTTGTTTAATTGCAATACATGATAGTAAATACTGTGAATTACAGTAAGTATATATATACACTTCTTACTATATATACATTAAGAAGTTAAATTAAATTAGTAGTGCAAAAGTAAAAGTTTAAAAATGTAGTGAGAGTTCAATGGGTTCAATGTCGAATCAGAAATTGTATGGAAGAAGGGAAGAAGCCGTTCCTGAATCGTTGAGTGTGTACCTTCAGGCTCCTGTACCTCCTACCTGATGGTAACAGTGAGAAGAGGGCACATCCAGGGTATGGGGGTGCCACCTTTTTGAGGCATTGCTCCTTGAAGATGTCCTGGTTGCTGGGGAGAATAGTGCCCGTGATGGAGCTGACTGAGCTTACAACTCTCTGCAGCTTATCTCAATCCTGTGCAGTGCCCTCCTCCACCATACCAGACAGCGACACAGCCCGTTAGAAAGTTCTCCATGGTACATCTGTAGAAACCTGCGAGTGCCTTTGACGACTTACCAAACCTCTTCAAACTCCTAATGAAATATAGCCACTGTCTTGCCTTCTTTGTAACTGCATTGGTATGTTGGGCCCAGAATGGCTACTTTCAGAGTGATGTGGGAGGCAGCTTTGAGTACTCTACTGTTATTGCGGTATCAAGTGCGGCTCTACTAGCTACAGCACTGTATCCTTTGCCCATTTTCCTCTTCTAAATCTATCAATGTAGAGTAGTTGTTGACTTCCTCTTTACCTTTATGCTCATCCAACCATCCCTGAATTGCATCCATGACATTTGACTCATCTACTCTCTGTGGTTGCAAGTTCCACATTCTCAGCATGTTTGAGTGAAAGGTTTCTTCGAAGTTCCCCATTGAACTTCATGGTGGCTAAATACCAATACAGTAGTAGATGTGTGCTGAATTATACAGAGTTCGTAACTGTATCATTGTGTACAGGTCTGGCCTTCTTACCAAAGGAAAGATCTACTTGCAATAGGGGGAGTTCATCACATTGATTACTTGGTTGAAAGCTTTATTATACAAAGAGAGTTGACGAGAATTAACATACATTTATTCTCTATAGTTCAGAAGAGTGAGGGATGATATCACTGAAACATACAGGGGTTAACCGAATAGATGGAAAGTTCCCTTCCTGCCCTCATGGTTAGCGTACCTAGAACCCGAGGACGATGAGAAGAAAGTTCTTCATCCAGGCTGCCGTGTATATTCGAATTTTTTATTTGCGAGGGTCGTGGAGACTCGGTTGCTCAGACGCTGCAGGAAGATGGCACCATGGTAAAATGATCAGGTCAAGATGTAATCAATGGTGGAGGAGGCCTGACCTACTCCTACTTCCCTTCCCCGCATTCTTATGTTCTCATAGTTGCACCCTTCCTTGCAAGAGGAAACTTTTCTCTGCACGCTCCCCTGCATCTCTGCAATCTTTCTATAGTAGGCGTGTGAGGAGTACTCTGAGTGTAATCCAACCAAGTTTCAATATAGGGTTCGCCTGACTTCCCCAGTGTTAGTTAATAGCTCAGTTTTTTTTTTGCTGTCTGAGAGAATAGACTACTTTGTAATCCAAGGACTTAGGTACTGAACGGAACTGTTTGACCTTCTGATGCAGTACAAGCATGCCATTTTTCCTGCAGGAACTCAGCAGGCCAGGCTGCATCTATGGGAAAAAGTACAGCTGATGTTTTGGGCCGAAACTCATTGGCCACATGCTTACCGTCGACTGTACTCTTTTCCATAGATGCTGCCTGGTATGCTGGGTTCCTCCAGCATTGTGTGTCTGTTTCTCGGATTTCCAGCAACTGCAGATTTTTCTCTTGTATGCCATTTTCCCTTCTCACCACCTTATCTACACGTGTTGGCACTTGCATTCTCCCAAATCTTATCTCACTATTTAATACATCTGAACCCCCAAATCCCTCTGTTCATCAATATTTCTTAGTGCACCACTAATACCTTACCATTACCACCTTCTCTAACATTCTGAGGTAGATCTCATCTATCCCCGGGGATCTGCCCTCCCTTATACACTCCAACACATCTTACACCTTCACCCATCACGGGGCTCTCATTGAAACCTACCGAATGTTGAAAGGACTAGATAGGGTGGATGTGGAGAGGATGTTTCCTATGGTGGGGGTATCCAGAACTAGAGGGCACAGGCTCAAAATTGGGGGGGGGGGGTGACCTTTTAGAACAGAGGTAAGGAGGAATTTTTTTAGCCAGAGAGTGAGTAGTGAATCTGTGGAATGCTCTGCCACAGACTGCGATGGAGGCCAAGTCCGTGGGTATATTTAAGGCGGAAGTTGATAGTTTCCTGATCAGTCAGGGCATCAAAGGATATGCTGAGAAGGCAGGTGTATGGGGTTGGGTGGGATCTGGGATCAGCTTTGTTGGAACGACAGTGCAGACTCAATGGGCTGAATGGTCTAATTCCACTCCTATGTCTTCTGATCTTAATACTGACACACTCCGGGTTATTAATGTGCCCTTCCCTGAACTCACTGTCATTAGTGTCCTCCTTGGTGAGTGCAGTGCATGGGTTTCCTCCGGCTGCTCTGCTGTCCTCTCACCATCCAAAGACGTACCGGTTAGTAGGCTAATTGGTCATTGTAACTTGCCCTATGATTGGGCTAGGGTTACACTGGGGGATCGCTGGGCAGCACGGCTCGAAGGGCCAGAAGGACCTCTTCTGCACTGCATCTCAATAACTAAATAAATAAAAGTAGTAATTTCGGATCTTGCCCACTTCCTTGGCTCCTAAGGGGTCTTCATCCTACCCTCGGTTATCCTCTTACTCTTATAGAATGACTTGGTATCCTCCCGAATCTTAATTGGTACATCTGCATCTTCAACACAAACTTCCATCTTATTTGCTTTGAACAACATTTCAAACCTCTCTCTACATGAAGTAAATGACACTGAAACCCTGTTAAAGTCCTACTCGTTACCCTCATACACTGGCATCTTCTGTTTATTCCTGCTGCATGATTTGCCAAGAGTACTTTGTGTCAAACCAGCTTGTCAGCCAATCCCTCACTGCTCTTCCCGAATCTACCTGTTGCTGCAATCATGAAGAAGGCACTCTAGCATGCTACTTCATTAGCAGTCTGAGCGTGTCACCAAAGGCAAATTTCAGTAGGCATTCTGACTGCTGACGCCACACCCTGGTACAGAGTCTGTAAGGCATAGAACCACAGCCGGTTTTCGACTCGGCCAGCTCCGTCGTGGGAAGAACCATCCTCGCCATCGAGGAATCTTCAAGAGATGGTGTCTCATGAAGGGGGTATCCATCACTGTGGACCTCCACCATCTCAGGCACATGCTCATCCCATTGGGAAGGAGGTCCAGAAGCCGAAAGGCCCATGTTCAATGATCCACAAACTGCTTCTTCCCCTTGGTCATCAGATTTCTGAATGGTCCCTGAGCACCCATTCTTCATTCTTCTTTTCCACTAATTATTTAATTTCATAATTGATAGCTTTGCCCTGTAAGGGTCCAAAACAACAAATTTCATGTCATATTACTAACCTGAGGCCGCCACTGTGTTCTTGTTCTGCAACTGCCTTACCGAATATCTAGCCTATGTCTTCTCACCTGCTCTTTTTAAAATTAATTAATTCAGCAAAATACCACAGGGAAGGCCCTTCTGCTCTGCGAGCCATGCTGTCCCTAATCACGAGTCAATTTACCATGACCAATTGACTTACTCGGTACATCTTTGGACTGTGGTAGGGAACCAGAACACTTGGGGTGGGGGCGGGGGGCAGGAACCTATGCAGTCCCCGGGGAGGACATGCAGAGACTCCTTACAGAACAGTGCTGGAATTGAATTCTGAACTCCAGAACGCGCAGAGCCGTAATAGTGTCATGATAGCCGCTACACTACCATGGCAAAACCATACCAAAACACGCAAAGAAGCCCCTCAAAATGGGGGCTTTCGGATGAAAGCCAAGGAAAAAAGCTTAGTAGATAACAAGATGGATACAAAGTAATTCTCCATATGTTGTCCTATCAAACTTTTGCAATTTTAAGAAGAAGATTGAAGTTTTCTCCAAACTCCCATGCATTCTCATGGCAGGCATGTGGACTTTAATTCTACCACAAGGGGGAGTCGATCCCCTATTTGTTATTCATTGCGCGATCATTACCCTTCCTACGAAAAGAATACAGATCCCCTGCTGCCAGGAAGGTTAGCAAGACTGAGTTCTCAGTTGTCTTTCCTCGACATTAATCTGAAATCCCTGAAATTATTGCAGGAGGTGATAGCAGAACCTCCCCCCAGAATTATTGATGGTGCAGGTTAGTGGCAGAATGAGCCATATCCTGGTATTATACAGTGACAGACCCAGCACCCCCCCCCCCCGGTACTGACCCTTGGTATTATAAAGTGTCAGACCCCTCCCCACTGGTATTGTACCCCGGTATTTTACAGTGACAGACCCATCGTCACCAGTAATGTACCCCAGTGTTATACAGTGACAGACCCATCCCTACTGTTATTGTACCCTGTATTTCACAGTGACAATCCCATTACCCTGCAACATGTCCCTGTATTTTACAGTGACAGACCCACCCCCTGTTATATACCCCAGTAATTTACAGTGATAGACTTATCCCCACTAGTAACATGCCCCAGTGTTATACATTGACAGACCTAACCCCACTGGTGTTGTACCCTGGTATTTCACAGTGACAGACACATCCCCACTGGTATTTTACAGTGACAAACCCACCCCCACTGGTATTCTACAGTGACAGACCCATCCCCTCTGGTATTTCACAGTGACAGGCCCATCCCCACTGGTATTTTATAGAGACAGACTCATCCCCACTGGTATTTTACAGTGACAGACCCATCCCTGCTGGTATTTACAGAGACAGACCCACCCCACTGGTATTTTGCAGTGACAGACCTATCCCCACTGGTATTCTACAGAGACAGACCCATCCCTGCTGGTATTTTACAGAGACAGACCCATCCCCGCTGGTATTTTACAGAGACAGACCCATCCCTGCTGGTATTCTACAGAGACAGACCCATCCCGACTGGTATTTTGCAGTGACAGACTCATCCCCACTGGTATTCTACAGTGACAGACCCATCCCCACTGGTATTCTACAGTGACAGACCCATCCCTGCTGGTATTCTACAGAGACAGACCCACCCCACTGGTATTCTACAGTGACAGACCTATCCCCACTGGTATTCTACAGAGACAGACCCATCCCTGCTGGTATTTTACAGAGACAGACCCATCCCCGCTGGTATTTTACAGAGACAGACCCATCCCTGCTGGTATTCTACAGAGACAGACCCATCCCCACTGGTATTCTACAGTGACAGACCCATCCCCACTGGTATTCTACAGAGACAGACCCATCCCCACTGCTAATCTGTGCTGTAGTTGCTGTAGGTTGTTAGATGGACAGTTGGAAGGGGCTTTGCTCCTCTAACAAAGCAGGACTTGCTGATGGCTGATACTCAGTGTTTTGGCACAGTGACTGGCCCAACCATTGGGGGCAGAATCCAGAAGCCCCCAGTCAAATAAACTGGGGGCTCAGACTGTGAAACACCTACAGGAAGAACGCAGGACTGGAACAGTCATATCGGAACCAGTAACTGAGGAACTTGTCGGGGAGTAATGGGGACAAGCACACACTAATACAGAGAGCAAGGAAGATAATGAGAGATCTTCGGTTACATTCTGACTGGGAGATAAACACAGAGTATTTCAATGTATGTCTCAACCACTTCACCTTGCCGGCCGAAATCTGAATGAGGGAGCTTATCCACTCCTTCCCCACACTGTGGCAGAGGGAAACTCAAACCTGGAATTAAACCTCAGAGCCACACCTGGTCCTTTGCTTCAAGCTGAAATAAAGAATTGGAACCAGAGTAGGCAAGCTGGCCCTTTAAGCCTGCTCTACGGTTCCCCAATACAATTGCTGGTCTTCTTCCAGCACTATTCCCGTGTTCCTCAGTCTCCTTCACATCCAGCAATGATCCATCTCTGTTTCGAATAAACCTGAGTCTCCAAAGTAGAGAATTCCAAATGTTCGCCATTCACTAAACAATGAAGCATCTTCTCAGCTCAGTCCACATCGGGATTTCCACGTTATTTTCACAGTATGGCAAGGAGTGACTGATAGAGACTTCAGCACAGTGTGGGCCATTACTAAGGATTTTGGCTTACCTTTAATGATGTCATAACCCTACCTACCACTGCTCAACCCTCTAGTTGCTAATCAAGTGCCCCGCCATAAGCAGTTGACTTCATCCTGCCCGTGAAGAGCATTAGGTGGTCTGGTGAATAGGTCACCTTGTGACTTACGCGAACTTTTTCAGGTGGGAGGTGTTGCAAGGGACAGCAGATGTTGGGGTCTGGAGCAACACGTAATCTGAGGGAGGAACTCAGTGGGTTGAGAAGAATCTGTGGGAGGAAAGGTATCATTAACGCATGTCGACAATGCCTCTCCTCCCACAGATGCTGCTTGACACGTTGAGTTCCTCCAGCAGGTTGTTTGCTCGCCTAAGGAGCACTTGCTTTTTATTTCTCTGTATAGTTCTGAGTATGTGCAGCTGTGGAGTCAGCAAGTGTTTGAGCATACATTTGTGGTTGACATTGTGGGCAGCGCTGCACACTCGTGAAGGTGGAGAACATTGTGTGTCAAATGAGAAGCACACTAATATCAAGACCAATGCTTGGTGAATGCTTATTGAAAATCAATGAATGAAGAGAATCGTATTCACCCTGTTGGTTCCACAAAACTTCTCATCTTTCAGCTGCTCCTGCAGAAATAACAGCCAGCTTGTCAGTTCCTTCTCCAGTCATGCTCCTGAGTGCCCTCCCCTCTTGCCACTCTTTAGCTTCAGCCCTCATCCTACACATTCTCACTCTCTGTAGGAATCAACTCATCACATCTCTCTCAATGATATTCACATTTTCCTGTGACCTCATAGATGCATAACACTTCATCTCGCTCTCTCCCCCATTCCTCCTGCAGTCTGCTGCTCTTTCAATGTCTTTTTCTCTCTAACTATCAACTATCTAACTTTCTTTAGCATAATCTTGAGATAGATTGCATATTGTTGTTGACAGATTTTGCTCCCGGCAATTCCGCCTCTTGGCCAGGCAGCCCTGGTCTAGTTGGCTGAGGAAAATGCGTAACTATCTCAGATTTACTGTACTTGGTCCTGACAGAGCTCAGTTGACAGGGGATCTCCAAGTTCCTGAGAAAACAGAGTGGTTTCTGTGTATCAGTTCCCTGTATTCAAATTGTTTGCTTCAGCCACATTGGAGTTTCAAACTGACTATCTTAAAATTGATGAGAGATAATTTTCTCGGTTGGAAGGATTAATGGCAGGTAGGATTGTCACTGATATGCTGACACGTCTCTGGTCTCATGCACATGCACAGGGCTACATACAGCACCTGTGTACAGAAACACACATAATCTGGTTGTTTCTCACATATACATGCACATTTCCCACTTCTCCAGCGTACACCATCTGCACTTCCATCCGCCAAGAATGCAACATTAGCAATGCACACATCACACACAAGTATCAAGTTAACAGGATGTGTATTTCTCTCTCTCTCTCTCTCTCCCCCCTCTTCCTCGCCCTCTCTCCCTCTCCCCCTCCCCCTCCCTCTCTCCCCCTCTGTCTCCCTCTCCCCCTCCCTCACCCTCTCCCTTTCTCTCTTTCTCTCTCTCTTTCTTCAACAGGACTGAGAAAGACAAGGGCAAACTTCCGTGGAACATTGGCTCCCCTCTTCCCGGTTTATGCAGCTGCCATTTCTCTTTGAGGCGCCAGACTACGGAGGCCATTCCTAATGTGAATGTATTTATGAGTACCTGCAATTTACTACAATACTTGGGCAGGATGGATAACCTATCGCTCGGAGTAACCGGGAATGAAGCATATGGGTTCAGCTCTGTTGCTAAGTGAATCCTACATCATTAAATTGGAAACAAGGACATTTAATTGAAAGATACTTGTTTTTTCCATTGTTTGTGCGTTCAGAAGTCAATACAGGGATTTAGAGCAGAGCTGGGTGCTGACCTGTTTTTTCTGGTTTTCCCCAGTCTGCAAATAGATCTGATTTCATGTTAAAATATGCTGAAGACAAGAGATGTGGTTCTCTAGTTGACGAGAGGATGTTTTTCATGTTTCACTGAATTTATTGCTTTCAACCTTGACTCCATCCTTTCTCCTCTGATCATTCCTTTTTCACATACTAACCACTCTGAAGCCTTCTGGCCTTTTGACAGTTTCCAACAGACTCTACCAAGGACAGTACAATCTCTTTACACCTTCATCCCACATCAGCAGGGGCTGAGGGCCTCTGCTTCTTCCTGGAGCAGAGGCCCAAACACAAAGCGATCCCTGCGGAATGCAGAGAGAGGCGGGGAGGGAAAGATATGCTTAGTGGTGGGATCCCGTTGGAGGTGGCGGAAGTCGCTCCCTACACAACTCCCTTGTCCATTCGTCCCCCCCATCCCTCCCCACTGATCTCCCTCCTGGCACTTATCCATGTAAGCGGAACAAGTGCTACACATGCCCTTACACTTCCTCCCTTACCACCATTCAGGGCCCCAAACAGTCCTTCCAGGTGAGGCATCACTTCACCTGTGAGTCGACTGGGGTGATATACTGCGTCCGGTGCTCCCGATGTGGCCTTTTATATATTGGTGAGACCCGACGCAGACTGGGAGACCGCTTTGCTGAACATCTACGCTCTGTCCGCCAGAGAAAGCAGGATCTCCCAGTGGCCACACATTTTAATTCCACATCCCATTCCCATTCTGACATGTCTATCCACGGCCTCCTCTACTGTAAAGATGAAGCCACACTCAGGTTGGAGGAACAACACCTTATATTCCGTCTGGGTAGCCTCCAACCTGATGGCATGAACATTGACTTCTCTAACTTCCGCTAGGCCCCACCTCCCCCTCGTACCCCATCTGTTACTCTTTTTAATGCACACATTCTTTCTCTCACTCTCCTTTTTCTCCCTCTGTCCCTCTGAATATACCTCTTGCCCATCCTCTGGGTCACCCCCCCCCGTCTTTCTTCCCGGACCTCCTGTCCCATGATCCTCTCGTATCCCCTTCTGCCTATCACCTGTCCAGCTCTCGGCTCCATCCCTCCCCCTCCTGTCTTCTCCTATCATTTTGCATCTCCCCCTCCCCCTCCAGCTTTCAAATCCCTTACTCACTCTTCCTTCAGTTAGTCCTGACGAAGGGTCTCGGCCTGAAACGTCGACTGCGCCTCTTCCTATAGATGCTGCCTGGCCTGCTGCGTTCACCAGCAACTTTGATGTATGTTGCAAGGAGATAACATCGCCAGTTTGGGGGGTCTAATCAATAATGTGATGATGCAGGAGAATACCGTTGTTGGAAGCTGGAGCTGGAGCTGAAAACAAGGTGCTGAGGGAACTCAGCAGGTCAGGCAGCGTCCGTGGAGGGAAATGGACGGATGGCATTTTGGGTCAAGACCATTCATCTTGGCCACTGGATTCTCATCAATCACAAAGGAAACCAAGTTTAGATTCCTTAATGTTGGCCCAGTAATGGACACTGGTTACCTGCAAGTGAAGTTTTAGGAAGATACATTTAGTAAAAAAGGATCTTATCAGCTGCTCATAAACTGGTAGTAAGGTAGAGGTTTTGAAAGGAATTTCAGAGGGAAGCTGCATAATAACAGAAACAAAAGACTTGAGAAAAGCAGCATTCCAGAATGTGGTAGTACTCTCATGTTTAAATTAATAGCTTCTGGAGTCAAGTCCGATTCTGTCTTTTTGGGTACAAGATCAAAACGGGTAGTACTGACAGTGAAATCCTGTCCATTTGCTCTCTGCACTGGATATAAAAGATTCTCTTTTGAAAGAGGATTGTTATTGTGTTCTTGGGTGATACTTGTCCCATCAACACCATTAAGGAAGATTATTCGGTCACTTGGGATCTTAGTGCATGTAAATTAGTTGCTGTGTTTCTTTGTAATAAAATTAATTAGTTGGCTGTAAAATACTTTGCAACATTCATAGGTCATGAAAGGTGATTCACAGAAGAAAGGTGATTCCTCTTCTAATTTTGTTGCAGCTGGTCCTGGGACATACAAGGGCCATGAATGCTTTGTTTTCACACTGTCAAATTTATTTGTACTGGTGTTGACATCAATGCAGTTGTGGGTTGTACAGGAATAATTCCCTTGTACCTGTTATGAAATACATTTTAATATTTGGATTGTGTTGCAGTTTTGGAAACAGCATGATGATCAGCTGATCTCAAGTTCATTTTGATTGTCATTCAAACATACATGAAGATGCATGGCCACAGTCAAATGTTATTCTGGGGCCAAGGTGCAAAACACGGTACCTGCAGTCACACACAGTACAAGGCACATACAGCACGTATCAGACAGCAGTAAGACACACAGTGCTCTGCAGATAATTTGGCTGTGTGAGAGTAGGAAATGAGTCAATGTCAGTGTATTGATACATCATGTCATTTTGTCTTTTCTATATCTACTGTTTGTGAGTTGCTGTGCATTTGCTTGTGTGATGGGAGAAGGGAATCTGATGTTATTATCATTCAGTCTATAGGGTTTCTTGTTTCGCGGATGTCTGTGAAGAGTAAGAATTTCAGGCCGTATACTGTTTCCCTTCTCTGATATTAAATTGAACCATTTGATCCGTTGGATTTGCAAACCCATTCACCTGTGACAGTGAAACAGCCGATCTTGAAGCAACTGAGCAAAGAACACATCGGTTGAAAGGGTTTACCAGATCTATGTTTACTGACAACTGGTCTGTTGGATCTCACTGATATGCAAACCCCTTGTTTGGATGTGAAAAGAGGAAAACAATAGTTTCACAATCTGAGTCTTCCTAGCAGCCTCAAACAAAGCAGAACTGAGATATTTTGCTGAAAATAAATAAAGAAGAATTATTTCTATTTCTCTATTTTGACATGATGTCCCTGTGGTTTTGGTATGGAATAGTTACAGCTGCGGCCTGAAGTTCAAGTTCTGGAGATACAACTAGAAGCATGGGCAGTATAATCTTTTAGTGATGCATAGGTGTGAACAGGATACAGTCACCAATATTGCAGACAATCCTGAGTGTTGCCTTAAACATGTTGCAGGATCATGACCAGTACCTTCCTGTGGTGCCAACTCAGTCTTCACTCATGCAGTTGTAGGGTAATGTAACTGGTGGAGACATACAGAATTCACAACCTCCGACATTGAGTTGAGGTTTCACCTTAAGAGGCCAGTCTGACGTGATAACGCAATTACATAAAGGACTTTTAGTGCGTTTTGAGTTCAATAAATGTGTTGTTGTGGTTTTCTCTCAAACTTAAAACGCCTCACGCTATTTCATTTGTGAAAACCTATGCTGGTGACCCCGATTCTCCAGGACGATTCCAGAATTTTTGAACACGTCAGCCATCGCAGTCGCTTTGAAACTGCCGGAGCTTGGAGAGTGATATGCCGATGCCTGCTTTGTACAAGCCGAGGCTCAATTTGCCCTGCGAGAAATCTCCGCTGGCAACACCAAATATTTCTGAGTGGTAGCGTCGCTCAGTAACTCCACGGCTGTGAGAGTGGTGAGTTTACTAGAACACCCGCCTGCACACAATAAATACTGATCGCTGAAACTCACCTTTTACAGACTTTTGGACTAATGGAGTCTAAGCACACCAAGCAGTTGCTGTCCATGCCCAGACTTGGCGATGCTAAGCCATCGGAGCTAATAGGCCACATGCTGTCTCTCCTGGGAAATTACTATTTTTGTTTTATTTTTTTAAAAACTTTTCATGCAGCAAATGCCTGATAAGGTTCACATAACCCTCCCTCACTAGCCTTTGCAGCTTCGACAGGGCCAGCGCATCAGGACGTCAAAGTGGGTTCCAGCTGCCAGGGACGTCTACTGTTCATTACGGACACCCTTTCAAGGTGAAAGGGACACGGGTGCTCACGTGAGTGCACTGCCAGCCATCGCCTATTGACGAGAAGGCAAAGGCCGATGAAACCTTGCGGGAGGCTGCCAGCGGCAGCAGAGTCCAAACTTGCGGAACACAGCGGGTGACACTCTGCTTCAGTAGGCGACATTACACATGGGACCTCGTCCTGGCTATAGTGGCTCAACCTCTGCTTGGAGCAGATTTCCTGTGTGCCCACTAGTTGATCCTAAGAACTGCCGGCTTGTGGATGTCAAGGACTTTGGGTTGGTACCCTGCTCCCCCAATAAGTTCCCCACAATGACTCTGTCAGGTGCTTGCAACACTGCATGTGAGTTTACTCGACTGCTGGGTGAATTTCCAGACCTCACCAAGACCACATTCTCCACTGCAGTCACAAGACATCAGGTTGAGCACTACATTTCTACAACTGGCACACCAGTCCATGCCAACACACATATACTGGACCCAGAAAAGCTGGCAACCACAAAGGCTGAGTTTGCCAACATGGAAAGACTTGGCATTGTATGTTGGTCGAATAGCCCCTGGGCTTCGCCCCTCCATGTGGTCCCTAAGTCCAAAGGTGGTTACCGCCCATGTGGCGATTATCAACGCCTTAACGAGCTACTGCCTCCAATCGTTACCAGGCCCACACATCCTAGACTTTTCAGCACGTCTAGCCGGAAAGTTAATTTCTTCCGAAGTCATCTTAGTTAGGGAATACCATTAGGTGTGCTTGGAAGACATTCCCAAAGCCACTGTGATAACCCCATCTGGCCTCCTAAGTTTCTGTGCATGTCATCTGGGCTGAAAAATGCAGCATAGACTTTCCAACGGCAGATGGACTCTGTATTAAAAGACTTAAATTCTCTTCTTGTTTACCTGGATGACATACTTGTCCCCAGTGCATCCAAATCCGAATGCATATCTGATCTCCACACACTTCTCAAGCTCTTAAGCCAACATGGGTTGATTATTAACCCTGCTAAATGCCAGTTTGGGTTGTCAATCATTGACTTTCTCAGCTATCACATTTCTACAGAAGGTACAAAACTTCTCCCGTCAAAAGTAGCCGCTATTATTGATTTCCCACTGCCCCACGCCACTAAGACACCACAGGAGTTTTAGGCATGGTGAATTTCTATTTCTGCTTCATTCCACGAGCTGCTAAACTTATGCTTCCCCTGATCATGTGTTTGACTGGTCAGTGGACACAAGGCATTTGATTATACCAAACAAGCTCTTTCCAGGGTGACCTTACAGGCACACTTGCTCCTCTACACACCCATAGCAGTTACTATTGACACCTCAGACTATGCTGTGGGTGTTGCACATAAACAGTTGGTTGGAGGTGGGTGGCAGCCGCTCGCTTTCTTCAGCCGGCAGCTCCATCGCCCTGAAAGGAAGTACAGCACGTTTGACCTCGAGCTTCTCGGTCTCTATCTGGCTGTCCACCATTTTCATTTTTTTCTAGAGGGTCATCACTTCACAGCGTTCGTTGACCACAAACCTCTCGTCCACTTGATGGCCAAAATATCAGATCCTTGGCCTGCATGGAAGCTGCACCAAATGGCCTACATATCAGTTCACAACTGATATACAACATATCAAGGGGAAAAGTGATGCTGTGGCTGATTGCCATTCACGGCCAGCCGTTGAGGCCATACACATAGGCATTGACTATGCAGGCATGGCAGCAGACCAAATTACAGAACAGCAGTTACAGGCCTGTGGTTGGCTGACCTTAAGTTCGGGGAAGTTGGGGTTTCTCTTCTGTGAGATGTCTCAACTGGTTGCCCTCGCACCATTGTGCCCGCAATCTTGAGACGGACTGTTTTAGATTCCATACAAGACCTCCCACAACCAGGTCGCAAGGCCTCACAGAAACTGGTTGCACTAAAGTCTGTCTAGCACGGCCTCAGAAAGGATGTACATGATTGGACTGCAGTGGGCAAAAATAACCAGCATGTTCTGCTGCCATTGGCACCTTTTGAGGTCCCGAAGTAACAGTTTGACCATATCAATATGGACCTTGTTAGTCCTCTTCCTCCCTCCTGCAGTTTCACACGCCTTCTTACCATGGTGGACCGTAGCATCAGGTGGCCAGAGGTCGTCCCTCTAGCATCAACGGTGGTTGCCGATGTGGCTCAGCTGTACATCAGCGCCTGGTTTGCTCAGTTTGGCAACCATCTGATATTTCCTCTGACCACGGTTCCCAATCCATATCAGACCTCTGGCTTGTGGTGGGCCAGAACCACAGTATTAGGCTACATCACATGTTATGTACCCCGTAACTGGGTTGCCAAACCAGCAGAAATGGATCACTCAGTTGGAGTCTGGAGTACTAGAACTAAGAAAGTTTTATTAAAGAAACAAGCAACACAGTAATCGAAAGGATAATAAATGCAACAGTTCAGCGATGATAAACACACATGTGCACAGAATTAAGATAACAGCATCAATCAAGCTCTATCGTTGTCCAGGGGTAAATGACCAAATTTAAAGTGACTCAAAGTTCAGTCCAGTTAGTAGTTCAGTTCGCAGTAATCGTTGCCATGGCGATGGACAACGTGGGGGAAGAGAGAGATAGAACAGGAACAACTGATCATTCAGAACGGCTTCACTCACAGACCGGCGAGATTGCTCACAAGCAACTTTTGGGCGGGTCCTTGGTGATGTCACCTGAGGTCACCGACTGTGACCCCTCCTCCAGATGTGGTCGATCCTCTGCAGTGAACCCGGCACCCAGGCAAGGGCGGACACACACCGGGTTCCCGCTGATCGTACCTTTCCACCCTGGTCGTTGTCTGGTACTTCTCACCCACTCGTGAGAGGCGCACCGCTTCCAGGGTCTCGTTACCTCGGGTGGTGTGTGTGTGTCCTGCCTTAGCGAACCGGTCCCTTTTTATCCCCCTGCTGGGGTATCACCTGTCCATCACTTCAAACAGTTCAGGGTTCAAAGGGGGAGCCGCTCCAGACAGCTCTCTCTCTCCCACGTCCCTTCATTACACATCTCCAGACGCTGCTCCATTGTTCCTTATCTCTCCTTCCCCTGAGGGCAGGTGGCAGACCAACTGCTGATGCCACTGATGCTAGCCCAGGCCAGCAAACATCTTAATTTTATGTGTATTCTCATCACACACATCACACCCGCAGTCCCATGGCCTATGTGAGTGGCTTTACTGCTCCTTAAAGGCTGCTCTGAGGGCTTTCTTGATGGATGTGAAGGTGTGATCGTCTCCTGTGGGTCCTGCTGGGGCTCAGAACATCTTCAAAGACCATAAGACCATAAGACATAGGAGCAGAATTAGGCCATTTGGCCCATCAAGTCTGCTCCACCATTTAATCATGGCTGATCCTTTTTTCCCTCCTCCTCAACCTCATTTCCCGGCCTTCTCCCCGTAACCTTTGATGCCATGTCCAAACACAAACCTCTCAATCTTTGCCTTACATACACCCAACGACCTGGCCTCCACAGCTGTAGGTGGCAACAAATTCCACAAATACACCACCCTCTGGCTACAGAAATTCCACCGCACCTTTGTTTTGAACAGACGCCCCTCTATCCTGTGGCTGTGCCCTCTTGTCCTAGATGGGAAACATCCTTTCCACATCTATTCTGTCTAATCCTTTCAACATTTGATAGTTTTCAATGAGATCCCCCCCAATCCTTCTAAATTCTAGCAAGTACAGACCTAGAGCCATCAAACTTTCCTCATATGACAACCCTTTCATTCCTGGAATTTTCCTTCTGAACCTCCTCTGGATCCTCTCCAATGCCAGCACATCTCTTCTAAGATGAGGAGCCCAAAACTGTTACAATACTCAAGGTGAGGCCTCACCAGTGCCTTTCAAAGCCTCAGCATCACATCCTTGTTCTTGTATTCTAGCCCTGTTGGAATGAATGCTAACATTGTATTTGCCTTCCTCACCACTGACTCAACCTGCAAGTTAACCTTTTGGGTGTTCTGCACAAGGACTCCCAAGTTTCTTTGCATCTCAGATTTTTGGATTTTCTCCCCATTTAGAAAATAGTCTGCACATTTATTTCTACTACCAAGGTGCATGACCATGCATTTTCCAACATTGTATTTCATTTGCCACTTTCTTGCACACTCCCCTGATCTGTCTAAGTCCTTCTGCATCCTATCTGTTTCCTCAACACTACCTGCCCCTCCACCAATCTTCGTATCATCTGCAAACTTGACAAACAAAGCCATCTATTTCATCGTCTAAATCATTTATATACAGCATAAAAAGAAGTGGTCCCAACACTGATCCCTGTGGAACACCAATAGTCACTGGCAGCCAGCTAGACAACGATCGTTTTATTCCCACTCACTGCCTCCTACCAATCAGCCAATGTTCTAACCATGTTAGTAACCTTCCTGTAATACCATGGGCTAACTTGGTAAGCAGCCTCATGTGTGGCACCTTGTCAAAGGCCTTCTGAAAATCTAAATATATAACATTCAGAACACCCCCTTT
The DNA here is from genome assembly GCF_963921235.1 of Mobula hypostoma. Taxonomy (NCBI): domain Eukaryota; kingdom Metazoa; phylum Chordata; class Chondrichthyes; order Myliobatiformes; family Myliobatidae; genus Mobula; species Mobula hypostoma. The sequence goes on along the minus strand of NC_086105.1, from coordinate 98,980,057 downwards.
ATCAATCCTTGTAATCAATTTGGGTATTTGGAGCTCGTCAGCCTGGGAAGGCAGTCCATCTAAGAGAGGGAAAACTCTGATTTCAAACCTCTGCTGCCTTGCGGCCATACCCACTCATGGGAAAGGCTTCGAGAATAAACCCTGGGGACAACTCCGGAGCTGGAGTCCCTAAAGCAGTCCGACGTTGCCTTCGACCTCGTTCTGGCAACTCTTGTGACAACACTGGTGCCAAGCTGTATCAGCCCTTGCCCTTCCTTTAGACAACATCGGTGTTGTGGAGAGGGGAGACTTGCTGTATGGGCAACTGCCGGTCTTCCATACAACTTTGCCCAGGCCTGCGCCCTCGAGAGGACACTCCAGCGTCGTTTCACCGTGACAGCACAACAGCAAGACTTTCCAGGCGCAGATCCATGGTCTCGCGAGACTAATGGTTGCCACTACCAATCTTTTCAAGGAATTCCAACAGGCAGGATTTTCCCTTAAGGAAACCATGCTGACTTTGTACTAAATTGTCCTGTGTCACCAAATACTCCATAACCTCATCCTTAACAATTGATTCTAACATCTTCCCAACCACTGAGGTCAGGCTAACTGGTCTATAATTTCCTTTCTGCTGCCTTCCTCCTTCCTTAAAGAGCGGACTGACATTTGCAGTTTTCCAGTTCTCTGGCACCATGTCAGAGTTAAATGACTTTTGAAAGATAATTTCAAATACCATCATAATCTGTAATGCTACCTCTTTCAGAACCCGAGGGTGCAGTTCATCTGGTCTGGGTGACTTATATACCTTTAGGTCTTTCAGCTTTTTGAGCCCCTTTTCCCTTGTACTAGTAACTGCACCCACTTCTCTTCCTTCACATACTCAACATCTGGCACATTGCTAGGGTCTTCCACAGTGAAGACTGACGCAAAATACTCATTTAGTTCACCTGCCATCTCCTTCTCCCCTGTTATTATTTCTCCTGCCTCATTTTCTAGCAGTCCTATATCCATTCTCATGTCTCTTTTATTTTTTACATACTTGAAAAAGCTTTTACTATCTACTTTGATATTACTTGCTAGCTTGCTTTCATATTTCATCTTTTCCCTTCTAATGATGCTTCTAGTTACTCTCTGTAGGTTTGAAAAAACTTCCCAATCCTCTATCTTCCCACTAATTTTTGCTTTGTTGCATGCTCTCTCTTTTGTTTTTACATTAGCTTTGACTTCCCTTGTCAGCCACAGTTGCACTATTTTGCCATTTGAGTATTTCTTCACTTTTGGAATACACATTTCCTGAACCTTCCTCATTTTTCCCAGAAACGCATGCCATTGCTGCTCTGCTAACTTCCCTGACAGCAACTTTCGATTTACTTTGTCTAACTCCTCTCTCACACCATTGTAATCTCCCTTACTCCTCTGAAATACTGCTACATCAGACTTAACTTTCTCCTGATCAAATTTCAAGATGAACTCAATCATATTGTGATCACTGGTTCCTAAAGGCCCCGAATCTTCCTAATCTTCCTAATCTTAAGCTCCCTAATCGCCTCTCGTTCATAACATAACACCCAATCCAATATAGCTGATCCCCTAGTAGGCTCAATGACAAACTGCTCTAAAAAGCCATATCTTCGGCATTCAACAAACTCACTCTCTTGAGATCCATTACTGACTTGATTTTCCCAATCGACCTGCAAGTTAAAATCTCCCATGACTATCACAGCATTGCCCTTTTGACACACCTTATCTATTTCCTGTTGTAAACTGTGGTCCATCTCCCAGCCACTGTTGGGAGGCTGGTATATAACTGCCATCAACGTCCTTTTACCCTTGCAGTTTCTTAACTCAACCCACAAGGATTCAACATCTTCTGATCCCATGTCACATCTTTCTATTGATTTGATGCCATCCTTTACCAGTAGAGTCATGCCTCCCCGTCTGCCTATCTTCCTATCCCTCTGATACAATGTGTAAACTTGGAGTTTCAGCTCCCAATTACAACCATCCTTCAGCCACAGTTCAGTGACAGCCAAAACATCATACCTGGCAATCTGTAATAATGCAACAAGATCATCCACCTCATTTCTTTACTCCGTGCATTGAGATACAACACTTTGAGTACTGTACTTGCTACCCTTTCTGATTCTGCATCCTTAATGTTTTGATACTTGCTCTGTTGGCTGTGACTATATCCCATCATCTGCCTGCCCTTCCTGACAGTCTGACTGCATGCTATCTTTACTTTTTTACCATCCGTCCTATCGTGAGTCCCATCACTCCGGTTCCCAGTCCCCTGCCAAATTAGTTTAAATCCTTCCCCAGCAGCTCTATCAATCCTGCCCGTGAGAATATTGGTCCACCTTAGGTTCAGGTGCAACCTGTCACATTTGAACAGGTCATACCTCCCCTAGAAAAGATCCTAATAATCCAAGAATCTGAGGCTCTTCCCCCTGTACCAGCTTCTCAGCCACACATTTATCTGCCAAAACATCCTGTTTCTATCCTCACTGGTGTGAGGCACAGGCAGCAATCCAGAAATTACTACCCTGGAGGCCCTGCTTCTCAGCTTTCTACCTAGCTCTCTAAAATCTCTTTTCAGGACCTCATTGTTTTTCCTTCCTATGCTATTAGTACCAACATGTACCAAGACATCTGGCTGCTCCCCCTCCCTCTCCAAAATGTTGTGGACGCGATCTGAGACATCCCTGACCCTGGCACCTGGACGCGATATGAGACATCCCTGACCCTGGCACCTGGGCGTGATCTGAGATGTCACTGACCCTGGCACCTGGACATGATCTGAGACATCCCTGAACCTGGCACCTGGAAGTGACCTGAGATGTCCCTGACCCTGGCACCTGGACACAATCTGAGATGTTCCTGGTCCTGGCACCTGGGCGTGATCTGAGATATCCCTGACCCTGGCACCTGGATGCGATCTGAGATGTTCCTGGTCCTGGCACCTGGGCGTGATCTGAGATATCCCTGACCCTGGCACCTGGACGCGATCTGAGATGTCCCTGACCCTGGCACCTGGATGCGATCTGAGACATCCCTGACACTGGCACCTGGACGCGATCTGAGATGTCCCTGATCCTGGCACCTGGACACGATCTGAGATGTCCCTGGTCCTGGCACTGGGACCTGGATGCGACCTGAGATGTTCCTGACCCTGGCACCTGGCCGCAATCTGAGATGTCCCTGACCCTGGCACCTGGCCGCAATCTGAGATGTCCCTGATCCTGGCACCTGGATGTGATCTGAGATGTTCCTGACCCTGGCACCTGGATGCGATCTGAGTTGTCCCTGATCCTGGCACCTGGATGTGATCTGAGATGTCCCTGACCCTAGAAACCTGGATGTGATCTGAGACATCCCTGACCCTGGCACCTGGGTTCGATCTGAGATGTCCCTGACCCTGGCACCTGGACGTGATCTGAGATGTCTCTGACCCTGGCACCTGGACGTGATCTGAGATGTCCCTGACCCTGGCACCTGGATGTGATCTGAGATGTTCCTGACCCTAGCACCTGGATGCGATCTGAGTTGTCCCTGATCCTGGCACCTGGATGTGATCTGAGATGTCCCTGACCCTAGAAACCTGGATGTGATCTGAGGCATACCTGACCCTGGCACCTGGGTTTGATCTGAGATGTCCCTGACCCTGGCACTTAGACGCGATCTGAGATGTCCCTGACCCTGGCACCTGGGCGCGATCTGAGATGTCCCTGACCCTGGCACCCGGCCGCAATCTGAGATGTCCCTGACCCTGGCACCTGGACGTGATCTGAGACATCCCTGACCCTGACACCTGGACGTGATCTGAGATGTCCCTGACCCTGGCAGCTGGGTTCGATCGGAGATGTCCCTGACCCTGGCACTTAGACGCGATCTGAGTTGTCCCTGACCCTGGCACCTGGGCGCGATCTGAGATGTCCCTGACCCTGGCTGCTGGACGTGATCTGAGACATCCCTGACCCTGGCACCTGGGTGTGATCTGAGATGTCCCTGGTACCTGGCCGCAATCTGAGATGTCCCTGACCCTGGCACCTGGATGTGATCTGAGACATCCCTGACCCTGGCACCTGGGCGTGATCTGAGATGTCCCTGGTACCTGGCCGCAATCTGAGATGTCCCTGACCCTGGCACCTGGACGTGATCTGAGACATCCCTGACCCTGGCACCTGGGCGTGATCTGAGATGTCCCTGACTCTGGCACCTGGATGTGATCTGAGATGTCCCTGACCCTAGAAACCTGGATGTGATCTGAGGCATCCCTGACCCTGGCACCTGGGTTCGATCTGAGATGTCCCTGACCCTTGCACCTGGACGTGATCTGAGATGTCCCTGACCCTAGAAACCTGGATGTGATCTGAGACATCCCTGACCCTGGCACCTGAATGCGATCTGAGATGTCCCTGACCCTAGAAACCTGGATGTGATCTGAGACATCCCTGACCCTGGCACCTGAATGCGATCTGAGATGTCCCTGACCCTAGCACCTGGGCGTGATCTGAGATATCCCTGACCCTGGCACCTGGATGTGATCTGAGATGTCTCTGACCCTGGCACCTGGACGCGATCTGAGTTGTCCCTGACCCTGGCTGCTGGACGTGATCTGAGACATCCCTGACCCTGGCACCTGGACGTGATCTGAGAGGTCCCTGACACTCGCACCTGGACACGATCTGAGACATCCCTGCCCTGGCACCTGGACGTGATCTGAGACATCCCTGACCCTGGCACCTGGACGCAATCTGAGATGTCCCTGACCCTGGCACCTGGGCGTGATCTGAGACATCCCTGACCCTGGCACCTGAATGCGATCTGAGATGTCCCTGACCCTAGCACCTGGGCATGATCTGAGATATCCCTGACCCTGGCACCTGGACGTGATCTGAGATGTCTCTGACCCTGGCACCTGGACGCGATCTGAGTTGTCCCTGACCCTGGCTGCTGGACGTGATCTGAGACATCCCTGACCCTGGCACCTGGACGTGATCTGAGAGGTCCCTGACACTCGCACCTGGACACGATCTGAGACATCCCTGACCCTGGCACCTGGATGTGATCTGAGATGTCCCTGACCCTGACACTTAGACGCGATCTGAGTTGTCCCTGACCCTGGCACCTGGGCATGATCTGAGACATCCCTGACCCTGGCACCTGGACGTGATCTGAGACATCCCTGATCCTGGCACCTGGACGTGATCTGAGATGTCTCTGACCCTGGCACCTGGACGCGATCTGAGATGTCCCTGACCCTGGCACCTGGACGTGATCTGAGATGTCCCTGACCCTGGCACCTGGACGCAATCTGAGATGTCCCTGACCCTGGCACCTGGATGTGATCTGAGATGTCCCTGACCCTGGCACCTGGACGCCATCTGAGACGTCTCTGACCCTGGCACCTGGACGCAATCTGAGATGTCCCTGACTCTGGCACCTGGATGTGATCTGAGATGTCCCTGACCCTGGCACCTGGACGCGATCTGTGATGTCTCTGACCCTGGCACCTGGACGCGATCTGTGATGTCCCTGACCCTGGCACCTGGACGTGATCTGAGACGTCTCTGACCCTGGCACCTGGACGCGATCTGTGATGTCCCTGACCCTGGCACCTGGGCGGGTGCACCTGCAGTCATCCATGGCTAAGTTTGTATCTGGGCAGACATTATGAGTGCCAGGGGTGATTTCGTTCCTGACACCATTTCTGCTTGGTTAGTCTCTCAACAGCGTTCCACCCCCTTCAGTAAATTCAATTCCTTTTCACCCATTCCTACCTCCCATCGTGGTATACAGCAGCCTTGGGTTCCTGTTGACCTACTTTCCACCTCATTCATTTACGCCCAACATGATGCACAACAACACCCCCTTAGGTCCCCTTACGATGGCCCGTTCTGTGTTTTGGAACGGGGAGAAAGGAGTTTTATCATAGATAAGAGGGGTAAAACAAACATATTTGGGTAGATCACCTTAAACCGGCCCATCAAGATTCGGAGTATTCTGCTGCCTTGCCTCTGGTGTCACAACATGACCATAAGTGGTCTGGACAAGCCAGGGGCACCTGCTGTTCCTCTGCCCATGGAACACAGGACCAGGGTTGGGTGGTTTGTCAGACTCCAGACAGGCTCACCATGCCGGATTTAGTGAATTCTGGGAGGAGGGGGCTGAGCAGGGCAATGTAATTGGTGGAAGCGTACAGAACTCACAGCCGCTGACATTGAGTTGAGGTTCACTTCAAGAGGCTGGTCTGACAAGGTGACGTCACTATGTAAAGGATTTTTTACCCCACTTTGTGATAAGTTTTTGGGAATTCAGTAAATGAGTTGTTATGGTTTATCTTAAACATAAAACACCTCTGCCGTTTTACATGTGAAAACCTACAGTATTATACAAAGATTGACAATTTGTAGGTGTAGGGAAGAGTGCTGAGTGTGATTTTATTGTAGCTAAAGGTTTAGAAGGACTGCAAGAACCAAAAAATCTCATGAACTGATGGACTCAGAAAATTGGAAGCTGCACTGAGAAATTTTAGCGCCTGCTTTTCCTGACAACTTCCTTATCCACCACAATATGCTCATAAACTTCGCAGTTTCTCTAGACCATAAATCAGGTGATTAACTCTTACTACAATGAATCAAGAAGGACCATTTCCAGTTTCAGTGCAGAATTGGGTTAATTGAAAATCATTGCCTTAACAACAATGAATCAGCAAGTGTCTTCTTCCACTTCTTGTGTCTGAAATCATGCATCGTCTCTGTGGGTGCAAAGCAAAGCCGTCAATTAGCCTCAGCAAATCTTGAAGAGAACAGTGCCTACCCTTGGAGTTCTTTACACCCAGATATCAATGGAGGCTGAGCGATTGAACATATTGGAGATAGGCTACACTGGAGAGAAACCAAGTGTTACAGGGAGAGGAAAGAAAATAGAGTCAAGACATTATTGAATCTCTGAGTGTCTAGAATGCTTTAATCAGTCAACATGGGTACAGGACTTCCACGTGGACCTCTGGCCCCTCAGGAAGCAGTTCATTATCCCTTTTGCTGATGTTGAGCCCCAAGCTATACAGACACAGAGCATGGAAACATATCCTTCGGTTCAATTAGTCCATGGCAAAATTCCCACCTAAGTTAGCCCCGTTGTGCTTATCCCCCTAAACCACGGGTTCCCAACCTTTTATATGCCATGGACCCCCATCATTAACCGAGGGTCCTGTGGAGCCCTGCTCTAGACCTTTCCTGTCAATGTACCTGAGTACTTTTCAAACGTTGTTCACGTGCCTGCCTCAACGATTTCCTCTGGCAGTTCATTGCACAGACATGTGACCCACTGGACGAAGAAGTTGCCCATCAAGTTCATATTAAATCTCTCCCCTCTCATCCTATTCTTTGTCCTCTATTTTTTTGATTCCCCAACCCTGGAAAAGTACTGAGTGCATTCACCCAATCTACATACCTCAAGTTCTTGCTGCGACTCCAGTGAAGCTTCTAACACTGTAGTGCTGGCTACCTTTGTTGTCATGTGGATGTTCCAGTATGACCTCAGTTATTTTTCTGAAGCATTCTGCTATGAAGGGAGTGTCTGACATCCTCATTTTGCCTCCTTGGCTGCCTCCTGTGTCTGGTGGCATTTTTCCACTGCGAGTCCTCATTTATTCTCCGTTGCTTGAGCAAAGCGTGTCCAAAGCGGGCAAACACTCTCAGCCCTCGAGGAAGATGAGTAAGCACTCAGTTTCTTGAGGCTGAGCAAGCCTCTTCTTTTGAATCCCTAAGCCCATAAACGCTGTTGTTTCAGTCACTTACCTTTGTTATTGTCTTTCACCAAGTAACGGAATGTGAGTAAGTATGTCACCCAATTTGCCAGACAAGACTGAAATAATTACATGTGTTTGAAACAGAAACAAGAGGAAAATCTGTCCTGCAGCCAAATAGAAAAGAATGGTTTCTGGTAAGAGGAAGCATGAAGCAGACACCAGAATAAAATTAGACCCACCGATGTAAAAGATGCAGACTGATGATTGTAGACTACCAGCTAATACTTTCATTTTTAAACAGTAGCAATTCTGCTAAAGCGTTCTATCTCCTTGCATGATTAATAAATTGGATGCCGTGTGTGATTTAAGGTATTATTCTTAAAATTAGTATTGAGGAGTCTGCTTTCCTAAAGTGGCAATTAATTCAGATGGACTTACATAGGAACATAACAATGTAAGGAAAGAGGAACCAGAGAAGAGTATTTGTCTCCTTGTTCCTGCTCTTATGTTCAATATGATTATGGCTGATCTGTCCTTCACCTCAATTCCATTTGGTTATGGGGAGAAGACAGGAGAATGGGGTTGAAAAGGATAATAAATCAGCCACGATGGAAAATGGAGCAGACTTGATGGGCTGAATGGCCTAATTCTGCTCTTATCATCATTTGCCTGCCTTATCTTCATAGGTTTTGAGGCCCCATCTTCCAAAACTCGATCTCTCTCAGGTTTGGATAGATTCAGTGACTGTGCTTTCATAGTTCTCTGAGACAGGAAATACCAATGATCCATGATCTTCTGAGAATAGAAATTGCTCCTTATCTCTACTTTACATCGTCAATCCTTTATTGAAATTTTACATGATCTCACACAGATAAATTTCCTTTTGGCACCTAATCAGTCAAGCCTGTCTGAATCTCATATGTATCAATAACATCACCCCTTTCACTCCTGAACTGTTCTCAATCTTTCCTTTCTTCCCTTCATCCCAGGGAACAAAACTTGGGAATCTTCCATCAACTGCCTCCAGTGATATTATATCCCTCCTTAAGCTAGCAGACTATAATTGTGCTCAGTTTTCCAGCTATGGTCTCACAGAGTTCTAGTATACTGTAACTGTGCTCAGTTTTCCAGCTATGGTCTCACAGAGTTCTAGTAGGCTGTAACTGTGCTCAGTTTTCCAGCTATGGTCTCATAGAGTTCTAGTAGACTGTAACTGTGCTCAGTTTTCCAGCTATGGTCTCACAGATTTCTAGTAGACTGTAACTGTGCTCAGTTTTCCAGCTATGGTCTCACAGAGTTCTAGTAGACTGTAACTGTGCTCAGTTTTCCAGCTATGGTCTCACAGATTTCTAGTAGACTGTAACTGTGCTCAGTTTTCCAGCTATGGTCTCATAGAGTTCTAGCACCACTTCCTCACTTTTGCACTCACATCCTACTTACTCGCATGCTCTACCTGATGAAAAGTCTCGACCTAAAACCTCAACTATTCATTCCCTTCCATAGGTGCTGCCAAAGTGGTTCAGTTCCTCCAGCATTTCATGTGCTGCCCCAGTTTCCAGCATCTGCAGTATTTTGTGTCAAGAGGGTTGCTGTGATGTGTCTAGTGTGGTGGAGTAGTGGGGAGTGCTTGTCGCTCTCGCTTTCAGCTTCCGCTGCTGGCTAGTAGTCTTGTGAAAAGGAGAGCTGAATGTGCAAGTCTCTCCCTCCAATAGCAAGCCTCATGCTGACGACACACAGAAACTGAACTCCTTTTGGACTCAGGCTGAACTACCGAGGACGGAGAGGAGGTCTGGTCCCCTGCACACGTAGCACGCAGGCCCACCGGCCTGTTGACACGTCCTGGTTCTTGTGAACGAGATCCCCAGCTATGGGTAAATATCCCCACTGCCTTGTGGGCAGCCTTGGGAGAGACAAAGGCTACGGGAGTAAACCCAGACACCAAATTGGGAGTGGAGCCACTAGGGCAGCTGGACGTCATAGAAACATAGGCTACGTCCACACTAGACTGGATAAATCTGTAACCGAAGCCTTTTCTCTTCATTTTGACCCTCCGTCCACAATGAAACGACGGTTTCCTCCCCTGAAAACAGAGGTTTTCAGAAACAGTCTCCAGAGTGAATAAATCTGAAAATGCCTAATATCCGGCGTAGTGTGTACGGGGTAACCGGTTATTTTTAAAACCGCTGTCGTGACGTGCTGGAACAAATGGTGGCGGCAGTACAGCATTTCATTGTTGTCTTGAACGCAACCTCCAACACCACAACAGTATCTGACAATAGATGTGTAACAGCCTAATGTAACATTGTATGGAAATACAAGATAACACTGATGCAGACATGTTTTATACATTTAACAAGTTGCTTTATTAATGTATTGCTTGTGCAAACATTCAATAGATGCAATTGTCACTTTTGCCCAGTAACTCATTTTATTGTACGTGTTAAATACAGCAAAATAATACACAAGGACATGGCAAAAGTAAAGGCAAACAAATGAGGTAACAGCAAATTTCACTTTTTCCCGGTAACAAGCCTTATTGCATTTGGTTGTAGCTGTCGTCCCTTTCGTCGGTGAAGAGACTATGGTTGTAGGAAATGTTTCTGGACAAACGCTCACCAAGTCTTTCGTTTGGCAATTTTCTTTTAAGTTTTTCTAGTCTGTAACTGGACAAACGCGCACCAAGTATACCGTTTCCTCTTTGCTTGTTTTCTGTGTGTCCTGCGCATGCCCAGTAGGAGATTCGTCCAAATATCCATTTTAATGTGGACAGAGGTATTTTTAAAAACGCCTAGTGTGGACACTCTCATTTTTACGCGAAACCGGCGTTTTCAAAATTATCCGGTCTAGTGTTTATCGTAGCCTTAGAAAACCTAAAGCACAATACAGCCGCTTTGGCCCACGATGCTGTGCCGAACATGTAGTTACTTTAGAAATTACCTAGGGTTACCCATAGCCCTCTATTTTTCTAAGCTCCATATATCTGTCCAGGAGTCTCTTAAAAAACCCATTCGTATCTGCCTCCACCGCTGTTGCTGGCAGCCCATTCCACACACTCGCCACTCTCTGTGTAAAAAACTTACCCCTGACATCTCCTCTGTACTTACTTTCAAGCACCTTAAAACTGTGCCCTCTCGTGCTAGCCATTTCAGCCCTGGGAAAAAGCTCCTGACTATCCACACAATCAATGCCTCTCATCATCTTGATTGGACGTCATTGAACATCCTTCCGGCAGCTCCTGCAGCCAAGCTTGTGCCAAACATATTGCTTCATAAGCTTTCCTTTGGACTACACTGGTGAGGCTGAGAGGGGGATCTTGACAGCTGGGCATCTCAGGATCTCCATATCTTCTGCCCAGGCTTGTGATGCTGATCATCATCACCCATTGTCCTTCGAGACAGACGGATGCCAGCCAACCATATATTTTTCTAACTCATTTAACCAAACGATATTCATTTGTCAACAATTTGCACCTTCCTGACAACGTGTATTCTTTCATTTTATTTTGTATTGTCAACAATGTGACTGCACTAGTCTCAGGGTCATCAAGCAAAGAAATGTCGAGCTCTTCAAAAATTCGTACATTTTCTTGTCATTGTCATAGTCATACTTTATTGATCCCGGGGGAAATTGGTTTTCCATTACAGTTGCACCATAAATAATAAATAGTAATAAAACAATAAATTGTTAAATAGTAATATGTAAATTATGCTAGGAAGTAAGTCCAGGACCAGCCTATTGGCTCAGGGTGTCTGACCCTCCAAGGGAGGAGTTGTAAAGTTTGATGGCCACAGGCAGGAATGACTTCCTATGACGCTTTGTGTTGCATCTCGGTGGAATGAGTCTCTGGCTGAATGCACTCCTGTGCCCAATCAGTCCATTATGTAGTGGATGGGAGACATTGTCCAAGACAGCATGCAACTTGGATAGCATCCTCTTTTCAGTCACCACCGTCAGAGAGTCCAGTTGTGCTGCACCCATCCAAGTGTGGAGATCATTCCATCGCACTTCCTCTTACTGGAGATTCTAAATGTGACCAATGTGGTCACATTTCCACGCAGCTGGTAGTTGGGTCAGATGCTGAACCACTTGTTTCAGAGTTCCCAGATTATGACCTAACCAATAACCAGATTGTGACGTGACTGGACCGTCCAGCTCTTAGTCACTGGGGTCAAGATCATGATAATGGGACAACTGGCAGCAAAGCAAGGGTTGAAGGTGACAGCAAGTGTTCTTGTCCAAGGCTCTCAGCTACTGGATGGATGTATGGAGCATTGTGCTTGTGTGCCTGAAGCACTTCATCTTAGCCAGAGAAATGACAGGAGTGTATGAATGAGCACAGTGACTAGAGTACAAGGGCAAATTACTTTCCAGGGTTTACTGGTTACTGATGACTAGAAACAAGGCGAGTCAAGTTCAAAGTTCAAAGTAAAATTTATTTTCAGAGTACATACCTGTCACTACATACAATCCTGAGATTTTGTTTTCCTGAGGGCAGGAACAGTGAAAGATCAAGAAGAGCATAGAAGACAAGAAACTGTGCAAATGCAGATATAAATAAATGGCAGTAAATAACGAGATGAAGAGTCCTTAAAGTGAGATCAATGGTTGTGGGAGCATCTCAATAGATGAGTGTAGTTATCATCTTTTGTTCAAGAGCCTGATGGTTGAGGGGTAGGGCAAGTCCGGAGGTACTTGTACCTTCTACCTGGTGTCTGCAGTGAGAAGACAGCATGGCCTGGGGGGTGTAGAATGGAAGAATGGAGCAATATCCATTGTGATGCCCTTATGGTTGAGCAATAGATCCAGTGTTTGGGATGCTAGAGGATGAATGGGGGGAAATGAACCCAGAATGAGCTACACCCTTGTGGTGATAAGAGGGAAGAGAAACCTCACCATTATCAGATGGAATGTCTGCTCCACTTGCAGATGATTAACGTTAATTGTTTCTCATTTTGACAATCTTCCCTCATCCTATAAACTCCTGTCTCTGATTATATCTTTCCATCTGACTCTTCAACCATAATTCTGAGACTTGTGTGGGCTCTTTTTCTTTTGCTGTGGTTTTGCACAGCCAAAAGACTTCTCCAGCTTTCAGTTTTGAACACCTTACATTCATGAGAAACTTGCAAGACAACATTTTGTTTGTCTCCTTGCAGAATTAGTGTTGCCGCACTTTTTAAACCTTCACAATGTGGCCTGGTGCACTAAACCAAATGTCCTCAGTCGTCCCCTACAGTCAAACAGCAACCATTCTCGGTAACTTTGTAGTAGATCTGATGATACTGTACATACTATACGCTCAGTACCATTGGTCAGAGATGAAGAGCAAGGGCTCCAGGTTGGTTTCTCATCTACCCCTCGAAGTTTAACACCAGAGAGGGTTTGCGTTCCCTCAATTCCTTGTCAACTAAACTCCATTGACTCAAGAAGTTCTAAGACTAGGGCTGCCACTCTACACACTGCATCCACTCTGGAATCTAGAATCAAGCTATTTACAAGTGCCTGCAGTGAGGAGCGGGAGTCATTCCATCCCATCCTTAAATGGTTGTATGTACAGCTGTGGACTCTGAACAATCAAAATGGCTTCCAACTCCTCCTTACAATGGTTTAACAAATCAGTTCTACAGAAAATCATTGAGGCCGCTTTCACAAGGAGTTTATGAAAGTTACTGAGCATCACCTTCTGAAGGAGCAACACAAGATGTGAAATAAAATTCAGGTTTGTCAGTGACACCCACTTCTGAATGATAAAGAATCAGGAGGTGCTGCTGCAGGGCACAACGATGTGCTCTGACCTGCCAATGCACCATTTCCAGCTCTGTATCTTTTGTCAATGTCAGCAGAGCCTGCAAAACCTGCACCGCTGCTCAGTGCAGAACTCACTTGTTGCTTGTTTTCATCCTCATAGCTCAGTGATTAGCTCTCTCATCTCTGACGGCAGATGGCTGTGGGTTCAGGCCCCACTCCAGAAAGCTTGATTACTTAGCACTAAGGCTGAAACTATTGGTGCAGATATTGAGATAACTGTACTTGTCAATGGTTGACATTCTTCAAAAGATACATAAACGGAACTCCTCTCTGCTCAGCTGGTAGATATAAACGATGCAATTTCATCACTTTGAAGAAAAGTTAAGGAGTTATTCCCTGTCCTTAGGTCAATATGTATCATTTAACCAGAACTAATTATTGCAGTGTAATTTATGGGAGCTTGTTCTACATAAATTGACTGGTACATTTCCTGCAACTGTGACTACACAGGACAAGGATGTTCTGCTGAGGCCCAAGAATGTACTTCTGAGACTTGCTAAGGCATTGGTCAGACTGCATTTGAAATATCACGAGCAATTTTGAGCCCCTTATTAAAGGAATGATGTGCTGGCCCTGGAGAAGACCCTGAAGGGTTCACAAGACTCATCTCAGGAATGAAAAGGTTGACATATGAAGAGCATATGATGGCTTTTGGGCTATACTTGATGGAGTACAGAAGAATGAGGGGGATCTCTACCAGTAACTTGACTGGCAAGCTCTGAACATCACTGCTTCTAGATGGGGTCTGTATCTAATGGTGTTTGATCTATAGTTAAGATAAACAGACTTGAACTTGCCTTCACCTGTCACAAGGTTTTAAATACCTATAGAATGGGAAAATGAATGCCCTTAATTACCAAGGAAGGGGAGGAATTTCTAAAATATCTTCAGGATATTTTTTGGACAGGAGGTTGGCAAATAATGGGAGTAGCTAAGGGGTATTGCAAGCAGTGGGGTGTATGGGGTGTTTAAGGACGGGTAGTACCTCTGGTGAAGGGGAATGTTGAGTCCATTCTGGAGCAGCTCACTCACCTTCAGTCCCTACCAGAAACTCAGTTCTCATCTGTGGCTCCAAGTAACTGCAACGGACAGCAGCCACACCCCAATACACTACTTCAGCAGATGGGTGACGGTAGCTGGCGGGCCTCATATCCCAGTGAGATTGAGACATGTCTCACCTAGCATGCAACATCAACTCCGATGGACTGGGTACTTGAGATCAACAGTGAGATGCATATGCCAGGAGGCTGTTCCGCAATGGTCTATGGAGGACAAAGAGCGTGACAAGGCACCGAAGTAGTCATGGTCATCCAGTGCAACCAAGGAAGACTCCAGCTGGGATGACTATTCGTGCCACTGGAGCTGGACCTCCAAAGTTGAGAGAATGAAATGGTTTTTCCACAATAAGTTCTCCCCCACACAGGTCTCTTCATGCAGTTCACACAACAGAAGAACTGCACAAATCTTTCATTGTCATATACAATGGACAACCAATCATTCCAAAAAGTGTACCTGATCGAATGAGCAGCAAGAGGTTAGGGTCTAGCAGAAAACAGGACTTTATTGAAGAGGGGTGAGAGGTGATGCATTTTTGAGGAAGGGATGGGAGAGGCATTTTAAACACTGACACAATTCCAAGGAGAGTGCAGGACCAGAGAAAATGGGAGTACATGTGGATGGGTCTTTGAAGTTAGCAAACTGCAGTTAACAAGCCTTCACATCTTTTCAAAGAATGACATGCAGAACTGGATGGTGAATTTTAGCTGCAAGCTTTTATCAGAGAAGCTGGACGTGGTCTCTATGAGGTAAAGGAGTTCGATTAGAGACTTGATAAGTTCATGGCAGATGTAGATAAGAGACCAAAGAAGGTGATTCCCATTAGCTAGCAGTACAAGAATGAAGGGACACGGGTTGCAGGTTCTGCACAAGAGGTGCAGGTGGATGTGAAGTAAACTATTTTAAAGCAGTGTGTGGTAATGACCTCGGGCTCACTGCCTAGGAAGGTGGAGAAGTGGAAATGAACAATGACTTTAAAAGGAGATTGGACGGAGATTCATTATGAACATGCAGGGTTATGGGGTTCAAGTGAGGGAACAGGACTGACAAGAACGCTGTTGAGAGAGCTGGCGTGAGTGTGATGTCCTGCTGTGCAACAGTGACATTATGGGGCGGAGTTGACAAAACAGAATCTTTAGTATGTTGTATCCAGTACTCAAAATGTGGTTTCCTCTAATTGGAGAATACAACTGCAGGCATAACCCTGAACTACCAGTGTCCTATCACCTTAGTTCAATCGCACTCTCCACTTAGGCCTCTTTTATTCCCCTTCTATGTTGTCCCAAGGACACCCAGCATCTTACCTTTCACCTGCGTAAGTTACAGCTAGTGAGACTGAATACTAAACTTAACAATTTCAGGTAACCAATTTTTTCTCTCTCTATGGATGTGGCTATACTTTTCTTTTTCAGTTTTCTGCCTGTAGTTACCATTTTTTAAATTATTATTGCCTTGACAACTTTGGTCTGCACTCTGTTAGATATTCATTCTGCTCTCTCCTCCCCTCCCCCTTCCTGCTTTTCTTCCCCTCTCTTTTCTAGTTATGATGAGTTCAGAACCCCAAACATTAAATCTGTTTCTCTCTCTGCCTGCTGAATGATCCATTGAGTGCTTCCATCTTTCTCACTGAAAAAGAATGAAGGAATCCTTCATCGTGCTGAATGAGATCAATTCAGACTGATCTGACAGCTCAGAGCTGGGCATCCATGAAGCAGTAAATCCAATGGAATTGCGTTTGACAATAATCTGTAACATTAGGTTCAAGCATGGCTTTCTTAATGAAGAAAGCAGAGAGCATGACAAGAATATTACCCAGTACAGTATATCTAAAAATAAGTGGTTGATCTGTGGGTATTGTAATAAATGCATAATCAACAGTAAAAGCGGAATGTAACAAACCAAGCTGAGCAAACATATGATGATTAGTTCAGATAAAAGGCCCAAAGTGCTGCCACATCCAGTTGCGAATGCTGGTCGATGGTTAAATATATAAAGGGAGAAATCTCCAGAAATATCTCCATCCTGAATTGTAAGATGAATTTCAACGTTGATAATAAATGTACTTTGAACTTTCAACCGAGGCTGCAATGATTGACCTTCAACAGTCTTCCTTGTGTGAGGTATAAGTTCACAGAGAAGCCCATATAACTTAATAGGAAGCAAGGGGAAATCTCTCTATTGGCTCGAGTTATGCCTTGTACAAGAAAACAAAATATTTTTTTTTATATGGGCTGCTCAGGTTGATCATTGCTGCAGAAGCTTCTCAGAACAAAATCATGCATAGGTCCAAACAATTACTCCATCAATGAACTTCCTCCCCCCCACAACTTAGACAAAACAGCCTACTTGACTGGAACTTCTTAAACATTGTCTCCTACCACTGATGTGCCATGTCAGCTGTTCAGCAAAATGCACTGTCATTACTTGCCAAGACCTCTTCAACAGAAACTCTCAAACTGATGACGTTGCCACTCTAAAGGGTAAAGGCAGAATTTAACTAAATCAAGTCTGAAGTGAGGCATTTTTGGCTGATAAACTGGGGTGGGACATAAACTGTCAGGGGCAGGGCCGGGGGTGGTGGTGGGTGGCGGGGGGCCGGGGTCAGAGAGATCTGGGGGTACAAGTATTCTGAAAGTGGGGATGTAGGTAGAAGGTGTGTGGCATGCCAGCCATCAGATGGGGCATCAAGTACAAAAGTTGGGTAGATTATGCTACCTGTAAGAGTCAGTGATGAAACAGCACCTGGAATACTGTGTGCATTTCTGCTCATCACTCAGAAAGGATGCGGATATGGCAGAAGCGGTGTGGTAATGGTTCTTTGAGATGTTGCCAGGACTGGAGGGCTTGATTATAAGCACAGACTTGATAGGCTGGGAGGGCTTCCTTTGGAGCAAAAGAGGCCGAGTGGATGACTTTACAAAGGTTTATAAAATCATGAGGTGAATCACACTGACTTTAGGGGAAATTTAAAACTGGAGGCCGTAAGTTTAAAGTCAGAGGGGAAAAATTTTCCGCACAGAGGTGGTGACTGTACGGAATGAGCTGCCAGGAAAGTGGTAGGGGCGGGTACAATTACAATATTCAGAGGGTATTTGGACAGGTTTACAGATAGGAAAGGTTTAGAGAGATATGGGCCAAATGCAAGCAAAGGGGGTCAGCTCAGGGCGGGGCCATAGTTGGAATGGATGTGTGGGTCTGAGCTGCCTGTTTACATTCTGCATAACTCTGTGACTCCAAAGAGGTGAATGGGTAACACCACCACTCACAGATATCCCTGCAAGTCCCGTTGGGAAATACGTGATAATTCCTTCATGGGTATACCCTCTTCTCATTGCTACCATTGAGAAGGAGGTGCAGGAGACACACACGCAATGTTTCAGGAACAGCTTCTTCCCCCTTCCTACATCAGATTTCTGAATGAATAATGGACCCACGAACACTCCCTCACTATTTTTCTGTAGTATTAGTATTATTATTGCATCGTACTGTTGTCCTAAAGCAACAAATTTCGGGGCATGGGCCAGTGATGTTAAACCTGATCTGATTCTGATGGTCACTGGGTCTGCATCCTGGAATTTCCAGCCCATCAGCTGGCTGGAAGCACCTTCACCTGCCCACGGTGGAGTGGAGCTCACCACCAATTTCTTTCTCAACGGATGAGCAAGGGACGCCGGCTACGTCACCCAAACAGAAACATCAGCTCTTTTCGGAATTTGCCAAAGGAGCTGGAAATGCGAATCTTTTTTACTCTCCCTCGGTTTGGCGCCAATTACCGCGCTAAAACCAGGAATCGGATTCACCTTGCTTACGGGCCGTCAGGGTGGGGACTTGTCTGTTGAGCATTCCGCCCCCCCCATCCCCATCCATCTGGGAAAGCAGGTGAATGGGAGAATGCCCGACTGTCAAATCCCCATGTGTATCAGAACATCTACCTCGAACGCCGCCTCCGTGGACATCAAATTTCGTAAGCAAGTGTGCAGAGCTCTCCCCATCCCACGTTCAGCACCATGGCTCACAGGACGAAAGTCCCTGCTTTACTGAAGTTATTTTTCACCCTCAACCACATCCTGGCCGTTCTTAATCTTTGACTCTGACAGGTTGACGTCAGTGATCCGTGGCACATATCTGAAGTGTGTGTATTTCCTGGGGCCCAGAGAGCGTCACCTGAAAGTCGGGGCTCGGCGCTGCCCCCCTCTCTGACTCCGGGATCGGACCAGCCCGTCCCAACTAAAAGATGGCCACTCACTTCGACCATGCCTCGGGCGAAACACACAGGGGACTCTGGGATTCCCGCCAGTCGGCGAGCATCGTACCGCAGCTCTGAGGTGCCAACGTCCACTACGAGGTGCAGGAAGCAGGTGAGTGTGTTGTGAGACTGAGCGGGAAGGGGCTGGTCTAACTCCTCCAGGCTGTGGCTTGACTTCAATCCTTTGTGCTGACCACAACGACCAACAGCTGCTCTCCAGACCGCCACTGCCGCCTTTCTGACTCAACTGATGTCAAGCCTTTGATCCCGCCGGGCTCAATCACTTCTCCTGTTCCGCTTTGGTCCTGCGGCGGTTTAATTAAATTGCGGCAAGTGCTCAGTCTCCGGCCGGGATCTGGAGAGGAACGCTGGTGCTTCGAGTCGGCGGCGGTGGGGCCAGGGAGAGAGACAGAGACAGGGGTTGTTTATCCCGCACTTTCGTCTTCTGGAGGGTGATGGCGCGAATGAACAGAGTATTGTGAGAGACCCTCGTTACTGAGTAATGAAGTAACTCTTTTGGCTGAAGTCTTCACTCGTGCTGTTGCCTGAAGTGGTCCTATTGCTAAGATGTTACCGGGGGGTTCTTCTTTGGCTCAGGTGAGAGGAGAGCTGCCGACTCCCGACCGGAGATTGTCTTTTGGGGAAGATTCTGGAAGAGGGCAGGCTGGAAGGTTCTGGGACAGGCTCTTGTGTCGGGATTAAGAATAGAATTAGAGTTTTTTTTAGACATATAATCACAATTTCACCCTACGTTGATTCAACTCATTCCCAAACTCCTTGCACTTTCTTCCATTGCCGTCCACCTGTTGACACCTATCTTGTCTACCGTTCTGCTTCCTTTGCGTCTGCTGTCCTCCCCCCTACCCCCGCCCCAGTTTCTTTTGTGTACTGATGAAGGGTCTCGGCAGGAACTGTCGACGGTTTTACTCCTTTCCATAGATGCTGAGTTCCTCCAGCATATAGTGCCTGTTACTGTGGATTTCCCGCATCTGCAGATTTTCTGTTCTTGTGTCAACGCCGTGGTTCCTCATTTACAAATTGCTGGTTGACAGCATCATGTGAAAACATACATGTTGATGTCTTAGTCCAATCTCCTCACTGCTGTCTTGCCCTCCTGTCTCCCTAGTTTATAAGATTACTTGTTCACTGCACAGCAGCGAATGAACAGCAATATCCTCCAAATTAATATTAGAAAAGCTTGGTTATTATTTCCCTCTCCTATCAAAGACTCCTTTGACTGTACTCTAACTCCATCATGGCTGTGTATTTGGAATTAGTTTCGATTCAGGACTGACCTTTTGCCAGGAGTTTCACACAATCAAACTGAACGAGTTGGACTATTATGGACCACCTGTTTCCATCTCTCCTCATCCACTCATCTGCCTCTGTAAGCCAAAACCATTACCTTGCCACCATTTGTTGTGATTGCTCCATAACAATCTACCTGGTTTCCTTCAGCCAAGTCTCTGCAGACTTCAGGTGGTCTAAAACTCAGCCACCAGTGTCTTTACACAAAGCCTTAAACACCTGAACATTCAAGAGCTCCTCAGCTACATGGTGATCCAGCCTCAAGATTCTCACCATTGTTTTCTCATTCCTCCGAGCTCAGCCCTACTCGTCTGTTCCATCCGAGATCTCTGTGCAGTTTTCATTTTGAGCAACCACCAAACCTATCTTCATACCTTCAGATGCCAAGGCCCTAAGCTCTGCAATTCTCCCCTAAACTTTTCTCACTCACTACATCCCTTTCCTCTTTCAAACTGTTCCTTCAAACTAATTCCTTCCATCGACATATTAGTCATTTGCCCTAATATATCTCCATAGGCCCATGTCGGTTGTTAACACTTCCCTGATAGATTGGATTTTTAAAATTATAAAGACTATACTGTGTGAATGTAATTGTTGTTATTTTAGTATCTGTGCGTGAAGGCACAATTCAGCCAACACATGAACTATTTCTCCTGAACATCTATCTCTGTAATTATTTCCAAAATGGCTGCCTTTGTTCCTTCAGTATCTTCTGCAGACTCTTCCCTCCAACTGTGTCCTCTATCTTTTTCCAAACTACACTTCCTCTTTTCTCATTATTTAGACTCTGCTTTCAGTATGTTTCTCATTTTGTATGCATGTGGATTTGCTTCAGTAACTAATTTGCATTTCATCAAACAACTGATATTAAACATGGGTTCTTTTCTTCCCCAGTAAATTTCCACAATGAGGTGTCTCTGGAAGTCCCCACGGCACATAGTTCTTCTGCTTCTTCTGTGTGGACAAGCACAATGCAGTAAGTTCATCCATGTGACACGTTGCTTTGGTTCAGATTCTGCTATGCAATGGGGGCAGTTTGAGGAGGCTTTTGTGAGACAATCAAGAGCATTTACGTATTACATCAATGTTACCTCAAAGTTTCCGTGGGAGTCTCCAATGGATCAGCAAGTAAGAAATTGGTTATAAATATCAGGTCTTTGCCATTTCCTAAAGGGCAATAAGTAAGATGGTGTTCAGCCAAAATTGAGTCACCCTGATATTCAGGCTCTGACTACCTATTCTCTTTGACAGATCAGATTATGTTTCCCTTATTCTGTTATGATTTAATAAAATTAAAGGCTTCTCATCAACTATATTATGCTTTTCAAAGAAAGCCAAAAGCTAACAAAATGATAAAACTTACATTGACACTCCATTGAAACCTCCTCGTTGAATCAGTAAAGATACAAAAAAAGGGATTGTTTTTTACAATATACACAGAAATAACTGGACTGTTTTATCAGTTGTTCTATATATGAACGACACAGTAGCCTAGTAGCACAACGCTTTACAGTGTCAGTGACCTGGGTTCAATTCCCGTTGCTGCCTGTAAGGAGTTTGTACATTCTCCCAGTGACCGCAGGGCTTTCCTCTGGTCCCCTGGTTTCTGCCCACAGTCCAAAGGCGTACTGGTTGGTAGATTAACTGGGCATTGTCAATTGTCCCATGATTAGACTAGGACTAAATTGGGAGACTGCTAAGTGGCTTGGCTCAAAGGGCCGGGAGGGCCTATTCTGTGCTGTGTCCCAATAATTAAATAAACACACAATCCAATATCTTTCAATTAAATTCCATCTGTGATTATCTCCCAGGTGTCAGGTTTTCTGCTTATTCAATTCTTGGGACATCTGGACGTCTTTCACTTGAGAGATCTGCCCATCCTTAATTGCCCCTTGAGAGGTGGTGCACAGCCACATCCTTGAAGTATTGGAGTCCTTCTGGCGAAGGTGCTCCTGTAAGGGTGTTGGAGTTCAAGGATTTAGAGCCAGCAGTGACAAGGGTTTGCCATTCGAAGTCAGGATGCTACGCACCAGGGAGGGAATCTACAAGTCATGGTGCTCCAAATGGCTGAAGCCCTTGTCCTTCCTGGCAGTAGAACGTGACAATTTGGGGGTACGGTCAGAGTAGAATATTTGGTGGATGGTACGTACTGCAGTTATTGGTGCAAATAAATATTTGACGGTTGATGGAGTGGCAATCAGGTGGGTGACTTTGAACTTGATGATGTCAAGCTTTTTGAGTGTTGTTGGAGCCACACTCATGAAAATCAGTCATTCTCTTGACATGCCTTGTAGATTGTGGAAAGAAAGTGGGGTGTCAAGAGGAGAGTCACTCAGCACCGAATTCTCAGCCCCTGACCTGCTCTTGTAACCGCAGCATTGATGTGGATGGTCAGTGGTAGTGTTCTGGATTTTGATGCTGGTGATTTAGTGATGCTAATACTTCATTGTATATGTGGTTAGAATCTCTTTCGTTGGAGGTAGTCATTGGTATTGTTGAGGTGCGAATATTTCTTACCACTTACCAGTCCATGCCTGAACATTGCTGAGGTCTCACTGCATGAAGGAGTGACCAGGTCTTAGTGCATGAAGGAGTTGATTTTTTTGCTGAAGGGTTATGAAAACAAATTGAACATTGTGCAATAAGAACAAACATTTCTAATTCTTTCCTTTTATGAAACAGTTAGATACCTGGGATGAGGAAACAGCCACAAGGAGCTACGGTAGTGAAGTCCTGTGGCTGGTCATGTTCAAACCTCTGTGCTACTTCATTCCAAAATTGTTACTGGCACCTCTGGCATGTCAAGTTTATAGAGGCTGTTGGGTTTGTGCAGGGCATTAATTAGCCGCTTTATTATTTATTAATTATCATCAGTCGCCGCTTCTGACTTTTTGTTGATGTACTCAGTTCTCCCCAGTCCCCATAGTTATCAACCAAACCCATCCTCCATTGTCCTCCAGATCACTCCTCAAATTGAACTGAACGCCTGCATCATTATAATGGGAGATGAGGATCAAACGTGGGCTTTGACAGCGTTAGGATGGCAGGTTCCTCTCCTGAAGGGAATTTGTGAACCATTTGATTCTCTGTGGTGTCATCCTTTAAGTCAACTTCAGTCTAAAGTATAAAATATTGCAGATGCTGAAAATCTGAAATTAAAACAGAAAATGCAGGAAATGATCTGCAGGTCTGGCAGTATCTGTGGAGGGTGAATCAAAGTTAACATTACACAAGAACAAAATCAGCTCTTTTTGAACTTTTAACGTTAGTACTCCAGAAATCTGCTTTCACCAGGACACAGGGCATGTTGTCATTTCTCAAATGCCATGGGTTCTGCTTTATTATTTAAAGTCAAGGTGATGAAATCTAACATGGGAAGGCAGTCAATGAAAGAGGCAGGCTTCTTTTGGGAAGTAGAGCAGTGGTGAAATATATGTTTAACTTCGGAGGATTTCCTTGTTGGAACAAATACTTCCCAAAACAGAGGCCATTCAATCCAGGGATATAAAATAATCGTCTTTGCTGGCTGGGTTAATGTTGATGAATCCATTTAAATGTTTACTTTAATCATGAATTTCAGTGCAAAACTGCATTGATGATTCTTCTTTAAGTTCACTCTTTAGAAGTCCGTGATTCCAGTGATCAAATCTGCACCTGGAATCAGTTCATGCTTCTGGCTGCACTGCACAGTGGCCGTGTTTCCCTTTGCAAGTGTGCTAAGTTATGTGGGCTTAGTAGGTCTGAGATGGGGAAGAGCCATTTGATTCAAATTGCCATTAGTTTTAGGAGGGAGACCAGAAACAGCAGATAAGATCTTCCGGCTATCCGTCAACAACACTGTATGGCTCCTTGCAAATTCTGTTTGGAAATTAACTGGCAAACCTGTCACTGTTATCAAATTATGTGGATGTCTTTGACATTCCAGACATAACAAAGATATTGAAATATTTCAACAATTGTGTTTAAAAAAGAATAAAATACAGTGGATTCCATTTAATTGGGTCAAAGGTTAATCAGGGCAGCCTCTTATTTGGAACAACTCTTAAAGAACAAAAACAATTTGAGAAAATAGCCGGGATTCCCTCCATTTATTTGGGACACTGTGCTGCTTAATTGGGACAGAAGATTGTTGCTAAACAATTTCGATCTAGCATCAGTTTTGCCAACTGTGTGGCCATTAGATATTACACTACGCTTAAAGAGAAGAGTTTTTAAATAGTGTCAGTTGCATATCTTTGTTTTCAACGAGCATTGATAGTTGGTGAAAAATCAGCAGTTAGACATTTCAGAATTGTTTTGTTCACTGCTGTTTCAAGCATTTAGACTTGGAGATGCTAGAAACAGCCATGGGTGAAAATGAAATGATTTCACTACTTCAACAAGTTA
Source organism: Mobula hypostoma (assembly GCF_963921235.1). NCBI lineage: Eukaryota > Metazoa > Chordata > Chondrichthyes > Myliobatiformes > Myliobatidae > Mobula > Mobula hypostoma. The sequence goes on along the minus strand of NC_086105.1, from coordinate 98,955,515 downwards.
GAAACTATGAAGAATTTGAAGGTATCAACAATCATCTTGAATGTTACAATGAAAATAAAGATTTGGAGGATGGAATTGTTGAAAGTATTGTATGAAGGCTGTCCATTATCTGCACTGATTTTGTTCATTTACAGTCAATCAGGAGTACACAGCCATGTATACTGGTTGAATTCCTCCATCAATAACTATTAGGAACTAATACACAATTTTATAGTACAGGTCGACCTTCACTAATCTAGCACCATTGGGACCTGAGGAGTGTTGGATTAGTGAAAATGCCGAATTACAGAAGGATCACATTAAGCATAATCAGTGCCGGATTATTGAAGGAACCAGGTTACAGGTAGTCGGATTAGTGAAGGTCGACCTGCACTGTAGTAGTATTGGTAGTGTCCAATCATAAACAAGAGAAAATCTGCAGATGCTGGAAGCCCGAGCAACACACACAAAATGCTGGAGGAACTCAGCAAGCCAGGCAGCATCTATGGAAAAGAGTACAATCAATATTTCGGGCCAAGAGCCTTCATCAGCCCAAAACATTGGCTGTACTCTTTTCCATAGATGCTGCCTGGCCTGCTGAGTTCCACCAGCATTTTGTGTGTGTTGCTTGGTAGTGTCTAAATTAACCGGAATCTACATAGATGAATTTATTGATTTATGTCTTGAATATACACCATGACTGAATATTCATTGCCCCCTTTGACACTGAATTCCAAAGATTCACCATCCAGATTTCCAACAAATTCCTTCACTTCTCAGTCCAGTGTGGCTGACTCTCTAAGTGAGTTCCCATTCTTGTCACTCCAGCTTTGGAAAACACCATTCCCACATCAACCTTGTCAAGTCCCACATTTCCATCACCTCTCATCCTTATAAACGCATGAGTAGACTATCTCCTCCCAATATGACAAGCCTGACACACCAGAGGTCAATCTGGCATGTTATTAATGCTGTGCTTTTTAAAATATACCCAATCTTTGTTTCCAACTGATGTAATCGAATGCAAAGATTTAAAAAACTAACTTTAAAATTTAGTCAGATCAGTAGGATTCAGAATTTTCAAAGGTCAGATATCTGATGAGAAGGAAAACAAATGGGACTAATTGAATATCTCTTTTAGAGAGCTACCACATGTGAGATGAACCAAACTACCTCATTCTCTGCTGTAAAATTCAATGTTGTCACTACTAAAAGAGTCCAGATGCACAGATGGGAATGATGAAGCTAAAAGGAGCACACCTAGGAATGGACACTGTGTTCGGGACCAAAATGGTCCAACTGCAGTAGCTATAATTGTGAATGTTTCTGCATTTAGAGGAGTCACATAGTGCTGACTCATGAATCTAGTATCATAGTTCACATGTTGACTGAATGAGAAGTAAATTTTTTCCAGACAATTCTAATTCCCAGCAACGTGGGTTTTATTCACATGTGTAAAGGTCATTGTGTGTGATTTAGCCCTGACTGAGATACCGATGCAAAGGCATAAACGGCATCTGCTGTCTAATGATGTGCCAGTTTTGGTACATTGACCGAAGCACGACCATCATATCAACACGAAGTCATGCAACAGCAGTGTGTTACTGGTATTTGTGGTATTGGTTGAGGGAGGAAGCTGTATGATTAATCTTATTCAGAAGGGAAATGGGAAGCAAAATTCACTAATAACTTCTGTTTCTCTCTTCCAAGCTACAATTTGTGACAGTCTAGTCTGTGTCACTGACTACAAAGATTACATAACATGTACCTGGAGAGTTGAAGCACCACTGAAGCCTGATGTTTCATATAAACTAAGTGCAAACACGTAAGTATTGAATCATTAAAATAATCAATCTTATCTTTGTTGATGTGTCTCAGTGTGAAGCAGGGCCAAACACAAATGGGAAACAAACCATACACATTGAGTCCCCTGTTCTTCTATCACTTGCTGCTGCCTCAATCCATTCTCTTGTTGATATACTGTTCATTCCTTGCATCATTTGTACTTACAAAGCTCGCTGTGACATCACTCAACAAGACATCACTTAAGGTGCCATCACTCACTGTTGAATTGTGAGCAGTCTAGGGCCCCTTATCTAAGAAAGGATGTGCTGGCTTTGGAGAGGCTGCAGAGGAGGTTCACAAGAATTATCCTGGGAATTAAAAGGCTAACATGTGAGGAGAGTTTATTGGCTCTGGCCCTGTATCTGCTGGAGTTTAGAAGAATGAGGAGGGATCTCATTGACATCTATCGAATATCGAAAGGCCTAGGTAGAGTGGACATGGAGAGGCATTTTCCAATAGTGGGAGAGCCTAGCACCAGTAGACTCTCACAGCCACAGAATAACAGGACGTCCTTTTAGACCAGAGGAGTTTTTAGCCAGAGGGAAGTGAGTCTGTGGAATTCTTTGCCACGGAGGGCTGTGGAGGCCAAGTCATTGGGTACATTTAAAGTGGAGGTTGATAGGTTCTTGATTAGTAAGGGCGTCAAAGGTTACAGGGAGAAGTCAGAAGGCAGGAGAATGGGATTGAGAGGGTTAATAAATCAGCCCTGATGGAATGGTGGAGCAGGCTCAATGGGCTGAATGGCCTAATTCTGCTCCTGTGTCTCATGATCTTGCGACCTTATGGACTTACTCATTGCTCCATTCTTCATTTGCGCATCACCTTGTGATGCATCGTGTCACTGTGACATCACTTGCATTTATACCTGTAGGATATTGCAGCCTTTTCCATGGTCTCACTTGCATTTGCATCACACGTATTCATTTCATTCACGGTCCTGACACTCTTCCACGTCGTCCATGCCTGCACCTTGCATTGTGAAATCACAAACCATTGTGCTCAGTTCAGCCTGCCTCATTGTAGAAAGCATGAGGAAGTGTTCAAGGAGGTGCAGGGCTGTAGAAGAGATTTACCAGGATGCTGCCTGGATTAGAGAGCATATTTTGTGAGGATAGGTTGAGTGAACTAGAGCTTTTCTCTTTGCAGTGAAGGAGGATGAGAGGTGACCTGACAGAGGTGTACAAGATGATAAGAGATATAGGTTGAGTGGATAGCCAGAAACTTTTGTTCAGGGTAGAAATGGGGTAACCTTAAAGTAATTGTTGGAAAGTATTGCGGGAGATGTTAGAGTTGAGTTTTTACACAGAGAGTGGTGAGTGCATGGAACGCCCTTCCAGTGGTGGTGGGAGAGGCAGACACATTAGGGGTATTTAAGAAACTCTTAGATAGACACATGGATGATAGAAAAATGGAGGGCTATGCAGCAGGGAAAGGTTAGATTAATCTCGAAGTAGGTTCAAAGGGTGGTACAGCAATGTGGGCCGAAGGGCCTGTATTGTGCTGTAGTGTTCTATGGTCATGCCCTATTGCTTCACTCGCTAAAATGTCGCTGTTGTATCTCCTGATGATGTAGCAAGAGGTCGGGATCACTGTTTTGAGGTCTGGGGAAATAACCTTTTATTTGATTAAGTGAGATAGATGGAGAGGAACACCAGTTTGAGACAGATAGACCAAAAAGAGGAGACATTCAATGCAGAAGGACATCAAAAAGGCAAGCGCTTCCATGTACATAACAGCAAACCAAACTATGGGCAGTTTGAACTACATGACATATTAGAGCAGATAACCGAATGTTTGGTCAAAGATCAAAAACCACAGCATCTGCGTAACGTTGGAAATCTAAAATAAAAACAGAGAATGCTGGAATCACTCAGCAGATCTGCAGAACCTGGAAACTTAATGCTCCAGGTTAAAGCTCCTTGCAGGTCTGAATTTTTGTAGCTTGGTCAAAGATAGAGGCTTTATAGGCAAAAGAAAGGAAAGTGGGAGGAAGGTGGAGAGTGATCCCAGAGTTTTGGTTTTGATACCTCCAACATTTTCTCCAGTGGAATGTTCAAGAAGTCAAAATTGGGGGGAATATTGAGATACTGGAATGTTGTAGGATTAGAGTAGACTACAGACTACAGAATTGGAGAGCATTGAGACTGAAATGTTGTAAGATTAGAGTAGACTACAGACTACAGAATTGGAGGAGCATTGAGACTGAAATGTTGTAGGATTAGAGTAGACTACAGACTACAGAATTGGAGAGCATTGAGACTGGAATGTTGTAGGATTAGAGTAGACTACAGACTACAGAATTGGAGAGCATTGAGACTGGAATGTTGTAAGATTAGAGTAGACTACAGACTACAGAATTGGAGGAGCATTGAGACTGAAATGTTGTAGGATTAGAGTAGACTACAGACTACAGAATTGGAGAGCATTGAGACTGGAATGTTGTAGGATTAGAGTAGACTACAGACTACAGAATTGGAGGAGCATTGAGACTGAAATGTTGTAGGACTGGAGTAGACTACAGACTACAGACTACAGATTTGGAGGGCATTGAGACTGGAATGTTGTAGGATTAGAGTAGACTACAGACTACAGAATTGGAGGAGCATTGAGATTGAAATGTAGGATTAGAGTAGACTACAGACTACAGACTACAGAATTGGAGGAGCATTGAGACTGGAATGTTGTAGGATTAGAGTAGACTACAGACTACAGAATTGGAGAGCATTGAGACTGGAATGTTGTAAGATTAGAGTAGACTACAGACTACAGAATTGGAGGAGCATTGAGACTGAAATGTTGTAGGATTAGAGTAGACTACAGACTACAGAATTGGAGAGCATTGAGACTGGAATGTTGTAGGATTAGAGTAGACTACAGACTACAGAATTGGAGGAGCATTGAGACTGAAATGTTGTAGGACTGGAGTAGACTACAGACTACAGACTACAGATTTGGAGGGCATTGAGACTGGAATGTTGTAGGATTAGAGTAGACTACAGACTACAGAATTGGAGGAGCATTGAGATTGAAATGTAGGATTAGAGTAGACTACAGACTACAGACTACAGAATTGGATGGCATTGAGACTGGAATGTTATAGGATTAGGGTAGACTACAGACTACAGAATTGGAGGAGCATTGAGATTGAAATGTTGTAGGATTAGAGTAGACTACAGACTACAGAATTGGAGGAGCATTGAGACTGGAATGTTGTAGGATTAGAGTAGACTACAGACTACAGAATTGGAGAGCATTGAGACTGGAATGTTGTAGGACTGGAGTAGACTGCAGACTACAGACTACAGAATTGGAGGAGCATTAAGACTGGAATGTTGTAGGATTAGAGTAGACTACAGACGACAGAATTGGATAGCATTGAGACTGGAATGTTGTAGGATTAGAGTAGACTACAGACTACAGAATTGGAGGAGCATTGAGATTGAAATGTTGTAGGATTAGAGTAGACTACAGACTACAGAATTGGAGGAGCGTTGAGACTGGAATGTTGTAGGATTAGAGTAGACTACAGACTACAGAACTGGAGAGCATTGAGACTGGAATGTTGTAGGACTGGAGTAGACTGCGGACTACAGACTACAGAATTGGAGGAGCATTGAGACTGGAATGTTGTAGGATTAGAGTAGACTACAGACTACAGAACTGGAGAGCATTGAGACTGGAATGTTGTAGGACTGGAGTAGACTGCGGACTACAGACTACAGAACTGGAGAGCATTGAGACTGGAATGTTGTAGGACTGGAGTAGACTGCGGACTACAGACTACAGAATTGGAGGAGCATTGAGACTGGAATGTTGTAGGATTGGAGTAGACTGCGGACTACAGACTACAGAATTGGAGGAGCACTGAGACTGGAATGTTGTAGGATTGGAGTAGACTATAGAGAAAGGGAAAGGTGTGGCTAAGAGAAGATCTATATAGCATTAATATGTATTGTAGTCTGGTCGGTAGTGTAGTGACATCTGCACTGGACTTAGAGGCGAGTGATCCCAGGTTCAAATCCGGCTGGCTCCTTGCACATTTTTCATCTGTGCTGCGTTGAGCATCGAGTTAGCAACTCGGCCTTGTAAAAAACAGACAAATACGAAAGAAACGACAAGGTTGCCAACCGATACACCACAAGGCACAGAGAGGAACAACAACTACATGTATTGTAACAGGTAGCATCTATGGAAAGGAATAAACTGTCAATATCTGTTCTTGCTGAACTGGATGCCATTGTAGATCAGCAAGCCCGGAGGTTCAAGTGAAAAGGTACCGATCAGGACATAGGATGCAGAGTTTTGGATTGCCTTACTTATGGAGACTAGGATCCTGAAGACTGTCTGAGCTGAGAAGGGCTTCGGCATTGAACAAGTGAGGCAGATCTAATTGGGCAAGCAGAAGATGAAAATACATTGTTTAAACAACATAAATACAAGGTACGAAACTAAACCTGAGGCCAGATGTGATGCTGAGGTTATGAACAGTCTGGTTTGGCTTCCGTCACCTGTCTGCCAGATGATGGAGTCATTACCTGGTGAAAGGAGTTTGTGAAATGGACTGAAGATGATGGCTTCTGGAAATCTCTGAGTACTTCGGGACAGACAGGTGTTCACAAAAGCAGCTCAGGTTGATGGGGTCTTTGGGTAGTCAGTAGTCCAATGAGGGTGGTGTTGTGGAAGCAATTGGGAGACCCATTTGGCAAGGTTGTTCTACAAGGGGCATGAGGGAAGAATGATACACAAAACGTGCTGGAGAAGCCCAGCAGGTCAGGCAGCATCTATGGATGGGAAAAAACAGTCGATATTTTGTGTTGAGACCCTTCTTCGGGACTCATGAAGGTTCTCATGCTGAAACGTCGGCTGTTTCTTCCCGTCCATAGATGCTGCCTGACCTGCTGGGCTCCTCCAGCACCTTCTGTTTATTGCTCCAGATTTCCAGCATCTGCAGGACTTCATGTGTCTATGAGAGAAGATTAGATGGAAACTTGAGTGAAAAGTGAGTTTGGGCTTGGAGAAACCGTAAAAAAAAATTACCCTAGTGAGCTAGGATAAAGGAGGGAAAAGAGGAAACAGCCTATAATGCAAGAGATGGTGGTGATGAGCTCATTGCTTCCATTATTGGAGGTAACTGGAGAAAAATGCTGGAGAGAGTTGATGAAGGAAAGTCAAGTACTAACTCTGCAGTCCAGCATTATCATACAGAAAGCTGACAGAGATTCGTTGGTGGTAAGTAAGAATGAAGAGGCTGAGAGGGGCTGTCTCAGGCAAGTGGAAATGGGGCTGAATGAACAGAGAAGCAGAATTATGAAGTGCAGGACAAACGCCTACAGCAATGGAAATAGTTGGCAGATAACAGGGAGGCTGATCAGAGCCTTAGACTACGAACAGAGACAGAGACTAGACTCTGACGACTAGATGATCAAATGCAGCACAACACCCCAGACCTGTTGCGAATGCAGTTGTAGTTGTTGAGAGTGGTTAATGTGATCTCTCTGCGATCTCAAACAGTATTTCAAATTCACTCTGCACAAAGGTAGTAGCGTGCGTGTGTGTGGTGTGGTGCAGTGAGACATTGCTCGAGTCTTCTCATTCCATCAGGTATAAATAGATCAATAAAACTCACTCAGAAACCACCCTTCAATCAGGCGACATGGTGCAAATGAAGTGACATCATTAAATATTCCACTCACACTTTTGAGTGTGAAATACATAATTACTCATAGTCTTTTTAACCTTGTGTGGCCCTGGGGAATTCCAGTCTCCTGGATAATTGCTCTTAAAAATGCTTTAATTTTCACTAGTTAGATCTTCTGGTTAATCAGCAACACTTTTTAAGAATCAGGATTATTTTCATATTGAAGTAATAAAACAAACCTGTAAAATACTTCAGACCCACTTTCCTTGTGCAAGATTAATCTCTTTGGATCATTTTAGAATACTTTCTCATTTCTGAAGTTTATTGCAGCAGAATTCCCTGCAGTCCACTGTTTGTCCACTGTGCAACTTTGGGCCTTTGAAGACTGCATTTATCTCTCCTGAGGTTATACATTAAGAGTCAAAGTTCTATTGCACAGTTTTGAACCTAAAAATCTGTCCAGAACATTTAAAAATGTTGTTTTATGTTTTCCGAACAATGTTTAAAAACAAGCTCTTCTTGGGCTTCCAGCCAGGCACAGGTATCAATTATAACCAACATTTCGATGACCAACTCTGTCATCTTCATTGGGGATAATGCCTGGGCACGTCTAGTCCGGTGCTATTTATATCCCATCGTCCATCTGTCCTGATTGGTTAGTCCTCATCCAATCCGATTTCCACTGTCTCACCTTATTTACAATCAAATTTCAATTGAATTTTTAACAAAGACGAGGGTCTCACTCTAAGTAAGAACTGGAATTTGATTTTAAATATAGTGGGACAGTGGAAACCTGATTGGATGAAAACTAACCAATCAGGAGGGACAGGCATAAATACCACTGGACTAGACATGCCCAGGCATCATCCCTGACAAAGATGGCCGAGCTTATCATCGAAACGCCGGTCATATTCAATATCTGTACCCGACTGGAAACCCGAGAAGTGTTTATCTGTCATTTACGCTGGGGAAGTACTCGGCCCTTCTTCAACGCTTAAGAAGTTTTTCAAAGATGGTGAAATTCCAAAGATGGTGTTGTTAGAAGAGTAGTGTTGTCTGATTTCCATCTGCAGCACCAAGATGTTACAAGGACAGCAGGTATTACTGATTAACTTTTCCCAGGCCACCTGTACTTAGACACAGAGCAGAGGGATCAGCAGCTATCCCTTCATTGCACAAGCATGCAAAAATGCTTCTAAATCTTCCACTTTCCCCAGTTTAGTGTTAGGTCTAGAGTGTGTTAGTTGCAGGAGAATGTTCAATGGAGCAAGAAAGGGTCAGCCTTGAGTATGGAAGGACTATGAACTTAGATTTATTATGATTGCACATTGAACTAGTGGTCAGTTTGAGTTGTCGGTATTAGTCAGAACTGACCATTTTGTGAGTGTGCAACTCTTGTCATTACTTGAGAGGTGTGGTTGAAAATTTTGCTGGAAACTAATTTTGAGCATTGTTGTTATGTGGGTGGGTGGAGCCTGGAGAAAAAAACAGCACAAGGAAATGAAACACCCTGCACCTAAATGACTGCATGATATTTTGGTGTTAATGGTCCCTGAATCGTGAGTAATATGTTAAAATGTTTTAAAAAAACACCACAGGAAACAGCAATTTACAATGGAGTGCAAGAGCCAGTAATTCAACACTTCAACAGCCAGGAAATTAAGATTTTAATTGGGGTGTGCAGAGCAGCAAATGTTTTAATGACAAGTTGAATGTAAATACTTAGCTTAACTGTGAAGTGAAAATAGAGTCTTGGCATACTGCCCAAGACTAGTGGAACATGCTTTCTCTGTCAGCATGGTGAGGAGCGGTGTTCCCCTGGGATGATTGTCTTTTTTAGTCTGTATTAATGACTTAGATTTAGGGGTACAAATAGGAGAAAGTCTGCAGAAGCTGGAAATCCAAAGTATCATACACAAAATGCAGGAGGAACGCAGCAGGTCGGGCAGCATCTATGGGAAAAAGTAAACAGTCGACATTTCAGGCCAGGATCCTTCTTCAGGACTGAGAAGGAAGAGGGAAGATGCCAGAATAGAAAGGTGGGGAGAGGGGAAAGAGGTTAGTAGAAGGGGGTAGGTGAAGCCAGGTGGGTGGGAAAGGCCAAGAGCTGGAGAAGAAAGAATCTGATAGGAGAGGAGAGTGGACAATAGAAGGAAGGGAAGTGGAGGAGACCCAAGGGAACGTGTTAAGCATGTGAGAAGAAGTGAAAGGTCAGAGCGGGGTGTAGAAGTGGGGTGGGGGGGGGTAGGTGGAGTTGGTTCAGCAGGAGGAGAAATCAATATTCATGCTATCAGGTTGGAAGCAGCCCAGACAGAATATAAACTGTGGCTCCTCCATCCTGAGGGTGGCCTCATCTTGGCACAAGGCTGACACATCGGAATGGGAATGGGAACTTAAACGTTTGGCCACCAGGAAGCCGTCCTTGTAGCGGATGGTGCGGAGGTGCTTCACGAAGCTGTTCCCCAATTTCAAAATTCACAGATGACACAAAATTTGACAGTTTTGCTAACTGTATCTAGTCACAGTTACATACAGCATAGAAACATTGTAAACTGTATCTAGTCACAGTGACGTACAGCATAGAAGCATTTCAAACTGCATCTAGTCACAGTGACATATAGTATAGAAGCATTGCAAACTTTATCTAGTCACAGTGACATACAGTATAGAAACATTGTAAACTGTATCTACTCACAGTGACATACAGCATAGAAACATTGCAAACTGTATCTCGTCATAGTGATATACAGTATAGAAGCATTGCAAACTGTATCTAGTTACAGTGACAAAGTATAGAAGCATTGAAAGCTGTATCTAGTCACAGTAACATACAGTATAGAAGCATTGCAAACTGTATCTAGTCATAGTGACATACAGCATAGAAGCATTGCAAACTGTATCTAGTCACACAGACATACAGTGTAGAAACATTGCAAACTGTATCTGGTCACAGTGACATACACTATAGAAACATTGCAAACTGCAGCTAGTCACAGTGACATACACTATAGAAGCATTGCAAACTGTATCTAGTTACAGTGACGTACAGCATATAAACATTTCAAACTGAATCTAGTCAGTGACATTATGCATAGAAACATTGTAAACGGTGTCTAGATATAGTGACAGACAACATAGAAGCATTGCAAACTATCTAGTCACAGTGACATACAGTATAGAAGCATTGCAAACTGTATCTAGTCACAGTGACATACAGCATAGAAACATTGCAAACTATATCTAGTCACAGTGACATACAGCATAGAAGCATTGTAAACAGTATCTAGTCACAGTCACATACAGTATAGAAGCATTGCAAACTGTATCTAGTCATAGTGACATACAGTATAGAAACATTGCAAACTGTAGCTAGTCACAATGACAAACAGCATAGAAACATTGCAAACTGTATCTAGTCACAGTGACATACAGTATAGAAGCATTGCAAACTGTATCTAGTCACAATGACATACAGTAGAGAAACATTGCAAACTGTATATAGTCACAGTGACATACAGTATAGAAGCATTGCAAACTTCATCTAGTCATAGTGACATACTGCTTAGAAACATTGTAAACTGTATCTAGATACAGTGACATACGTCATAGAAGCATTGCAAACTATCTAGTCAGAGTGACATACAGAAAAGAAATTTTGCAAACTGTATCTAGTTACAGGGACATAAAGTATAGAAGGATTGCAAACTGTATCTATTCACAGTGACATACAGTATAGAGTCATTGCAAACTGTATCTGGTCACAGTGACATACAGCATAGAAAGATTGTAAACTGTATCTAGTCATTGTGACATACAGTATAGAAGCATTGTAAACTGTACATAGTCACAGTGACATACAGCATAGAAACATTGTAAACTGTATCTAGTCACAGTAACATACAGCATAGAAGCATTTCAAACTGTATGTAATCACAGTGACATACAGTATAGAAGTATTGCAAACTGTATCTAGTCACAATGACATACAGTATAGAAACATTGCAAACTGTATCTAGTCTGACATACAACATTGAAGCATTGCAAACTGTATGTAGTCGCAGTGACATACAACATAGAAGCATTGTAAACTATATTTAGTCACAGTGACATACAGCATAGAAGCATTTCAAACTGTATCTAGTCACAGTGACATGAAGTGTAGAAGTATTGCAAACTGCATCTAGTCACAGTGACATACAGCATAGAAACATTGTAAACTGTATCTAGTCATAGTGACATACAGCATAGAAACATTGTAAACTGTATCTAGTCACATTGACATACAGCATAGAAACATTGTAAACTGTATCTCGTCATAGTGATATAGAGTATAGAAGCATTGCAAACTGTATCTAGTTACAGTGACAAAGTATAGAAGCATTGAAAGCTGTATCTAGTCACAGTAACATACAGTATAGAAGCATTGCAAACTGTATCTAGTCATAGTGACAGACTGCATAGAAGCATTGCGAACTGTATCTAGTCAAACAGACATACAGTATAGAAACATTGCAACCTGTATCTGGTCACAGTGACATACACTATAGAAACATTGCAAACTGCAACTAGTCACAGTGACATAAAGTATAGAAGCATTGCAAACTGTATCTAGTTACAGTGACGTACAGCATATAAACATTTCAAACTGAATCTAGGCAGTGACATTATGCATAGAAACATTGTAAACGGTATCTAGTTATAGTGACAGACAGCATAGAAGCATTGCAAACTATCTAGTCACAGTGACATACAGTATAGAAGCATTGCAAACTGTATCTAGTTACAGTGACGTACAGCATATAAACATTTCAAACTGAATCTAGGCAGTAACATTATGCATAGAAACATTGTAAACGGTATCTAGTTATAGTGACAGACAGCATAGAAGCATTGCAAGCTATCTAGTCACAGTGACATACAGTATAGAAGCATTGCAAACTGTATCTAGTCACATTGACATACAGCATAGAAACATTGTAAACTGTATCCAGTCACAATGACATACAGTATAGAAGCACTGCAAACTGTATCCAGTCACAGTGAAATACAGCATAGAAGCACTGCAAACTGTATCTAGTCACAGTGACATACAGTATAGAAGCATTGCAAACTGTATCTAGTCACAGTGACATATAGTATAGAAGCACTGCAAACTTTATCTAGTCACAGTGACATACAGTATAGAAGCATTGCAAACTGTATCTAGTCACAGTGACATACAGCATAGAAACATTGCAAACTATATCTAGTCACAGTGACATACAGCATAGAAGGATTGCAAACTGTATCTATTCACAGTGACATACAGTATAGAGTCATTGCAAACTGTATCTGGTCACAGTGACATACAGCATAGAAACATTGTAAACTGTATCTAGTCATTGTGACATACAGTATAGAAGCATTGTAAACTGTATATAGTCACAGTGACATACAGCATAGAAACATTGTAAACTGTATCTAGTCACAGTAACATACAGCATAGTAGCATTTCAAACTGTATGTAGTCACAATGACATACAGTATAGAAACATTTCAAACTGTATCTAGTCTGACATACAACATTGAAGCATTGTAAACTGTATGTAGTCGCAGTGACATACAGCATAGAAGCATTGTAAACTGTATTTAGTCACAGTGACATACAGCATAGAAGTATTATAAACTGTATCTAGTCACTAAGACATACAGTATAGAAACATTGCAAACTGTATCTAGTCACAGTGACATACAGCATAGAGGCATTTCAAACTGTATGTAGTCACAGTGACATACAGTATAGAAGCATTGCAAACTGTATCTGGTCACAGTGACATACAGTATAGAAGCATTGGAAACTGTATCTAGTCACAGTGACATACAGTAGAGAAACATTGCAAACTGTATATAGTCACAGTGACATACAGTATAGAAGCATTGCAAACTGTATCTAGTCATAGTGACATACTGCTTAGAAACATTGTAAACTGTATCTAGTTACAGTGACATACATCATAGAAGGATTGCAAACTGTAGCTATTCGCAGTGACATACAGTATAGAGTCATTGCAAACTGTATCTGGTCACAGTGACATACAGCATAGAAACATTGTAAACTGTATCTAGTCATTGTGACTTACAGTATAGAAGCATTGTAAACTGTATATAGTCACAGTGATATACAGCATAGAAACATTGTAAACTGTATCTAGTCACAGTAACATACAGCATAGTAGCATTTCAAACTGTATGTAGTCACAGTGACATACAGTATAGAAGTATTGCAAACTGTATCTAGTCACAATGACATACAGTATAGAAACATTGCAAACTGTATCTAGTCTGACATACAACATTGAAGCATTGCAAACTGTATGTAGTCGCAGTGACATACAGCATAGAAGCATTGTAAACTGTTTTTAGTCACAGTGACATACAGCATAGAAGCATTTCAAACTGTATGTAGTCACAGTGACATACAGTATAGAAGCATTGCAAACTGTATCTAGTCACAGTGACATAAAGTATAGAAGTATTGCAAACTGTATCTAGTCACAGTAACATACAGCATAGAAGCATTGCAAACTGTATCTAGTCACATTGACATACAGCATAGAAACATTGTAAACTGTATCTTGTCATAGTGATATACAGTATAGAAGCATTGCAAACTGTATATAGTCACAGTGACATACAGTATAGAAGCATTGCAAACTGTATCTAGTCATAGTGACATACTGCTTAGAAACATTGTAAACTGTATCTAGTTACAGTGACATACATCATAGAAGGATTGCAAAGTGTATCTATTCACAGTGATATACAGTATAGAGTCATTGCAAACTGTATCTGGTCACAGTGACATACAGCATAGAAACATTGTAAACTGTATCTAGTCAATGTGACATACTGTACAGAAGCATTGCAAACTGTATCTAGTCACAGTGACATACAGTATAGAAGCATTGCAAACTGTATCTAGTCACAATGACATACAGTATAGAAACATTGCAAACTGTATCTAGTCTGACATACAACATTGAAGCATTGCAAACTGTATGTAGTCGCAGTGACATACAGCATAGAAGCATTGTAAACTGTATTTAGTCACAGTGACATACAGCATAGAAGAATTTCAAACTGTATGTAGTCACAGTGACATACAGTATAGAAGCATTGCAAACTGTATCTAGTCACAGTGACATAAAGTATAGAAGTATTGCAAACTGCATCTAGTCTCAGTGACATACAGCATAGAAACATTGTAAACTGTATCTAGTCATAGTGACATACAGCATAGAAACATTGTAAACTGTATCTAGTCACAGTGACATACTGCATAGAAACATTGTAAACTGTATCTAGTCACAGTGACATACTGCATAGAAACATTATAAACTGTATCTAGTTATCATGACAGACAGCATAGAAGTATTGCAAACTATCTAGTCACATTGACATACAGTATAGAAGCATTGCAAACTGTATCTGGTCACAGTGACATACAGCATATAAGCATTGTAAGCTGTATCTAGTCACAGTAACATACAGTACAGAAGCATTGCAAACTGTATCTAGTCATACTGACATACAGCATAGAAGCAATGCAAACTGTATGTACTCACAGTGACATACAGTATAGAAGCATTTCAAACTGCATTTAGTCACAGTGACATACAGCATAGAAACATTGTAAACTTTATCTAGGCACAGTGACATACAGCATAGAAAAATTGCAAACTGTATCTAGTCACAGTAACATACAGCATAGAAGCATTGCAAACTGTATCTAGTCACATTGACATACAGCATAGAAACATTGTAAACTGTATCTCGTCATAGTGATATACAGTATAGAAGCATTGCAAACTGTATCTAGTTACAGTGACATAAAGTATAGAAGTATTGAAAGCTGTGTCTAGTCACAGTAACATACAGTATAGAAGCATTGCAAACTGTATCTTGTCATAGTGACATACAGCATAGAAGCATTGCAAACTGTATCTAGTCACACAGACATACAGTATAGAAACATTGCAAACTGTATCTGGTCACAGTGACATACCGTATAGAAACATTGCAAACTGCAACTAGTCATCGTGACATAAAGTATAGAAGCATTGCAAACTGTATCTAGTTATAGTGACGTACAGCATATAAACATTTCAAACTGAATCTAGTCAGTGACATTATGCATAGAAACATTGTAAACGGTATCTTGTTATAGTGACAGACAGCATAGAAGCATTGCAAACTATCTCGTCACAGTGACATACAGTATAGAAGCATTGCAAACTGTATCTAGTCATATTGACATACAGCATAGAAACATTGTAAACTGTATCTACTCATAGTGACATACAGTATAGAAGCATTGTAAACTGTATCTAGTCACAGTGACATACAGTATAGAAACATTGCAAAGTGTATCTAGTCATTGTGACATACTGTACAGAAACATTGCAAACTGTATCTAGTCACAGTGACATACAGCATAGAAATATTGTAAACTGTATCTACTTACAGTTACATACAGTATAGGAGAATTGCAAACTGTATCTGGTCATAGTGACAAACAGTATAGAAGCATTGCAAACTGTATCTAGTCACAGTGACATAAAGTATAGAAGCATTGCAAATTGTATCTAGTCACAGTGACATACAGCATAGAAGCATTGCAAACTGTGTCTAGCTACAGTGACATACAGTATAGAAACATTGGAAACTGTATCTAGTTACAGTGACATACAGCATTGAAGCATTGTAAACTATCTAGTCACCGTGACATACAGTATAGAGGGATTGCAAACTTTATCTGGTCACGGTGACATACAGCATAGAAACATTGTAAACTGTATCTAGTCATAGTGACATACAGTATAGAAACATTGTAAACTGTATCTAGTCACAGTGACATACAGCATAGAAACATTGCAAAGTGTATCTGGTCACAGTGACATACAGCATAGAAGCATTGCATACTGTATCTAGTCACAATGACATACAGTATAGAAGCATTGCAAACTGTATCTAGTCATTGTGACATACTGTACAGAAACATTGCAAACTGTATCTAGTCATTGTGACAAACTGTACAGAAGCATTGCAAACTGTATCTACTCACAATAACATACAGTATAGAAATATTGCAAACTGTATCTGGTCACACTGACATGCAGTATAGAAGCATTGCAAACTGTATCTAGTCACAATGACATACAGTATAGAAACATTGCAAACTGTATCTAGTCACAGTGACATACAGCATAGAAATATTGCGAAGTGTTTCTAGTCACAGTGACATGAAGTATAGAAACATTGCAAACTGTATCTAGTCACAGTGACATACAGGATAGGAGCATTGCAAACTGTATCTGGTCATAGTGACATATAGTATAAAACATTGCAAACTGTATCTAGTCACAGTGACATACAGCATAGAAATATTGTAATCTGTATCTAGTCACAGTGACATACAGCATAGAAGCATTTCAAACTATATCTAGTCATAGTGATATACAGCATAGAAGCATTGCAAACTGTATCTAGTCACAGTGATATACAGCATAGAAACATTGCAAACTGTATCTAGTTACAGTGACATACAGCATAGAAACATTGTAAACTATATCTAGTCACAGTGACATACAGCATAGAAGCATTTCAAACTGTATGTAGTCACAGTGACATACAGTATAGAATCATTGCGAACTGTATCTAATCACAGTGACATAGAGTATAGAAGCATTGAAATCTGTATCTAGTCACAGTGACATACAGCATAGGAATATTGTAAACTGTATCTAGTCAGAGTGATATACAGCATAGAAGCATTGCAAAATGTATCTAGTCACAGTGACATACAGCATAGAAACATTGTAAACTATATCTGGTTACAGTGACAGACAGCATAGAAGAATCATATATTATCTAGTCACACTGACATACAGTATAGAAGCATTGCAAACATTTACCTGCTGAAAGTGACTTAGAGTTTAGAAACATTGCAAACTGTATCTAGTCATAGTGACATACAGCATAGAAGCATTGTAAACTATCCAGTCACAGTGACATACAGTGTAGAGGCATTGCAAACTGTTTCTGCTCACAGTGACATACAGCAAAGGAACATTGTAAACTGTATCTAGTCATAGTGACATACAGTATAGAAGCATTGCAAACTGTATCTAGTCATTGTGACATACTGTACAGAAGCATTGCAAGCTGTATCTATTCATTGTGACATACTGTACAGAAGCATTGCAAACTGTATCTACTCAGAATGACATACAGTATAGAAACATTGCAAACTGTATCTCCTCACACTGACATGCAGTATAGAAGCATTGCAATCCGTATCTAGTCACACTGACATATAACATAGAAGCATTGCAAGCTGTATCTGGTCACAGTGATATACAGTATAGAAACATTGCAAACTGTATCTGCTCACACTGACATGCAGTATAGAAGCATTGCAACTTGTATCTAGTCACAGTGACATACAGCATAGAAGCATTGCAAACTGTATCTAGTCACAGTGACATACAGTATAGAGGGATTGCAAACTTTATCTGGTCACAGTGACATACAGTATAGAAACATTGCAATCTGTATCTAGTCACAGTGACATACAGTATAGAGGGATTGCAAACTTTATCTGGTCACAGTGATATACAGCATAGAAACATTGTAAACTGTATCTAGTTACAGTGACATACAGTATAGAAACATTGTAAACTGTATCTAGTCACAGTGAAATACAGCACAGAAACATTGCAAACTGTATCTAGTCACAGTGACATACAGCATAAAAGCATTGCAAACTGTATCTAGTCACAGTGACATACAGCATAGAAACATTGCAAACTGTATCTAGTTACAGTGACATACAGTATAGAAACATTGTAAACTATCTAGTCACAGTGACATACAGCATAGAAACATTGCAAACTGTATCTAGTTACAGTGACATACAGCACAGAAGCATCGTATATTATCTAGTCACAGTGACATACAGTATAGAAGCATTGTAAACTATCTAGTCACAGTGACATACAGCATAGAAACATTGCAAACTGTATCTAGTCTTTGTGACATACAGTATAGAAGCATTGCAAACTGTATCTAGTCATTGTGACATACTGTACAGAAGCATTGCAAACTGTATCCAGTCACAGTGACCTACAGTATAGAAGCATTGCAAACTGTATCTAGTCATTGTGACATACTGTACAGAAGCATTGCAAACCGTATCTAGTCACAATGATGTACAGTATAGAAACATTGTAAACTGTATCTGGTCACATTGAAATACAGTATAGAAGTATTGCAAACTGTATCTAGTCACAGTGACATACAGTATAGAAACATTGCAAATTGTATCTAGTCACAGTGACATACAGTATAGAAAAATTGCAAACTGTATGTAGTCATTGTGACATACAATACAGAAGCATTGAAACTGTATCTAGTCATTGTGACATACTGTACAGAAGCATTGCAAACTGTATCTAGTCACAGTGACATACAGCATAGAAACATTGTAAACTATATCTAGTTACAGTGACATACAGCATAGAAACATTGCAAACTGTATCTAGTCACAGTGACATACAGCATAGAAACATTGCAAACTATATCTTGTCACGGTGACATACAGCATAAAAGCGTTGCAAACTGTATCTAGTCATTGTGACATACAGTATAGAAGCATTGCAAACTGTATCTAGTCATTGTGACATACTGTACAGAAGCATTGCAAACTGTATCTCCTCACACTGACATGCAGTATAGAAGCATTGCAATCCGTATCTAGTCACACTGACATATAACATAGAAGCATTGCAAGCTGTATATGGTCACAGTGACATACAGTATAGAAACATTGCAAACTGTATCTGCTCACACTGACATGCAGTATAGAAGCATTGCAACTTGTATTTAGTCACAGTGACATACAGCATAGAAGCATTGCAAACTGTATCTAGTCACAGTGACAGACAGCATAGAAGAATCATATATTATCTAGTCACACTGACATGCAGTATAGAAGCATTGCAAACTGTATCTGGTGAAAGTGACTTAGAGCATAGAAACATTGCAAACTGTATCTAGTCATAGTGACATACAGTATAGAAGCATTGCAAACTGTATCTAGTCACAGTGACATACAGCATAGAAACATTGCAAACTGTATCTAGTCATTGTGACATACAGTATAGATGCATTGCAAACTGTATCTAGTCAATGTGACATACTGTACAGAAGCATTGCAAACTGTATCTCGTCACTGTGACACACAGTATAGAGGGATTGCAAACTTTATCTGGTCACAGTGACATACAGCATAGAAACATTCTAAACTGTATCTAGTCATTGTGACATACAGTATAGAAGCATTGCAAACTGTATCTAGTCATTGTGACATACTGTACAGAAACATTGCAAACTGTATCTAGTCATTGTGACATACTGTACAGAAGCATTGCAAACTGTATCTACTCACAATAACATACAGTATAGAAATATTGCAAACTGTATCTAGTCACACTGACATACAGTATAGAAGCATTGCAAACTGTATCTAGTCACAGTGACATACAGTATAGAAGCATTGCAAACTGTATCTAGTCACAATGACATACAGTATAGAAACATTGCAAACTGTATCTAGTCACAGTGACATACAGGATAGGAGCATTGCAAACTGTATCTGGTCATAGTGACATACAGTATAAAGCATTGCAAACTGTATCTAGTCACAGTGACATACAGCATAGAAATATTGTAAACTGTATCTAGTCACAGTGACATACAGCATCGAAGCATTTCAAACTGTATCTAGACATAGTGATATACAGCATAGAAGCATTGCAAACTGTATCTAGTCACAGTGATATACAGCATAGAAACATTGCAAACTGTATCTAGTTACAGTGACATACAGCATAGAAACATTGTAAACTGTATCTCGTCACAGTGACATACAGCAGAGAAGCATTGCAAACTGTATCTAGTGACAGTGACATACAGTATAGAAACATTGTAAACTGTATCTGGTCACAGTGACATACAGCATAGAAGCATTTCAAACTGTATCTAGTCATAGTGATATACAGCATAGAAGCATTGCAAACTGTATCTAGTCACAGTGATATACAGTATAGAAACATTGCAAACTGTATGTAGTCACAGTGACATACAGTATAGAAGCATTGCAAACTGTATCCAGTCTCAGTGACCTACAGTATAGAAGCATTGCAAACTGTATCTAGTCACAATGACATACAGTATAGAAACATTGTAAACTGTATCTACTCACACTGACATACAGTATAGAAACACTGCAAACTGTATCTGGTCACAGTGACATACAGTATAGAAACATTGCAAATTATATCTAGTCACAGTGACATACGGTATAGAAACATTGCAAACTGTATCTGGTCAGACTGACATGCAGCATAAAAGCATTGCAATCTGTATCTAGTCACAGTGACATACAGTATAGAAGCATTGCAAACTGTATCTAGTGACAGTGACATACAGTATAGAAACATTGTAAACTGTATCTGGTCACAGTGACATACAGCATAGAAGCATTTCAAACTGTATCTAGTCATAGTGATATACAGCATAGAAGCATTGCAAACTGTCTCTTGTCACAGTGACATACAGCATAGAAACATTGTAATCTGTATCTAGTCATAGTGACATACAGCATAAAAGCATTGCAAACTGTATCTAGTTACTGTGACATACAGTATGGAACCATTGCACACTGTCTAGTTACAGTGACATAAAGTATAGAAGCATTGCAAACTGTCTCTTGTCACAGTGAAATACAGCATAGAAGCATTGCAAACTGTATCTAGTCACAGTGACATATAACATAGAAGCTTTGCAAACTGTATCTAGTCACCGTGACATACAGTATAGAAACATTGTAAACTGTATCTCGTCACCGTGACATACAGCATAGAAACATGCCCATTGTCACATTGTGTCTGCTCTAGCTGTCGAGAACCTATTTTTTACACTGAGTTCAACCACTTTATTGTTCCCACTTTCCCATCAACTGCCCCATAAACTCCACCACTTACCTGCATCCCTTATAATAGCCAGTTAACCTACATAACTACATGTTCTTGGGATGTGGGAGGAAGCTGGAACACCTGGCGTGGGGAACATGGAATTGGAGGACATGGAGTGGAGGACGTAGGAGGACACCTGGAGTGGGAGAACGTGGAGTGAGGAACATGGGACAACATGGAGTGGGAGAACATGGTGTTGAAGTACATGGAGTGGCGAACTTGGAGTGAGGAACATGGAGTTGCAGAACATGGAGTGGAGGACATAGGAGGACACCTGGAGTGGGAGAACATGGAGTGGGGAACATTGGAGAACACGGAGTGGGAGAACATGGCAGAACATGCAAACACAACACAGACAACATTGGAGGTTAGGCTTGGACCCAGATCCCTGAGACTGTGGGACAGAAACTCTAATGACCTGCTTCACTCTGTCTCACAGAGAATAGTGATGGATTGCACCAGGACATAAGCAGCTGATAAAATGACAGATGAAACATAGAGACATGGAAATCTACAGCACATTTCAGGCCCTTTGGCCCACAATGTTGTGTCGACCACGTAAACTACTCTAGTTACTGCCTAGAGTTTCCCTACCACATACCCCTCTATTTTTCTAAGCTCCATGCACATGTCTAAGAGTCTCTTAAAAGACCCTATTGTATCTGACTCCACCACTGTTGCTGGCAGTGCATTCCACGCACCCACCGCTCTGTGTGAAAAACTTACCCCTGACATCCCCTCTGTACCTACTTCCAAGCACCTAAAATATGCCCCCTTATGTTAGCCATTTCAGCCCTGGGAAAAAGCCTCCAGCTATCCACATAAGCAATGCCTCTCATCATCTTATACTCCTCTATCAGGTCACCTCTCATCCTCCGTTGCTCCAAGGAGAAAAGGCCAAGTTCACTCAACCTATTCTCATAAGGCATGCTCTCCAATCCAGGCAACATCCTTGTAAATCTCCTCTGTACCCTCTCTATAGTATCCACATCCTTCCTGCAGTGAGGTGACCAGAACTGAACACAGTATTCCAAGTTGGGTCTAACTAAGGTCTTATTTAGCTGTAACATTGTCACATGGCTCTTGAACTCGATCCCACGGGTTGATAAAGGCCAACACACCATACGCCTTCTTAACAACACTGTTACCCTGCGCAGCAGCTTTGAGTGTCCTATGGACACAGACCCCAAGATCTCTCTGATCCTCCAAACTGTCAAGAGTCTTACCATTAATATTGTATTGTGTCTTCAAACTTGACCCACCAAAATGAACCATTTGGCACTTAACTGTCACTTAAGTTGAATGTGGAAAAATATGGTGGGAAGAATGAAGAGAGACAATATAGAATAATGTGTAGGAGCAGAGGCATTTCCAAGTATGTGAACACAAATCAGTGCAAGTGGCAGGGCAGGTTAAAAGGTGATTGAAAGAAAATACACAACTCTGGGCTTTATTAACGGAGGAATGAAGTATAAAAGCAGGGAATAGATGCCGACCCTTTATAAAACACCAGATGGACTTCAGCTACAGTATTGTACTAAATTCTGATTTTCATGTTACAGAAAAGATATGAAGGAGAGGGTCCTGAGAAGATGTATGCAAATGGTGGTTGAGATAAAGGATTGCAATTACAAGGAGAGATTAAAAGGCGTGAGTCTGTTTCTTTTGGAGAAGAGTAGGCAAAGGAGAGATTTGACTTAAGTATATAAAATGGTGAGGGTCTAGACAGGATGAGTTGTAGGAGGTTGGAGGGAGATTCCAGGATTAGAATTCAGAGGAACAAAATAAAGGAGAAGAAAATTAAAACTGAAGTTAGAAAATAATTTTGGAACCTGGAATGCACTGGCACCAAATGTGGTGGAGGTAGATTACTCTGTGTCCTTCAGGAGGGAATTGAATAAAATACTTGGAGAACTCCAGCACATTACACAAATGTGATTTTCCTCTCGGTAATTCTTCTCACTCCTATCATTTTCTTCAAGATGTTCTGTTATTTCATCTTCCTTTTAAAATCCCATTGTTTTCTCTACTACTGGCTCAAGGCAACAGGTTGTTTGTTGTAGGCACAAGGGATTCTGGAGATGCTGGAAATCCAGAATAACACACACAAAAATGCTGCAGGAACAGCAGCCAGCCAGCATCTATGGTGAGGAATGAAGAGTTGACATTTTGGGCTGAGACCCTTCATCAGGACTGATCTTGGCCAACCTGCTGAGCTCCTCCAGCATTTAGTGAAGTTGTTGGTCGCTTGTTTTCTTGTTCCTTCTTTTCTTCAATCATGAGGTCATATTTACTTCTCTTCAATCCGTGGAAACAATTCCAGAATCTATAGAACTTTGGAAGATGACAATCAGAGCATTCACTATCCCAGAAGCCACTTCTTTTGAAATTGCAGGATGTAATTCCTTGGGATTTATCAGCCCACATGCTCACCAAGTTCTCTAGCATGATAATTTTTAATATTTCGTTTGTTCAGTTCCTCATTCTCACCCTTGATTCTTCCATAAATTCTGGAAATTTTGTGTATCATCAAGTCAGACATAATGTAATTGTTTAATTTCTCTGCCGTTTCTAGATTTCCCATAACCAAGATGAAGGGTCTCAACCTAAAATACTGGCTGTCCACTTTCTCCCGCAGTTGTTGCCTGATCTTTTGGGTTCCTCTAACTGTCTGTTCCTTTGCATGATGCCTCTTTTATCCACCCAGTGTTACATCCTCAAAGAATTCTAGCAGATTCGTCATATGTGATTTATCTTTTATAAAAACTATTTTGATCATCTGATGAATTTCTAAATCTCCTGTGTAACCTTAATACCCGGGTTGCGATGCTGAGGAATGTTTGTAAACTGATTGCTCCACATCAGGAACATCTGTTTCCTACAGTAACCCACATCATATCACCCTCCATAATCCTATCATTTCATTGAACATTTGGGGTTGGAGGACCGTGTGTGTGGAAGTGGGTGGGTGAGTGGGAGGGAGGGAGGAACAGGGGATTTTTGTTTTGCTATTGTTGGTTTGTTGCTTGTTGTGTTCTGATGTTTTTCTGCCGAGCTTTTGTGGGCACACTGCTGACGTTGGAATGTTTGGGGAGACTTGCAGGCTGACCCCAGCACATCCTTGGGTGTGTTGTATGTTTCAATGTGTAGGTAGTAAAAAGAACCTGAATCTGAACATTTACCCGAACTCTACTAATAATTAAATTAATGGAATATATTTTATATCCAGTCATTAATAAACACCACAAAAATTACATTTTATTATTACTGCTTCTTGTAAAATGCTTCAGACATGTCTTTCCAGTTTTGTGAAAAGTAAATTTTAGGTCATGATCTGTGCTGAGGGAGTGTCACACTGTCGGAGGGACAGAACTGAGGGAGTGTCACACTGTCGGAGGGACAGAACTGAGGGAGTGTAAAACTGTCAGATGGACAATACTGAGGGAGTGTCACACTGTCAGAGGGACAGAACTGAGGGAGTGTCACACTGTCAGAGGGACAGTACTGAGGGAGTGTCACACTGTCAGAGGGACAGTACTGAGGGAGTGTCACACTGTCAGATGGACAATACTGAGGGAGTGTCACACTGTCGGAGGGACAGCACTGAGGAGGTGTCACACTGTCAGAGGGACAGAACTGAGGGAGTGTCACACTGTCAGAGGGACAGTACTGAGGGAGTGTCACACTGTCAGAGGGACAGTACTGAGGGAGTGTCACACTGTCAGAGGGACAGGACTGGGGGAGTGTCACACTGTTGGAGGGACAGTACTGAGGGGTGTCACACTGTCAGAGGGACAGTAGTGAGGGAGTGTCACACCGTCGGAGGGACATTACTGAGGGAGTGTCACACTGTCGAAGGGACAGTACTGAGGGGTGTCACACTGTCAGAGGGACAGTAGTGAGGGAGTGCCACACCGTCGGAGGGACATTACTGAGGGAGTGTCACACTGTTGGAGGGACAGTACTGAGGGGTGTCACACTGTCAGAGGGACAGTAGTGAGGGAGTGTCACACCGTCGGAGGGACATTACTGAGGGAGTGTCACACTGTCGAAGGGACAGTACTGAGGGGTGTCACACTGTCAGAGGGACAGTAGTGAGGGAGTGTCACACCGTCGGAGGGACATTACTGAGGGAGTGTCACACTGTCGGAGGGACAGCACTGAGGGAGTGTCACACTGTCAGAGGGACAGAACTGAGGGAGTGTCACACTGTCAGAGGGACAGTACTGAGGGAGTGTCACACTGTCAGAGGGACAGTACTGAGGGAGTGTCACACTGTCAGAGGGACAGGACTGGGGGAGTGTCACACTGTTGGAGGGACAGTACTGAGGGGTGTCACACTGTCAGAGGGACAGTAGTGAGGGAGTGTCACACCGTCGGAGGGACATTACTGAGGGAGTGTCACACTGTCGAAGGGACAGTACTGAGGGGTGTCACACTGTCAGAGGGACAGTAGTGAGGGAGTGTCACACCGTCGGAGGGACATTACTGAGGGAGTGTCACACTGTTGGAGGGACAGTACTGAGGGGTGTCACACTGTCAGAGGGACAGTAGTGAGGGAGTGTCACACCGTCGGAGGGACATTACTGAGGGAGTGTCACACTGTCGAAGGGACAGTACTGAGGGGTGTCACACTGTCAGAGGGACAGTAGTGAGGGAGTGTCACACCGTCGGAGGGACATTACTGAGGGAGTGTCACACTGTCGGAGGGACAGTACTGAGTGGGTGTCACACTGTCAGAGGGACAGTACTGAGGGAGTGTCACACTGTCAGAGGGACAGTACTGAGGGAGTGTCACACTGTCAGAGGGACAGGACTGGGGGAGTGTCACACTGTCGGAGGGACATTACAGAGGGAGTAACACACTGTTGGAGGGACAGTACTGAGGGGTGTCACACTGTCAGAGGGACAGTAGTGAGCGAGTGTCACACCGTCGGAGGGACATTACTGAGGGAGTGTCACACTGTCGGAGGGACAGTACTGAGTGGGTGTCACACTGTCAGAGGGACAGTACTGAGGGAGTGTCACACTGTCAGAGGGACAGTACTGAGGGAGTGTCACACTGTCAGAGGGACAGGACTGGGGGAGTGTCACACTGTCGGAGGGACATTACCGAGGGAGTAACACACTGTTGGAGGGACAGTACTGAGGGGTGTCACACTGTCAGAGGGACAGTAGTGAGGGAGTGTCACACCGTCGGAGGGACATTACTGAGGGAGTGTCACACTGTCGGAGGGACAGTACTGAGTGGGTGTCACACTGTCAGAGGGACAGTACTGAGGGAGTGTCACACTGTCAGAGGGACAGTACTGAGGGAGTGTCACACTGTCAGAGGGACAGGACTGGGGGAGTGTCACACTGTCGGAGGGACATTACAGAGGGAGTAACACACTGTTGGAGGGACAGTACTGAGGGGTGTCACACTGTCAGAGGGACAGTAGTGAGGGAGTGTCACACCGTCAGAGGGACATTACTGAGGGAGTGTCACACTGTCAGAGGGACAGTACTGAGGGAGTTTCACACTGTCAGAGGGACAGTACTGAGGGAGTGTCACACTGTTATAGGGACAGTACTGAGGGAGTGTCACACTGTCAGAGGGACAGTACTGAGGGAGTGTCACACTGTCGGAGGGACAGTACTGAGGAATGACACATTGTGGCTGAATGAGGGAGGAGTTGGAAATGCTGACTGTTTTTTTCATTTCCATAGATGCTGCCTGACCTCAGAATCAGAATCAGGTTTATTATCACCAACATGTGACATGAAATTTGTTAACTTAGTAGCAGCTGTTCAATTGAATACATAATGTAGCAGAGAAAAAATATAATAATAAATAAAATAAAAATAATAAATAAATAAATTACAGAATATGTATATTGAATATATTTTTAAAAACCTGCAAAAAACAGAATTACCGTATATTAAAAAAAGTGAGTTAGAGTCCAAGTATTCAATGTCCATTTAGGAAACGGATGGCAGAGGGGAAGAAGCTGTTCCTGAATTGCTGAGTGTGTGCCTTCGGCGTTCCTGCTGAGTTCCTTTAGCATTTTGTGTGTGTTGCTTTGGCTTTCCAGCATCTGCAGACTTTCTTGTTTTGACACCAGTTGTGGCATCTTGAACATACAGTGTGATCTTGAACATACAGCGTGATCTTGAACATACAGCGTGATCTTGAACATACAGTGTGATCTTGAACGTGCAGTGTGAGCTTGAATGTACAATGTGATCTTGAACGTACAGTGTGATCTTGAATGTACAGTGTGATCTTGAACATGCAGTGTGATCTTGAACATGCAGTGTGATCTTGAACATACAGCGTGATCTTGAACATACAGCGTGATCTTGAACATACAGCGTGATCTTGAACGTGCAGTGTGAGCTTGAATGTACAATGTGATCTTGAACGTACAGTGTGATCTTGAATGTACAGTGTGATCTTGAACATGCAGTGTGATCTTGAACGTGCAGTGTGATCTTGAACATGCAGTGTGGTCTTGAACATACAGTGTGATCTTGAACATACAGCGTGATCTTGAACTTACAGCGTGATCTTGAACATACAGCGTGATCTTGAACATACAGCGTGATCTTGAACGTGCAGTGTGAGCTTGAATGTACAATGTGATCTTGAACGTACAGTGTGATCTTGAATGTACAGTGTGATCTTGAACATGCAGTGTGATCTTGAACGTGCAGTGTGATCTTGAACATGCAGTGTGGTCTTGAACATACAGTGTGATCTTGAACGTGCAGTGTGATCTTGAACATGCAGTGTGGTCTTGAACATACAGTGTGATCTTGAACGTGCAGTGTGATCTTGAACATACAATGTGATCTTGAACATACAGTAATCTGGGACTGCTATGGCTGTATCTATTTGTTAGATGAGAATCCCTTGCCTTGTCTGCTCTCAAACAGGCTCAAAAGATGTGATGACAAATTTCTAAATTGATGTTTTGTATCTCTCAGAAGTCACTAAACCTGAATATTGACCCACGGCTGCTCCTGGGTTATTGTTTTGCCAGAGGTGCACCATGATACCTGCCTCGCAAAAGTAAACAGCTTTCGGAAGTGCGAGCTTCTCTGTCAGGCTATTTGAGACGGGATGCAAGAAGCAATAGAAAGCTCCCTTTAGCAATATGTTTTATAGGCGACGCTGGAGATGAGTGTATCTGACAGATGGTATTGGGTGGCAAACTGGCACAGAATCCTTGAGGATTCCTTTCTTCCTCTGGGACGCAGCTGTGTCATTGTTACTACCTGTGACCCGAGATACCACTTTCTCTCTGCCTCAGTAAAGCAGCCAGCTAATCAAAAACCCAACGCACTCTAGACGTCCTCTCTCCTATTCGGCAGAAGACACCAAAGCCTGAAAACACTTACCATGAGCCTCATGAGCAGCTTCTACCCCTCTTTTGTAAGACTCTTGACTTCATAATCTACCTTGTTATGGTCTTACACCTTAGTTTCGACCTGCACTGCACTTTCTCTGTAGCGGTAACACTTAATTCTGCATTCTGTTATTGTTTGGCCCTGTACTCTCTCAATGCACTGTTGTAATGAATCAAACTCTATGAACCATACTCATGACAGGCTTTTTACGGGACCTCGGTACATCTGACTTGAATAAACCAATTCCTGCAGAACGGTGAATATATTTTATAATGTGGAATGGGCTTATTATCAGTTCCCTTTGGAATATCTGTAAAATCCCTACCAAACGGAGACATCTCTTTCTCCCTTATTAGGGAGAGAGAGAGCCTGTTGTGTGTTGAATACCGGGTGAACGCGTACTCTTTGGAGTACTGCAGGTCTGTGTCTTTGCTGTTGCTTTGCTGCATGCTTGAGTGGTTGGTGGAGGATGCAGATGCTTTTATTTTTGCTGGTGGGGAGAGGGGGGATCATTGCTTGCTGCCGCTTAGGTGTGGGAGGGAGGGGATGGCTTCGGTATATGGTTGCGAAGAAAAAGCATTTCTGGATGTATATTGTATACATTTCTCTGACATTAAATTGTATCTTTGAAACCAGACATATGATATTTCTGCCATTTTCCATTTTAGGGAGGACTATAGCTTATCCTGCAATCTGAATGCAACAGAATGTTCCAATGAGGGCAAATCTTTCGCTGTGTGCAGCTGTCAACTCTACGAAGATATGGGGATTACAAGTGAAAACTACACTATGACCATCAGTTCGAAGAGCCAGGGAACAGAGATCAGCAGAGCAAAGTGTCCTGACTTTTACACATCCGTAAACAGTGAGTGTCAAAAAGCACAATGGCAGAAGAGTCAGATGAGGGAAGGGACGTTGTTAACCCTTGCCCTGTCTAACAAGAACACCATCGGTTAAATGTTGAGTGAAGTTCCTCTTATATGGTCCAGATGACCCCTTCTCTCAGTCTGTCTTGTTTACCACATTCTTCTCTGTCCTCATCTGTCTTTCTCTTCCTCTTTACCTCCAATCCCCACTCTCCCTATATACGTTAAGTTCTATTCTTATTTTCACAGTCTTTCTCTCTCCATCTTCCTGTTCTTCCCTTCTCTCCTCAGTTTCTCTCTTGGAAAGTATCCTCTCCAGTTCCAGTTCCATTTCGATTGGCTTTAAGGTTCTTGAAAAATTGGGAGAAGTACTCTGCTAAACCCGCTTCCTTTTCAGTTAGGCAACTTCCAACTTCGCAAAATCATTATCAAACATCAACTTATTTCATACCACTCTATCGTCAGACAGACATATCCTTCCTCAAATAGCCTCTGCCTGCCTGTGACTGAAATGCATCCTGTGAGCTTGAGTATTGTTGTCTATATATTCACAGTTCAAACATCTAAACAAAATCTTTCTCTCCCCAGTTAAACCTATCGCACCATTCAACTTCACCGTCTCACATATCGCTCCATGTGAGGCTTACAACTTCACCTGGAAAATAGTCTATGATGAGATGGATTACATTAACGAATTCGAATACCAGCTAAGGTACAGGAGGATGCAAGACAGCTGGGAGGTAGGACTGCACTTTAACTTTTTCTGATATTCTGTGATGAAGGTCTCTCTTATGGAGCTTCTGTCCTTTATGAATAAACTCTTCTCAGGCTTCCAGCCGGGTACAGGTATGATTCTTTACATCACCTTGTAGCCATTCTGTAGGAACGTCATGCGCAATCATCCGATTTCCTTGGGATACTGGAAGCCCAAGAAGAACATATTCATCAGCGACGTCAGGAAAGCACAAAATCCTTTTTGACTTCTGTCCATTAAAGCAGTGCAACTACCTAACCCTATTATGCTTAAAGTATTGAATATCTCAGACATGGGTTCCACAAGCAATAACTCTTCACGGGGGACAGTTATGTGGCCACATTACAAACAATGTCTCTCTCTGCAGTCTAATTCAGTAGATGGGATAAGGGCAACATGCAAACTGACAATCATTGCAGCATGATTCTATAGACACTCTCCAGGAAACAAGTTCCATAGGCACTGACTCTAAGCAGAGAGCAGTTCCACCAAGGGTGATTGCCATTGGGGTGCAGTTGCTTCAACTCTGTGTCCCACGACAGGAGAGGCTGATAGATGTTAATTATCCTCAGATAATGAGTTACGTACTGTACACTGACTCTTACGGGAGTACAGTTCCGGAGAGCTTTTCACTGTTTATATTGCTATGGATAGTAGTGTTTGCTTGGGCATATTTGCATATATACTGACTTTCGCTGGTGTGGAAGGAATGGGGAGTGAGCAGAGAATGGGATTACGTTCACTTTGTTCAATTACAATATCTGGTTATTGGTCATCCGGATTTATCATTCCAGTTTGGTGGTCTGCTGCAGCCCGTGTCCTGAAGGTATCCGGGAGGGAAATTCTTGGACTTAGACCAAAGATGAAGGAAAAGTTCAAATTTCAAAGTAGATGTATTATCAAAGTAGATATATATCACCATATGCAACCCTGAGATTCATTTCCTTGTGGGCATTCTCAGTAAATCCTTAATAGAATAGTAACCATAACAGAATCAATGAAAGACCGCACCTACTTGGGAGTTCAGCCAGTTTACAAATGACAACAATCTGTGCAAATACAAAAAGAAAGAAATAATAATAATAATAATAATAAATAAATAAGCCACAAATATCGAGAACATGAGATGAAGAGTGAGTCTGTTGGTCGTGGGAACATTTCAATGATGGGGTAAGTGAAGTTGAGTGAAGTTATCCCCTTTGGCTCAAGATCCTGATGGTTGAGGGGTAGTAACTGTTCCTGAAGCTGGTGGTGTGAGTACTGAGACTCTTGTACCTTCTTCCTGATGACAGCAGTGAGAAGAGAGCACGACGTGGGTGGTGGGGGTCCCTAATGATGGATACTGCTTTCCAGTGACAACACTTCATGTGATGTGCTCAAGGGTGGGGAGGGCTTTACCTGTGATGGTCTGGGCCGTATCCACTACTTTTTGTAGGATTTTCTGTTCAAGGACATTGGTATTTCCATACCAGGCTGTGATGCAGCCAGTCAATGTACATCCACTATACATCTGTAGAAGTTTGTGAAGGTTTTAGATAGTGACAGGCTTCCAAATCAGCATGGTGTGTGGCTTGAGGGAGAAACTGCAGGTGGTGGTGTTTAATCTGCTTCCTATCCTTGTCACCTCTGAGGACCGAGGTCAAAAGTCTGCGAGACACTGTCAGCAACATACAAGAGAGGACGTTATTATGAAATGCAACAGAGCCACTGTGCAACTGTTGGTGATAGTGCCAGTCAAACAAACGGCTTCCTACTTATTGGTGTTAAAAGCTGTTAGAGTTACAGCAAGTGGATATGCTTCTGAGTTCTACCTCAGAATGTGGAAAGTATTTATGTTTCAAAACGCCAGTCACTCCTGGCTGAATATTCTGCCTCTGTAACTAGAGTATTCGGATACAGCTGAGGATGACCCTGAAGATACAGTCACGGCAATGCCATTGAATATGGGAGGTAATCAGGCAGGGAGCAAAGGCCCCACCAAACCTTCTGGTGGCAAAGTGCTGGAGACAATAATCAAGGAGAAATTAACTACTTATATTTAATCAAACCTGGTCTACATGAATGTATAAAAGGTAAATCATGTTTGACAAATGTTCTTAAATTCTTTGAGGATGTTACAGAGAGAATTGATAGAAGAGAGCTCTTAGCTATTTGCTGAGATTTCTAAAAGGCATTTGACAAGATGTCACATTCTGGGGAAAGAATTAAGGATAAGCGGTAAAGGAAAAAATAAGGGTATTTTTCTTTACAGGATTGTGAATCTTTCGAACTTTCTACCTCAGAGAGATGTGGAGGTGGATTTATTGGGTATATTCAATATTGAGATCTTTACTTCATAGACAATTTGTGCTGACCCAGTAGGAAAGAAGAACTGAGGATATAGATCAACTATAGTCTTATTGAATGGTGGAACACAGGGCCTTTTGTCACTACTCCTTACTGTATTTTATTTTTTCTTTTTATCTTACTATCCATCTGTCTATCTACAAAGAATGTATGTATCTATCTATCTATCCATCTGTCTATCTATCTATCTATCCATCTGTCTGTCTATCTATCTATCTACCTATCTGTTTATCTATGTATGCATCTATCCATCTGTCTATCTGTCTATCTGTCTATCTGTCTGTCTGTCTGTCTGTCTA
Organism: Mobula hypostoma; assembly: GCF_963921235.1. Taxonomy (NCBI): domain Eukaryota; kingdom Metazoa; phylum Chordata; class Chondrichthyes; order Myliobatiformes; family Myliobatidae; genus Mobula; species Mobula hypostoma. The sequence goes on along the minus strand of NC_086105.1, from coordinate 98,922,321 downwards.
TCTATCTATCTATCTATCTGTCTGCCTGTCTGTCTGTCTATCTATCTATCTATCTATCTATCTGTCTATCTGTCTGTCTGTCTGTCTATCTATCTGTCTGTCTGTCTGTCTATCTATCTATCCATCTGTCTGTCTATCTATCTATCTGTTTATCTATGTATCCATCTATCCATCTGTCTATCTGTCTGTCTATCTATCTATCTGTCTATCTGTCTGTCTGTCTATCTATCTATCTATCTGTCTGTCTGTCTGTCTGTCTGTCTATCTATCTATCTGTCTGTCTGTCTGTCTGTCTATCTATCTATCTATCTGTCTACCTACCTATTGAGAAACAGCGTGGAATAGGCTCTCCCTGCCCTTTGAGCTGCACCTCCCAGTAATCCCACCGATTTAGCCCCAGCCTAATCACAGGACAATTTACAATGGCCAACTAATCCAACTGTGGGACGAAACCTCAGCACCCAGGGAAAACACAGGCATTCCGTAGGCAGGATGTACAGACTCTTTACAGATGAGATCAGAATTGAACTCTGAACTCCAACATCCTGAACTGTGATGGTGTTGTTCTAACCGCTAAGCCCCCGTGGTGTCCTGTGTTAGTTCTGTGTTCTTATACTGGAAACACTCAGTGGGTCAGGCAACATCTGGAAAGATGAGAGTTAATATTACAACTCAATAATCTTTTATCAGATTGAATAGCCATTAATAAGGCCCGCACCAAGGGCAAGACACTGGAGCAAGTGTGAAGTAGGAAGATGTGCCTGAATTGGAACCGCAGGGGGAATTTTCAACGCTCACTGCAGCATCATCCTCTGTCTTGGCCAGAGTTCCCCTTGGTATTTGAAGTGCTGTCTCCATATTCACACCACTTTGGTGGTGCTGAGACATCTGGTGACCCCAGGTCCATGATGCTGGCGTCTTAAGTGTGACTCAATCACAAACAAGAGAAAATCTGCAGATGCTGGAAATCCAAGCAACACACACAAGATGCTGGAGGAACTCAGCAGGCCAGGCAGGCTATGGAAAAGAGATGAAAGGTCCAGCAGAAGGGTCTTGGCCTGAAATGTTGACTGTACGTTTTTCCAGCATTTTCTGTGTTTCTCAAGTGTGACTGTTGTCCTACAGCCCCCTCTGGTGGTAGCTTTGGGTAGTTCTCATTTTACCCTCCCTCCCTAACTCTTGGACTAGATGATATCATGATCTCCTTTCCCCTGTAAAAAGAAAAAAAAAAGCAAAATGGTGTAAATATGGAGATAGTTCTTTAGATATTGAGAGGAATATTGGTCAGAACAGAGGATGACACTGGACTGAATGTTGAGAGAGAATACCCCAGTGCTTTAATTCAGGCATGCCCTCTTGACCAAGTGTCTCGGAGCTAGCATCAGAAAACTAACTAGTTTCTACTAGGGCTCCAGCCTCAGATCTGGTGTCAAAGATGATATGCCGGCCAAAAAGCAAGTTATGGCTGAGTTGGAGATGGATATTAGACATTTCATCTGAAAGACAACTCCATATCTCCTCTCTGACAGCACAACGCTGCCACAGAACACAAACTCGAAATGCTGTAGATTTTGGATATCAGTGGGGAAAGTTCTTGAATGTGCTGAAAGTACTCAGCAGTCAGAAAGCTTCTGCAGAGAGACAGAAAGAAAGCTTCAAGTGGATGAGAACGGGGAATGGTTAGAGTTAAAACAGGTTTTAAGTTGCAAAGAAAGGTTGGGGAGAGCAAAGCGAACAGAAAGGAAAGGTGTGGAGCTGATGTTGAATGCTGAAGGGTGAATTTCCCATTACAAGATGGGACACTGCTCTACAGGTTTACACTGACCCTTGCAAACATGGAAGAGAGATCAATGTGGGAGTAGATGGGGAAATTAAAGTGATAGGCAGTTGGAAGCTCAAGGGCCATCCTTGTGGACTGAACAGAGATGTTTTGAAAAGTGGGTGGAATCATCTTTGCTTGGTTTCCTAATGTGGTGGAGACCAGACTACACCCCTCCATTGCAGAACACTAAACTGAAAGGGCCGGGGTAAAGGAGCTGGTTTTGCATGGTGCTGAGGGAAAGGTAGTAGTGCTGTTGGAGGTGGATGAGTGGTCTTGAGTGTCCAGGAGGGACTGGACATTCCCAGAGAGACTGGTCACTTCCTGGGGGGATTGGTCCTTTTGGGATGCGGAGAGGGGATGCTCCCTCTAGTGGCTGGTTCAGGTACTGCCCCAGACATCACACTGAATCTAACTCTTGCTCCCTGTAATCTTACGCATCTCGACAGAAGAGACAGCAAAATGACAACCTTAACAGAGTGAATGCTGAGCAAGGACTGGGGATCCCCCTGACAGCACTGCTTCTTTAGTATGGCCATCCCTCACTTGTACGACCCACTAAGAGTGGAGTTATTCTGGTTCCAACAGCCCCACACTGCCACAGAGCGTGCAGCACAACCTCACTGCTCCCCCAGGTCAGTACAGCTTTCACTCAGTTCCACCCAGCCACAGTGTTCCTTCAATCCTGCACTCTCTGCTTTGCTTTGCTTTCTCGATACTGCTCCTGACATGATGTTGTACAATAACACAGCACTGACCCTCAAAGGCAGATGCCTGTCTGACAAAGCCATGGTCCCTCCGTAGATTGCAATGCCTGGCCACCGAGTCACCCCAATACAGTAATCTCTCCATTCTGCCCTCTGGCTATACCGTAACCCCTCAGGACTGAGCCCTGAATGTGGTGCATTTCCTCAGTGTCAGCCACCAGTCCAACACTCCTTCAGAAGGCTCACGCAACAGTTCGAAGCCTTTGGCATTCAATCATCAGCGACCTCCACAATCCGTGTTCTCAGAGACGGCATTGATCGGACACTCATCCGGACCAGCCCGATGAACAGTGACAATGAGAGTAGGTCAAAGGCTGGATATTTTTCATCTGAAACTGAAAGCATTCCCTTCATCTACAATGCACATGATGGGACGGTGATTGGCATGACCCAAAAACAGCTCTGATGAAGCACAACACCATGTATGATAAAGCAGGCAGCTTGCCTGGCACTACATCATTCAGTGATTCCCACCTCTGACTGTGCATAGTGGCCGCAGTGAGGACCAACCACAATTACATCAATCATTTGCCCAAGCCGCTCCAATGAATCAATCAATCCCAAATTCACCATGAACAACCCGGGGAGAGGGTGGGGTGGGGACAGAAACGCGAGGAGCACCGGGCACAATTTCCCCTCTGAGTCACATACTATACTGAACTGAGAGTGCATTCCTCCTTTCCTACATCATTCCTGGGTGTCTGTCCTTCCCCTGAACACTCCGGGAGTACCTTCACGCGAAGGAACGCAGCACCTCAAGTAGAGAGATCATGTTTTCCAGGGTATTTAGGCACGAGCAATAAATGATGCCTTTGCCAGTGATGCCCAGATCTGAAGTTATTTCAAAAGCTGCTTCAGTCCTGTCACTTCCACAGTACACCCCGCGATCACTACCCATTGGATAGATCCGCTCTGTCCCTCAGACACAGGCACTACCTTAGTATGGCCCTTCTGACAGTGTGACACTCCCTCAGTACGCCCCTCTGACAATGTGACAATCCCTCAGTACTGTCCCTCTGACAATGTGACACTCCCTTGGTACTGTCCCTCTGACAGTGTGACACTCCCTCTGTACTGCCCCTCTGACAGTGTGACACTCCCTCAGTGCTGTCCCTCTGACAGTGTGACACTCACTCAGTACTGTCCCTCTAACCGTGTGACACTCCCTCAGTGCTGTCCCTCTGACAGTGTGACACTCACTCAGTACTGTCCCTCTGACAGTGTGACACTCCCTCAGTACTGTCCCTCTGACAGTGTGACACTCCCTCAGTACTGTCCCTCTGACCGTGTGACACTCCCTCAGTACTGTCCCTCTGACAGTGTGACACTACCTCAGTACTGTCCCTCTGACAGTGTGACACTCCCTCAGTACTACCCCTCTGACCGTGTGACTCTCCCTCAGTACTGTCCCTCTGACAGTGTGACACTCTCTCAGTACTGTCCCTCTGAGAATGTATCTTGCTACAGTGTCAGCTTGGAAATGTTGCTGAAATCCCTTTGAGTCTGGAGTGATGGGTATACCCACATCCAACAGTGAATGTTCGGGAGCTCTTATCAATGTGAATCTGTGGGATGATTGATTAATCGAACTCTCTCTTGACCCTGCAGCTCCAGAAGGACAAATTCAAAAGGAGTGACCAGACGTTTCTGCAGCTGGTCGCCTTGGAGCTGGCGGAAGACACGGAGCACGTGGCGCAGATCCGCAGCCAGCCTGCTGTAGACCCCGTGTATAAGGGCACCTGGAGTGACTGGAGTCCCCTGTTGAAGTTCAGAACAGGTCAGGAGCCACACAGAATCAGGGGAGGGGCACTGGAAGGGTGGGGGTCTGAACTGCCGAGGGCACTTTACTGGGGGTGAGGAGAAAGGTGGGTGGGGAACAGGAAGTAGGGGTGTGGGGAAGAGGAAGTGGGTGGGGAACAGGAAGTAGGGGTGTGGGGACCTGGAAGCAGATGAAGGGATGAGGTGAAAGGTTTTGGATGTGGGGGCGGTGTTAGGGGCAATGAAGCATTTGGGAAGACATGAATCGAGGTGGGTACAATGTAAGTAATGCAAGGTGGTACAGAGCAGGGTAAAGGCTGTGGGTGTGGGGGTCTGGTGTTGGTTGGTTGGTGTCGGAAGGTCAGGTGGGATGTGTTTTAGATGACGTGGAATGGATAAGAATGGCATAGACAAGAAAACATCTCACTTGGTGTCTCACATTCCTCTCCCTTGATGTGAAGATGCAATGTAGTGATTGGGAGGATTTTGCTCTCGTCATACAGCTTCCTCCCCTCCCCCAAGTTCTCAGTTTCTTCCTGTGTTGGCTCCATAATCCAGGACTTGCACTGACACCTCCACTGACACTCCCAAACACTGGTCAGTGTTTTCTGAATGTCGGCAAGTTCAGGTATCGGTGAGTTCAGCCGTAATCAAGAGTCTCAGATCGATTCCGGTCTTCAAACATCAGTCCATTATCGAACCAGGCTTTCTTCACATGTGAACCCACACTGCTGAGTCAACTCATCAACCATCTCACCTTCTGTGCCTGCATTCCCCAGCCAAAATCTGATTGTTCCTGGGTACTAGTGTCTCTTCCTCACCCAGCAAGACACTAGATAGTGGTTCAGCTGAAAAATCAGCATAAAAGTGAAAAAAAGCATTGACATCACAAGAAACTTGTCTTTTTTTTTTGTACTCTCCAGATGTGTGTAAAACCAATTCAAAGCAGATCTCTTTGATATCGATTGTGTGTGCGGCATTAACGGCGTTCTTCATCTTCATTTTCGTGATGATCAATAAGTCCAATAGGTAAGGGAAGCATATATCTCCTTCACCTCTGACTTTGTGGCAGATAATTCATCCTCCTCAGAGAGTAGAAGGTGGTGATTAATATCACTTACTGTTCCATTCCTCATAAACATCAGAATGCTTGCTTGTAGGTCTACTGCCCGTGACTACAGAAATATATACCAAAGCAAATATTTGTCAAGCTTGCTCACTTTTGGATCTTCCCTCGCCTCCAGTCACTCTTTCTGACACCTTCTCTGAGCCTCCTGCATGTTCTTCTACTCTTTCTCCTCACACCCATCCTTCCACCTGAACTTTTTCTCGCTCTGTCTCATGCCCTCTCCCACCCTTCCTCTTTTAGACTGCTGGTCTCCCTCCTTCACCCAATCCTAATCTTCTGCACCCTTGCACTTTCCCAAGTTGTCTCTCCTTTTTCCTTCTAGGTTTTCACAGTGTCCTACTCTCTCTCACCCAGTTCCTGTATTCCCAATGTTCCCCCTTTTCCAGTCTCTTTCTGTATCCTCTCTACACTTCTCCACAGTCTTTCATTTTCCCTCCTTTGCCCACCCCATCACCTTCACATTTTCAGTCCCATTTAAAACCCCCATCCATTTTATCCTCATCCTCTCCAGTTCCCACCTTCTTTCACTCTCCCTTCAACACCCTGTCCTGACAATTGCTATTAAAATTCTCTCTAAGTCAGTCTGCATGTCTTGTGGAAGATGCTGTCAGCATGGGATGAGATTGACTGGAAACACAACCATAGTCATATCCGCTGCAGTTTTGCAGATGATGGTATTTTACAGAGGAGAAGGCAAAGTAAATAAAGATTAATTCTGGAGACATTTCTGACCGGAATGTTAGCAGTTTGTAGATTCTTGACCTCTGCAGCCCTTTCTACTAATATTGCTCGTCCACTGAAATTTTAATTATAAGCTTAATTCTTGAATCTGTGAAACATTATTTTGCATCACATTTTTATTAAATTGTCTTGATTACTTCTTTCAGTTTATGAATCTTAAAAAATATAACATTTTGGTGGTGTTGAAAAGCATCTACATTTTCACTAAAAGAAATTGAGGCCTGGATACTCTTGTTTCACTTCATATGACGTCTTATTTCATTTTTACTTCTGTAATCTCATTCAAGCCTATAAGCCCTCGAACACCTTTGTATTCCTCAAGCTCCTCATCTGTTACCCATTCCCGTAGCTGAACCTCTTGTGTCTAAGCTTTCAGCTGTACGGTCTGTGAGCTCTGCATTTCTCCCTCCACTCTCCTCTTTTTCTTGAAGGCACTAGTTCAAATGTAACTCTTCATTGATAAAATCCGGTTAAGGAGAAGATGGAAGCATATGTCAAGTACAGGTAGCTAGAATCAAATGTGGTGCTTGAGGAGTATAAGAAATGTAAGAGAAGAATTAAGAGGGAAATCGGGAGGGCTGAAAGAGGACATGAGGTTGCTCTGTCAGACAAGGTGAAAGAGAATCTATAGATATATCAAGAGCAAAATGATAGCAAGAGACAAAGTTGGTCCTTTTAAAGAATAGTGTGTTCATTATGCATAAAGCTGAAAGAGAAGGGGGGAGATTTTAAGTGGATTTCTGGCAGGAATGGAGTTTTTGATGTGTGTCATTATCAGCCGTTCAAAGCACTTCATGATGACTGGTGTCAGTGCCACTGGGCTGTGGTCGCTTAGTTCTGAGGGTGTAGAGTTCTTTGGTGCAGGGATGATGGTGGCTGATTTGAAGCATGTGGGGATGGCAGCCTTGATGATTGCTGTGTTGGAGATGTCCATGAAGACGTCAGTGAGCAAGTTGCATGTAGAGTGTTGACAGGCAATCCTTGCTGACTAGATTTGACGCAAATGACGCATTTCACTCTATGTTTCAATGTACATGTGGCAAAAAAAAAATCTAATCAAGATCTTGTGGCGCGATCTGGGATCAGCTGGGGAAAAGGGCAGAGAAGTAGCAGGGCGAATCTAAGGCCGACAAATGTGAAGAGCTGTTCTTTGGCAGGAAAATCCAAGGCGGGACATACACAATTAGGTAAGAGTGAGGTAGGACAAAGGGATCTGGGAATACAGATCCATAGTTCCTTGAAAGAGGGGTCATAGGAAGATAGGGTTGTAAAGAGAGCTTTTTGATGCATTGGTGTTCTTAAATCAGACAACTGAGTACAGGAGTTGGGATGTTATGTTGAAATTGTATAAAGTGTTGTTGAGGCAGAACTTGGAGCATTGTATGCAGTTCTGGTTACCTACCTTCAGGTAAGATATCAATTGAAAGAGAGCAGAGAAAATTTACGAGGATGTTGTTGGGACTTGAGGACCTGAGCCACAGGAGAGGTTGAAAAACTATATTCCCTGGAGAGTAGGAGAATAAGGGGAGATCTTAAAGCTTTTATTGTTGATCTCAACTCCTTTTCGTCCTTTGCGATGGTTGTAACATGAAGAGCGCATGTCATGGATGCTAAGGGTCCTTAATGATGGATGCCATCTTCTTGCAGATGGCCTTGATGGTGGGCGGTTGTGGCAGTGATGGAACTGGCTGAGTCTGTATTTCTTGGTGGCCTCTTATGACCCTGTACGTTAGGGGCTCCATACCAAGCTGTGTCACAACCAGTCAGAATTACCCCCACTGTACGGTATTTGCAAGCAGCTTTGGTGACATATCAAATCTCTTTACACTCCCAGTGAAGTAGAACCCTTGGGGTACTTCTCCTAGCTTGCATCAACGTGTTAGCCAGAGATAAATCCTCTGAGGTGCTGACACCCAGGATCTTGAAGCTTGCTCATCCTTTCCACCAATGGCCCCTCAGCGAGGTCTGGTGTCAGCGAGGAAGACTGGTTGTTGAGCTTCCTTTTCTGACTTCTAATGGAGGATGTGTTGGCTCAGGGTTTTGCCTGAGCTCGCTTGCCAGCTGGAGTCGCTGGTTACCTCGTTGTCATCTGGAGGAGGTCCTGCTGCACGAATCTTTGTTGCTCTTCCAGCTTCAAGATGCTCAGTGAAGCTGAGAGCCGCCAATTCCAACTCCCACTGACAACTGGTGAAGACTCAAAGCTCAGGCTATCTGCCCATCAAAATGCTTGAATATTTGTCAATGTCCCCTTGTCATACTGCAATGACTTGGCCAGTTTAAAATGTTGAGAGAAGGAGAAATTTCATAATTTGGTGCTCATAGCTTCACCCCTCCTTGTTTGAAGAGAGATAATCTTGCTGTGGAGGGAGTTCAGTCAAGATCCTTCAGACTGATTCGTGTGATGTCAGGGGTGAGATATAAAGAGAGATTGGAATGATTGGGCTTATATTCACAAGTGTTTAGAAGAATGAGAGGGGACCTCATTGAAACTTATAGAATTCTGATAGGACAGAATGACTGGACACAGAGAGGATGTTCCAAATAGTGGGTATATCCAGAACTGGGGATCACAGCCTAAGGAAATGAGACAAGCCATTTAGAACAGAAATGAGGAGAGATGGCTTGACCTAGAGGGAGGTGAATTTTTGGAGTTCAGAATCTAGTTGAGGCAAAGCAATTAAATATATTCAAAAAGGAGTGAGATTTAGTCCTAAAGGCTAAAAAAGATGAAGGAATACGGGAAGGAAGCTGTAGCGCGGAGGCAGGTTCATGGGTTGGGTGAGTGAGACAGAAAACACTGACTACGAATAAGTGTATTAATCATTTATTTACAAACAGTAAAACAATCGACCAAACATTAAGCCCCCCCAAGTTACACAAACTACAGAACTAAATATCCAACAGACAGATACTTAAGTAAGAGAACAGGTGGAGCGTACATTCCCAATGGTTCTGTGCAGCGTGCCTGGAGACAAAAGGAAGGCAAGTGGGCTTAGCTTCCTGCATGCACTATTCTTTATACCTGGGGTGATTGAAACAGACAGCGGGGGTGTGGCACACAAGGCAACCAACTGGAAGAGCTGCTACAGCTTTTAAACACACCAATGAACAGCTGGCATGGCCGCACCCTCCCCCCCCCCCACACACACACACACACACACACAGATACACACATACACACACACACACACACACACATACACACATACACACAGATACACACATACACACACACACACACACACATACACACACAAACATACACACACACACACACACACACACACACACATACACACAGATACAAACACACACACACACACACACACAGATACACACACACACACACACACACACATACACACACACACACACACATACACACATACACACACACACACACACACACACACACACACACACACACACACACACACACACACACACACACACACACACACACATGTGACAGAAGGAGAATCAGTGTACCGAATTTGGATAATCAGCCATCATCATATCGAGCAGTGGAGCAGGCTTAATGGGCTGAATGGCCAACCCTTACTCCTGTCTTCTGTGTAACTCAGTGATTCATGAATTTCAAAACACTGTGACCCAGAACCCTGTGCCTAGTCATTCCTTGGACTTATTCAAGGCAGATTTGGGTTGAATTTGGGATAGGGAATAATGTGAGGATGGGCTCCTACTGAATGATCAGTAGCTGAATGAGCTATTTGTGTTCTTCGTCGTTATGTTCCCAAATCACTCTTGTGGACTTTCCTGGCACAAACTCATTTTAACATTAGAATCCAAGGTTTGTTCTCCTCTCCTCTCCTGACATCGCAGAGGCATCCAGTTTATTTTAGAGAGTCTGTTGTTCCATCACTTGATGAAGTTTGACTGTTAATTCCATAACTGCTCCCAGTGATCTCATCTCTGTACCCCACGGTCACACCAACACTGGGAGCAACATATACAGTTCCCATCTCTGTGTCCTTCTGTCACACCAACACTGGGAGTACCATGTACCATGTACAGTTTCCATCTCTGTACCCCACGGTCACTCCAACACTGGGAGCAACATGTACAGTTTCCATCTCTGTACCCCACGGTCACACCAACACTGGGAGCAACATGTACATTTCCCATCTCTGTACCCCACGGTCACACCAACACTGGGAGCAACATGTACAGTTCCCATCTCTGTATCCTTCTGTCACACCAACACTGGGAGCAGCATGTACAGTTCCCATCTCTGTATCCATCTGTCACACCAACACTGGGAGTACCATGTACCATGTACAGTTTCCATCTCTGTACCCCACGGTCACTCCAACACTGGGAGCAACATGCACAGTTTCCATCTCCGTACCCCACGGTCACACCAACACTGGGAGCAACATGTACAGTTCCCATCTCTGCATCCTTCTGTCACACCAACACTGGGACTACCATGTACAGTTTCCATCTCTGTATCCTTCTGTCACACCAATACTGGGAGCAACATGTACAGTTTCCACCTGTAGGGCCTTCTAGTGTCTCCCATCTCTCCACTTCCATTGGAAAGACTGTGCATACCTGTGAGGACCTTGTAACACTGCATGAGCTCATCTGATCTAGGATCAAATAAATCACCCCTCATTCATTACAAAAAAAAACAAACACCTCAAGTATTATTGTGAAGTAATCCAACTTCTCCCTTCATGTAGAACCCCAATAAAATATCCTTCCCATTCACCTCCATTGCATCGAATCCTATCTGAACAATCTGTCAGGGTCAGCATTGAATTTAAACACCGGAATCCCAGAGACTTTGGCAATGCAAACTAAACAAAATACTTATTACAGAAATTAACCAGCAAAACTAACAAGAGCTCAGGCAAGCTCTTGAGGAACTGAGATCCCTCACGATACACAGAAGTTTCACTGGACAAGGATACACAACGCTGAGCAAAGGGGATGCCAATCCCTCCTCAGATACACCCTGCAGCCCGTCGGAATTCAGGATCAATCAGACGGTCCCAGTGTTGAGATGAAGCAATAACCCTCAAAGGAAACTGAAAATCCCATGCTAATTCAATTACCACAAATTGAATAAAAGTGATAAATACACGGCGAGTTTAACAGTCCCCACAATACCACATGAGACACCTGCAACACAAAGTGAAAACAAAGGGCTGGTCTAAAGACAAACAATTAGACATAAAAGGTCAACAATCCAAGGAACACTGCAAACCCAGCGATACCAAAAAAATACAGTCCACATACTAACTGTAAAAAATGACCCTGGTTGTGACACAATCTCCTTTTAATTCATTGTTATTGTATAGAATCCAATAACATAATTCCTCTTATTCACTCCCGATAGAGATAACCAAGCCACCTTGTATTCATTCTTCAGGTACTGAATTCCAGTGGACCAAATCTTCCCTCTAGTCTCCGAATTCCAGTAAAATGTGGTATTTCACTACTGCGACCTCTTACCCGACAGCAACACAAATAAGAAGTGCACATTGATTTTAGTTAGGAGAAGTGGAGTGGTTCAGATTAGCTGCCAGAATTGATGTTGCGTGCTGAGTCCAATGGAAGTAAAGACAACACTGTTGCACTTGACTTCATGAGCTGCCTCTTGAAGGGATTTGCCGGATCATGTCCCAACACCAACCACAGAACCATTTTGGAGAAATAATGTTCTGAGAGTTGTGGCAGCTGGGCCGATGACAGCAATTCTATAAAGACCCACTGGACTCTCCCTCTCTGCACTCTCTCGCTTATGCTCAATCGTATTTCCACAGGAAGGTTTTCATCGGTTAAAGTGAAAAAAACAGAACTACAAGCAGAGTAGATAGATTCCAAAAATATAGTCTTGCAGCTGTGGCATCAACCTCAAAGAAACAGAAGGTCACATCTCCTCCTCCCCAGGTCCCACACTAACTTACTGTAATTCAGTGCAGAAATACCAATGGCAGTTAAAGATAAAAAAAAACTGAATGCTGGTAATTGAAATATAAACAGAAATGCAGTTCTGATCTGCTGAAGGATCCTTGCCCTGAAACAGGAACAGATGCTGCCTGTTTTGATTTCAGAATCTCCAACAAGATATTTAGCTCCCCCCATTTTGCTGATCGTTTTATTTCCCCCCCACAGGAACTCCGTGCTAAGCCCATCAACCCAACCTGCATTATTGTTCTTTATATCCACTTCCAACAGCTAGATTTTTATATCCACTTTCAACAGCTAGATCTTTAACCTGCAAAGTCTCAGCTTCAACCACCATTTCTAGGTCTGAATTCCACACACTGACAACCCTCCTATAAAAGGCAGGAAAGTGAATTCCAGATCAGGTCAGCGGTACCATTGTGTCCTTACCACTATAAAAGTTATGAATGGTCTACCTTTCCCCTGTACTTATGCTCTCCTGACAAACCTGACCTAATTCTTTTCAAAGTTAGTGGACAGGAATGCCTAAGGACTTTCTTATATGGACGTCTGGAAGACACTTAGAGACAAGAGAGACTGAATCTTCCGGGAATCTTGATCAATACACGCAACAGACTAGGGGAATTCCATGACAGTCAAAGCTAAAGAGGAGGCACGATAGCGTAGTGTGGTTAGCACAACGCATTACAGTACCAGTGACCGGGGTTCAATTCCCGCTGCTCCTGTGTGGAGTTTGTACGTTTTCCCCGTGACCACATGGGTTTCTTCCCATGGTCCAAAGACGTACCGGTTGGCAGGTTAATTGGTCATTGTAAATTGTCCCGTGATTAGGTTAATTGTTAATTGGTCATTGTAAGTTGTCCCATCATTAGGTTAGTTGGTCATTGTAAATTGTCCCGTGATTAGGCTAGGGTTAAATCAGGCGATTGCTGGATGGTGTGGCTCGAAGGTGTGGAAAGGCCTATTTTGTGCTGTATCTCAATAAATAAAAAGAAATAAAGCTTTGGTAGTGAGGGGCCTGACCGGGCAGCTGGCCAAGCACCAGGACAGGATGGCATAAACGGCTGCCCCCGGAGTTATCAGGGCATGAGTGAAGGTGCTTGTGCCATTCACAACATTAATTTGTGTCTGTTGCAAGTCCGACATCAGGTGCCAGTCTGCAAGATAGCTGTGAGTGGACAACCATGCTGGGATTATCGGGGTTAATTACGTGCTGGGATTATCGGGGTTAATTACGTGCTGGCATTATCGGGGTTAATTATGGAATCAACGACATTTCCCCATGTTTTGCTAAGATTGAGAAGGAGCTGGGGTTACACAAGGAGAGGAGCTCTGACCGTTTCGTGGGTTTTTTTTTTGAAAGGGTAATAGCAGTAGACAAGAGCAATGCAAATTGAATTACCTGCACATTTCCAAAAAGTGCCAAACAAGAGGTGAATATGCCAAATCAAGAGTGGAAGATTTGAAATAAAAGATACAGATCAAAAAAGAGGTGAAGCTTATACTACAGAATCATAGCAGTTGAAAAATGAGCCCCCATGGGTATCAATGCTACTCACAATCCAATTAGTTAGAGTTTGGAAGCATGAATACAATTTCTAAAATTGAAAAAGTTGCTAAACTGGAGGGTTGGAGAGAGGATGTTGAAGGTAGATAGTCAATATTGAAGGAGGCCTGACACAGCTTAGAAGTTTGCAGGAGTGGACTTGCAGCTTGTATACGTAACTGGGAGCAGATAAGTGTGAGGCACTGGCTGGCAGCTCTTAAGGAAGCTGTCGGTGTTCGGTCAGTTACGCTGGAGAGCAGGACCTGCTCGCCAAGCTTTGGGTCTGAAGCTTGCTGATGACACCACGTCTATGCTCAGTGCCTGGCAGTCCTCTCATTATCTGAGAATCGTTTTGCCAATCCTAACAGCCACTCTTGGTGAGATCTGTCAAATAGCAGGTCAAAGAAAGACACATCTCGTTATTTCCAAATATTTTAAATGAACTTTACTTTTTGTTGGTAGAAAGGTTTTGTGCAATTCTTTTATTTATAAATTATTCACATGAATTTTAATAATTTTTAAAAGCTCTGAATGGTAGACCATAAGAGCAGAATCAGGCCATTTGATCCATCAAGTCTGCTACACAGACACAATAATACAATCACTCGGCACCTCAACAGAAGAAAAGCCCATTCTGTCTGGTTCAGTGACAGAGTCTCTGCGTTCCTCTACCTGAGACCAAACACTGTCTAGACTCTGCCACCTGCTTCAAGGCTGTAGAGGATTCCTGCATCTGCCTCAGGTGTGTGCAAGTAGCTGGAGACGCTGTTGCACCCAGTAAGCAGCAGGTTTGATCTGCAACACTATGGAACTTTGGTTAAAAAAAAAGAGGTTGCATAATATTTTTAAAAAGTCTGTGTTTAGATACCAGAAAACAGCAAAGGATCGGGGAATTCAAATATGCAAATCACTAGAGGTACATTGTAAGGTCACAAGGACGTAAAAATATTACAAATGCCGGGGTCTATTTCTAGAATTTAAAAAGTAGAAGTTAGTTTTGTGCTGAATGGAAATTTATGATCTATTCTGGCAGTAATGTTACAAGGGACATACCGAGGCATTATTAAGAGTTCAAAAGTATTTAATCAAATGGTAACCAGGGGAAAGGATGAACACGCTGTCTCCTGTCTCTTCAAAATTAATGGTGGTTATGAAAAGTTTTTAATAGACACAGAGCTTGCGTCCACTTGTCGGTGTGAGCAAGGCGAGGGACTCCCAAAGTTTGACAGAATCAGAATCACAATCACTGGCATATGTTGTGAAATTTTAAAAATATATAAATACAAAAAATTAAATTAATAAGTAGTGAAAAAAGAGAGCAAAAGAAAAGAGGTAGTGTAAATCAGTTCATTTTCCGTTCAGAAATCTGATGGTGGAGAGGAAGAAGCTGTTCCCAAAGTGTTGAGTGTGTGTCTTCAGGCTGCTGTACGTCCTCTTTGATGGTGGCAATGAGATAAGAGAACCTCCTGGGTGATGGGGTCCTTACTGATGGATGCCGCCTTTTTGAGGCCTCGACTTTTGCAGATGTTCTGGATGCCGCGGAGGCTAGAGCCCACGCTGGAGCTGGCTGAGATTGCAACTTTCTGCGGCTTTTTCTGATCCTGAGCAGTGGCTGCTCCAGACGGTGATGCAACCAGTTAGAATGTTTTCCATGGTATATTTGTAGAAGTTTGCTGGAGTTTTCGGTGACATATCACATCTCCTGAAACTCCTGATGAAACACAGCCACTGTCATGCCTTCTCTGTAATTGCATCAGTATGTTGGGCCCAGGATAGAACTTCAGAGATGTCGACATCCAGGAATTTGAAACTGTTGATCCCTCGATGAGAACTGGTGTGTGTTCCCTCGATTTCCCCTTCTTGAAGTCCCCAATCAATTCCTCGGTATTACTGACGTTGAGTGCAAGGTTGTTGTTGCGACAGCACTCAACCAGCTGATTTATCTCCCTCCGTATGTCTCCTTGTCTCCATCTGAAATTCTGCCAGTGATAGTCGTGTCATCAGCAAGTTCTTAGACGATATTTGAGCTATGCCCACCTCACAGTAGTCATGTGTGTAGAGAGAGTAGAGTGTGGGCTAAGCACCTTGAGGTGCAGTGGTGTTGATTGTCGGCGAGGAGGACATGTTATTTCCGATCTGCCCTGGTGTGGCCTCCCAGTGAGGAAGTCGGGTATTTAGTTGCAGAGGGAGGTACAGAGGCCCGGGTTTTGGAGCTTGCTGATTAGCTCTGAAGGTACTGAGGGAGAGTGGAAATCCATGAATAAATCTTGGTATCCTGAGAATGGTCAGGCCATGGAGAAAGCTTCCACAGTGAGTGGTTAGGTGTAAAAATATCGATGGGTGTAGGACAGTGCTGTGTAAGCATAAGGAGGAACGGAACGGAAGACCATAAGACCATAAGAGATAGGAGCAGAATTAGGCCATTCAGCCCGTCGAGTCTGCTCTGCCATTTAAACATGGCTGATCCATTTTCCCTCTCAAGCCCTACCCCTCTCTCCCTCTCTCTGTAGATTGCTCCTAGTCTGTAGATGTGAGGTGGAGTCTAGTAGGAGGAATTGATGAGAACATGGGGTGAAATGGGTCACGTTAGAATTGGTGTAAAATGGATACTTGTCAGTTCGCACAGATGGGGGGGCTAAAAGTTATGTGTCTGTGCTGTACCTTGTACAGGTCTCTATTTCTACGGCTATCCGACTTCTCACTCCTTCATCCCACCACCATGGCTTTGTTTTTTTCTGACAGATGTCCGCAGATGCTTAGTGAGGAGCTGGTCACTTCCTGACTTACAGTTTGCTGTCACCCACTGAGTGATATATTTGCTTTCTCGGTTACATTAGAAATAGTTAATTGCCTGCTGCATGTCAGATATAAATACATTCTCTTGCGTGTGCCTTTCTGTCACTAATTCATTTCCTCTTACAGACTGTGGAAGAAACTGTGGATAATTAGCCCCGACCCAGCTCCATTCTTCAAGCCATTGTTTGCGGAACATGGAGGAAATTTCACGGTAACCATCTGCCATTTGTTTAATGGGGTTTTCAGAAACTGGGGTCCTACAGTATGGAGCAAATGCCTTTACAGAACAGGCACCGACACCTGAGTGAACCTACTACAACTCAGGAGGGATTGCTCCAAAACCTCATGCAGAGTTTTTCACCAAGCTCATTTTAAGTGTAGAGTTTCTTCCTTCTCTCTAAAAGTGAGCCCTACTTCTGCAGTTGTAAAAGTAGAAAGCTCTGGAAATGCTCAGCAGGTCAGGCAGTATCCATGAGGAGAGAAACAGGTTTTATTAAAACATGGTTTCATTTCAGGTTTCCAGCACCTGCAAAGATTTTGACTTCCAGCTATTGTCATTCCCACCTGAAGGGCTGGGAGGTCAGGTATTATTGAACAGGGTCATTTCCAAGCACTCATGTCATAGTGGGACTTCCTCATTTTGACTGGTAGTAACTAGTTTCAGCAGTGAGTTTGTCAGGGATCGGTGCTGACAGATTGAAGTTGACATTCTGACTGCATGAAGGATGGAACCCTCTTCGAAATATCAGAATCAGGTTTAATATCACCAGCATATGTCATGAAATTTGTTAACTTTGTAGCAGCAGTACAATGCAATACATAATTATATAGGAAAAATAGTTAAATTAGTTAAGTAGTGCGAAACCATAAATTTAAGTAGTGAGATACTGTTCATGGTTTCAATGTCCATTCAGAAATCAGATGGCAGAAGGGAAGAAGCTGTTCCTGAGTTGGTGAGTCTGAGCCTTTAGGCTTCTATACCTCCTCCCCGATGGCAACAGTGAGGAGAGGGCTTGTCCTGGGTGATGGGGGTCCTTAATGATAGACGCTGCCTTTTAGAAGCACCAGTCCTTGAAAACGTCTTGGAGGCTAGTGCCCATGATGGAGCTGACTAAGTTTACCACTCTCTGCAGATTACTTTGATCCTTTGCCGTCGCACCCCTGCCCCCATATCAGACGGTGATGCAGCCAGACAGAACGCTCTCCACGGTACATCTGTAGAAATTTTCGAGTGTTTTAGGCGACGTTCCAAATCTCATCTGACCTCTAATGAAATATAGCCGCTGTTGTGCCTTCTTTGTAGCTGCATCGATGTGTTGGAATATTTATTCCAGGGTCCAGTATCTTCACCCAGGAATTTCCCTGCTCCTCACGTCCCAACTTTTCAAATAACTCTGATCAAGATCAACATCGTGGCATTCCTATGATCTCGGTCAAACCTCCTCCAGAGTCAGCAACTTTTAACCATTAAATATGGATGAAGGAAGCTCCATTTCATCTCTCTCCAACCACTGGTCTGTTCTCACCTTTTGTTGTCAATAACTGGGTCCTTCACCCCACCCATTGCAGGATTCTCACAGACGGTATTTCGCTGGTTTCATGACCGTCCTTTATTCCTACATTCTGTCTCCTGCCACTCACTCAGTTTCTTAACTGAGTCTGTCATTCGTCTTCATCTCAATGTGGTTTGGTTACCAGTTGTTTGTTTCTTTTTACAACAGCTTGAAAGGAAGCAACTTGGGCTGTCAGGTCAAGCCAGGTCTCTGTGAGACACTGTTATTGGCTCCATCACACTCATCCTTACTTCCCTCTTGCACTGCATCTTATTCTCCCCCACGTGTTTATCCGCTCTCCTTCCTTTTGCTTTTGACACTGATCTGCTGAAAGGGTACTTCTTTTTCAGCAGCTAGCAGGTCTTTGGGATGTGGGAGGACAACAAAACAGGAACATCAGGAACACAAGAAGGCACAGGCCGTAGATCAAATTCCACACAGCAGCTGAGATCAGGATCGAACCCTTGTCCCTGGAAATATGAGACAATTGTACTAATTGCTGCACTACTCCTCAGGCCCCTACATGAGGGACTTGATCAAGTCCATATAATTCATATTTATAGGTTTTCTCTCCTTTCATGTTTTGAAACAGCACCCTGAACTTGAGTGGGAGCTAACAAATGCTGACTGGTCGTGTTCTCTTCAGCTATCTGTAGTATTCAGTACCACCAGCAGATGGCAGGATAACCACAGCCATCACTTGCCCCAAGCCAAATGCTAATTGCATCTTGTGCACTGCGTTTTAAACTCAGAATCAGAATGAGGTTTATTATAACTGACCCCAGAGAATGTCATGAAATTTGTTGTTTTTAGCAGCATAATACAAGACATAAAAAATTACTGTAAATTACAATTTTAAAAAATGAGGACTAACAAGGCAGTGTTCACAGACTGTTCAGAAATAATAGTCCCCTGAATGTCCATTATGGCTGATTTATTTTCCGTCTCAACCCCATTCTACTGCCTGCTCCTCGTATCCTTAAACACTCTGACTAATCAAGAGCCTAATGACCTCTGCTTTAAATATACCCAATGACCTGGCCTCCACAGAGGCAATGAATTTCACAGATTAACCACCCTCTTGCTAAAGAAATTTCTCCTCTTCTCTGTTCTAAAGGGACATCCTTATATTCTGAACTGTAGCCTCCGGTCAGACACCCCCACTATAGGAAACATCCACTCTATCTAGGCCTCTCAATATTTGCTAGGTTTCAGTGAGATCCCCTCTCTCCCATTCTTCTAAACATCCACTGGATCCTCTCCAATCTCAGCACATCCTTTATTAGATAAAGAGCCCAAAGCTGCTCACAATACTCCAAGTGTGGTCTGATCGATGCCTTATAAAACCTCAGCATTACATCTTTGCTTTTATATTCTGTATTTTATAATCCTGCTTGGGGACTTCCACGTCCCTTTGCACCTCAATTTACTCCCCATTTAGAAAATAGATTACGCCTTTATTCCTTCTACCAACATGTATGACCATACACTCCCCTTATCTATATTCCATCTGCCAATTCTTTACCCATTTTCTTTATCTGTCTAACTCCTTCTGAAGACTTCCTGCTTCATTAATATTATCTGCCCTTCCATCTATCTTCGTATCGTGCACACACTTGGCCACAAAGTGACAATTCTATTATCCAAATCATCGACGTATAATGTAAAAAGGAGCGGTCTGAAACGAAGCTCTGCGGCACACCACCTAGTCACTGGAAGCCAATAGTCCCACTCTTTGCCTCCTGCTAGTCAGCCAATCTTCTCACCATGCTAGTACCTTTGCCGTAATACCCTGGGCTCCTATCTTGTTTAGCAGCTTCATGTGCTGTAACTTGCCAAAGGCCTTCTGAAAATCCAAGTGAACAACATCCACTGACTTTCCTTTGTCTATCCTGCCTGTTATTTCTTCAAAGAATTCCAACTGATTTTTCAGGCAAGATTTCCCCTTAAGGAAACCATGTGGACTTTGGCTTACTTTATCATGTGCCTTCAAATGTTCTGTTACCTCATCCTTACTAACGGACTTCAACATCTTCCTAACCACTGAAGTCAGGCTAACTACCTTATAATTTCTCATATTTGCCTCCCTCCATTCTTAAAGAGTGAAGTGACATTTTCAGTTGAAGAAGTTGACTCACTGTAACCTTCTCAAGGGCGATCAGGGCAAGACAATGATAAAGCCCTTGCTAGTGATGCCCAAAGAGATAACAGGTGAGTCCAGATAAAATATAGTGGGTTCCTCTACATCCTCAATAAGTCAATCTTGGGTTTGAAATCAAAAGATAGAGAGAGATAGAGAGAGAGAGAGAGAGAGACAGACAGACAGACAGACAGAGAGAGAGAGAGACAGAGACAGAGACAGATATATACTGTAGAGATACTGTACTGATAGAGAGACAGAAATATACTCTATCTACTGTATACATATGGAGAGAGAGATAGAAAGAGAGGGAGATAGAGAAAGAGATAGAAATTGAAAGAGAGAGAGAGACAGATATATATATATATATATAGAGAGAGAGAGAGACACACAGATATATATATATATATATATAGAGAGAGAGAGAGAGAGACAGAAATATACTCTATCTACCATATATGTATGGAGAGAGAGATAGAAAGAGAGGGAGATAGAGAAAGAGATAGAAATTGAAAGAGAGAAAGAGAGAGAGAGAGACAGATATATATATATATATATAGAGAGAGAGAGAGAAAATCATTATCCCTGAAGATCTGCATCTAAATTTATTATCTGTTGTTCTTAATCCTTGGAAATCTATTGTTTACAAACCTTTTAAGATGTTAGAAAAAGCAATCAGCTTCTACCTTTATCCATCTAAATTTCTGGGAACTCCCCATTTGTTTTAATAATCCATGCACATCATTAGTCTATTTAAATATATGCTTTACTACATGAAAGGCAGTCAGCCTCTACTTGTAGGAGATGCTAGCAGTGTAAAAATGACAGTATTTCTGCAGCCATGGCTATTTCTACACGTGTGTTGCCTCATGCAAACCCCAAAGCTGCGGAAACCTGCTCCACCCATTCTGTCTGTGTTCAGACAGTGGATCCAACTTAGAGAAACAATGTTGTGGAGCTTCGTCACTGCACAAATCTACCTGAACAAGCTCTCTTTTGGTTCCCATGGAGGAAAATGGTACGTGTTAGCATTTTTATGTTTTTTAGTTGATTGAGTTTATCTAAATGTTTTAAGTGATATAGATTAAGAAAAATGAGAGCATAACACATAGAAGCAAAATTCAGCCACTCAGCCCATCATATCTGCTCCGCCATTCCATCATGGTTGATTTATTATTGCTCTCAACCCCATTCTTTCTCCTTCTCCCTGTAACCTTTGGTGCCCTGACTAATCAAGAACTTATCAACCTCTGCTTTAAATATATCCAGTGACTTGGCCTCCACAGTCATATGTGGAAATGAATTCCACAGATTCACAACCCCTCCATCTCTGTTGTAAATGGGCATACCTCAATTTGGAGGCTGTGCCCTCTGGTCCTAGAAACACCCACTATAGGAAACATCCTCCCCATGTCCACTCTATTTAGGCCTTTCAATATTTGATAGATTTCAATGAGATTCTCCTCATTCTCCTAAACTCCAGCGAGTATGAGCCCAGAGCCATCAAATGCTCCCCATTTTCATTCCCAGAATCATTCTCATGAACCTCCTCTGGACCCTCTCCAATGCCAGCACATCTTTTCTTAGATAAGGGGCCCAAAACTGCTCATAATACTCAAAGTGAGATCTGCTCAGTGCCTTATAAAGCCTCAGAATTATATCCTTGCTCTTATATCCTTCAAATGAATACTAACATTGCATTTGCACTGACTCACTGACTCAACCTGCAAGTTAACCTTTAGGGAATCCTGCACAAGGACTCACAAATCATTTTGGCACCTCTTAATTCATACACTTCTGCACACTGTATTTCATCTGCCACTTCTTTGCACAATCTTCCAATCTGTCTAAGTCCTTCTGCAGACTTCCTCTCCAGCTATCTTCATATTGTTTGCAAACCTGGCCACAAAGCCATCAATTCCGTCATCCAAATCATTGACATATAAAGTGAAAAGAAGCGGACCCAACACCAACCCCTGTGGAACATCTCTAGTCATTGACTGCCAACCAGAAATGGCTGCCTTTATTCCTAATCTTCTGTCCAAGCTAGTGTCTTTCCTGTGATACCATGGGCTCTTATCTTGCTAAGCAGCCTCATGTGCGGCAACTTGTCAAAGACCTTCTGAAAATTGAAGTAAACAGCATCCACCGACTCTCCTTTGCCTATCCTGCTAGTTATTTCCTCAAAGAATTCCAACAGATTTGTCAGGCAAAATTCTCCCTGAAGGAAACCATGCTGACTTTCACCTACTTTATCATGTTCCTCCAAACACCCCAAAACCTCATCCTTAATAATGGATTCCAACATCTTCCCCGCCACTGAAGCCAGACTAACTAGCCTATCATTTCCTTTCTGCTGCCTCCCTTCCTTCTTGAAGAGTGAAGTGATTCTTGAAAGATGATTGCTGATGTCTCCACGATCTCTTCAGCTACCTCTTTCAGAACCCTGGGGAGTTGTCCATCTGGTCCAGGTGACTTATCTACCTTCAGGCCTTTCAGCTTCCCAAGTGCCTTCTCCTTAGTAATAGCAACTACACTCACCTCTGTCCCTGACACTCTCAAATCTCTGACATACTGCTGGTGTCTTTCAGAGTTAAGACTGATGCAAAATACTTATTAAATTCTTCTGCCATTTCCTTGTCCCCAATGAATATCACTCCAGCTTCATTTTCCAAGGTCTGATAGCTAATTTCACCTCTCTTTTACTCTTTATATATCTGGAAAAGGAAAATTTTGCTATCCTTATTCATATCGTTGGCTAATTTATTTTCATATTTCATCTTTTCTCTCCTTATGGCATTTTGTTCTCTTCTGTTGGTTTTTAAAAGGTTCACAATCCTCTAATTTCCCACTAATTTTTGCTATATTTAATGCCCTCTCTTTTGCCCTTATGCTGTCTTTGACTTCCCTTGACAGCCACAGTTGCATCATCCTCCCTTTAGAATACTTCTTCATCTTTGGGATGTATCAATCGCGTGCCTACCAAGTTGCTCCCAGAAACTCCAGTCTTTGCTGTTTTGCCGTCAAACTTCCTAGTGTCCCCTTCCAATCAACTTTGGCCAGCTTCCTTCTCATGTCTGTGTAATTCCTTTTACTCCACTGTAATAATGATACATCTGACTTTAGCTTCTCCTTCTCAAACTGCAGGGTGAATTCTATCTTATTATGGTCACTGCCTCATGAGAGTTTCTTTACCTTCAGCTTCCTAATCAAATCCATTTCATTACACAACACCAATTCCAGAATAACTGATCCCCTAGTAGGTTCAACCACAAATTGCATTTTCTTAACACTAACCACAAGATGCTACATTTTCTGATCCTACCCACCCTTGGCCTGAAGTCTGAATCCCTCATGCACATCCTAACGAAACCCGCCCAAGGTCCTTTGCCTGATGCCTGAATCCCTCATGCACACCTTCACCAAACCCGCCCAAGGCCCTTTGCCTGATGTCTGAATCCCTCATACACACCCTAACCAAACCCGCCCAAGGCCCTTTGCCTGATGCCTGAATCCCTCATGCACACCTTCACCAAACCCACCCAAGGCCCTTTGCCTGATGTCTGAATTCCCAGGTAGCACAACTCTCTGGTCAGCTGCTGGCCATCGCCCAGAGTCACAGGCCAGCTTCGCTGTTGCCTACTGAATCTGCCAGCAGGCGCGGGCACTTGCAGTGGGGAAGAACAGAACTGGAACACTCTTCTCAAGACAAATAACCTGTAGACGTCATCCTGGAGAGTCTCAGATGGGCAGTTAGCATCAGGGAAGGTCTCCACTAATGGTCACCGAGCTCTGAAACTCCGCCAAAGGAGGAAAGAGTTGGAAGAAATCCAAAAGGTAGTTCCGGCCCTCTGGTTTTGGTAATTGTTTTGCAATGCAAACTCAGATGAGGTGAAGGAAATAGATAATTCTCAGATATTTAACAGGATTAGTTTATTGAGGCATATCACCTGGGTGCTGACACAGGCACGTATCTATATGTGCACACGCAAACTCACAAGAGTATGCACGTGCCCAAATTCAAACATGTGTACACACTCATATATGTAAGCACAAGCTCAGAAGCACACACATGAACAGACTTGTGCAGACACACACACACACACACACACACACACACACACACGTACCACACCCACCCACGCCATCCAGCTCTTGCTTTGCAGTGCTGTTGGTGCTTTTTCCTGTCTGATGATCTTTTGGAGATATTATAATTGATCAATATCAGAGCTGTCAACGTGACAATTTAAGAAAACCTTGAAGTGTGTTTAGAGCTTTCACAGGAGAGGGACCAACAATAATTTTCCCTTCAGGGCAAAGCAGTACAGCTTGTACCAGAAAACTGCAGGAGCAGTGTTTTTGGGACACACTGACACTGTGGTGTCTCTGTTAACTTGTGGGTTGCCCATTTTACACCCACAGACTACTGCTTACATCTCTTTTAATCCAATTTGTAGCTGCATCAGAAAGCCTGAAGAAGTGGCTGGGTCTGTTAATACTTTGGTTGAGTCACATAATGAGTCCATTGCCCTTCTCCCTGCTCTGTGCTCAATCCACCATTTTTTCCCATCTTTCTTCTATGGCTGTCCATGTTTCCTGCTGTATCCAATCTCTCTTCTTCTTTCCGGCTCAGTGTCCTGAACTGGCCTTACTGCTCTCCTTGAAGACTAAGTCAATCTGTTTCCACATTATGTCGATCTGTCTACTGACTCATCCTCGTCGAGGTCCTGCAAGGTCTGGAATCTGTTCTTAAGCTGAATGGTGTAGGCAGATCTCACACTGGTGTCCCTGAGCTTCTCAACAGCAAACCCTCCCTGTACATGTGTTCTGGTCCCAGTGCTTCTCCGTTTGAGTTCATCACTGTTACAACATGGTGGTGATCACCTTCTCTCTTCCCTTTACATCTCACAAGGATTGTCTCCACGTACCATTGATCATCCACCATGGCTCTCGACCTTCTTCAATTTTTTTCCATTTTGGGATATTATTGTATTTCAACAGCATATTCAACAATTTGTTACAGTAGCTTGTGATCACAAAAAACTATCTTCAGATGCTGGAAATCTAAATTAAGGACCGAAAGTGCTGGAAGTACTCAGGAGGCCAGGCAGTGGCTATGGGAAGACAAAAAGAATTAACATTTCATTTTGAAGATCTTTCATCAGAGCTGGGAAAGAGACACAAGATATCTTGCTAAACTGCAGGGAGGGTGGAGGAGGGGGATAACTGACAAATTAGCACGGAGGTGACCATGGGGATAAACCACACTCTATAGGAGTGTACCTAATGAAGTGGCCGGTGAGTGTATGTTCAGAGATGCTGTAGCTTCTCCACTTGCAGGTTCAACGTGTTGTGCATTCAGAGATGCTCCTCTGCACACCACTGTTGTAACGTGTGCTTATTTGAGTTACTGTCACCTTCCTGTCAGCTTGAACCAGTCCACCTATTCTCTTCTGACCTCCCTCATTAAAAGGTGTCTTCTCCCACAGAACTGCTGCTCACTAGATGAGTTTGGTTTTTTTGTATCATTCTCCGTAAACTCCAGAGACTGTTGTGTGTGCAAATCCCAGGAAATCAGCAGTTTCTCAGAAAACTGAAACCACTTCGCCCGGCAGGAACAGGTCCAAGTCACTTAGATCACATTTGTTCCCCATTCCGACGTTTGGTCTGTACAGTAGCTGAACCTCTTGACCATGTCTGCATGCTCTTATGCATTGAGTTGCTGCCACGCGATTGGGTGATTAGATATTTACATTACCGAGCAGGTGTAGCTAATAAAGTGGCCACTGAGTGTACAGTCAAGGTTGTCTGGTCAGTGAGTGAACAGGAGCAGTTAGAGAGAGGAAAATTTATCTCCTTTCCACTATTTGTGGTCTATAATGTACACCGTCTCTGTGACATAGAGGGGTCTCCTATCAACAGGTGTACATTTGCATGGTTAGCAAACGCTTTACAGTA
Organism: Mobula hypostoma; assembly: GCF_963921235.1. Lineage (NCBI taxonomy): Eukaryota > Metazoa > Chordata > Chondrichthyes > Myliobatiformes > Myliobatidae > Mobula > Mobula hypostoma. Next base: position 98,896,177 of record NC_086105.1, on the reverse strand, counting down.
CAGGCGACCTGGGTTCATTTCCCACCTGTAAGGGGCTTGTACAATTTCCCCGTGACCTCATGGGTTTCCTCCGGGTGCTCCGGTCCAGGAAAAAAAAAGTACCGGTTAGTGGGTTAATTGGTCATAGTAAATTGTCCTGTGAACAAACTAGGGTTAAATCAGGGGATTGCTGGGTGGTGCCAGAGGGGTCTATTCTGCGCTGAATCTCAGTAAGTAAGTGAATAAATTATTTGTTCACCTGTCCTTGGTTTGTCAGGTCCCGTAAGACCATTGTGCCTCTATTCTAACTTTAACATCGTCCTCTAAATTGGACTCCCTCTGCTCAGTACCTGCATTCCATGCAGACGAAACCGGGTGCAGATTTCCTGGTTACTGTCACTCTCCTCAATGAGGGGCAGTAGTGACACCTGAATGGTCTTGAACTTAAAGCAAGATAGATAACATGTGACGTCAGACTCACAAGATCAGTTAAGGAAGCAGCTACAACTGTGAGGAAGGGAACTATATCAGTACAAGTGAGAAACAAAAGCAGACGGTATATTGTTGAAAATGTACAGTCAGGTCCCAGCAAACAGACACTGAGAAATACAAACATGCTGCCAAATTACTGTTACACAAAGTAACTACTTAACATTTGCAGAGGCCAACTAAAGCATTTAGAAGGAGCAGTTCTCTTGACGTGTGATCAAGAGAACATTTTTTAACCAACATGTAGCAAGTCCAACAAGAGAGGGCAGTTTCAGACTTGGTTTTAGAGAATAAAGTTGGGTTAAGTGGGAAACATGGATGCGGAGAGTATATTGGGGGCAGTAATCACGATTAAATTAGGTAAGGATTGACTTGGTGTAGAATGTCTTAATTCAGTCCTGACAAAGGGTCTCAGCCCGAAACATTGACTGTACTTTCTTCCATAGATGCTGCCTGGCCTGCTGAGTTCCTCCAGCATTTTGTGTGTGTTGTCTAGGTTGAGGTGTAGGCTGAGATATGATTTCGCAAAAGTAGATAGAAAATTTATACATTGATTCCTTATCAATGCTGAGGGGGCACTAAGGAGGAATTAGTGAGGGATTAGAACAAGCTTGCAGCTATTAAATGAGAAAAAAATGAGCTCCCTCTTCTAGATCTCTATGGACATCAAAGAGCATATAAAGCTGAGGAGTGAAGACTTTGATAAATTCAGAGAGCTCAGGTCTTTGGAACCCTTGGAGGAATATAGCAGCCACCTGGGGTGAAACTAATAATGAAATTTGGAAAGTGAGGAGACTACATAAAAAGAACTGACAGATAATTAGGGGTAATTTTAAAACATTGTACAAGTAGATGAAGGGAAAGATAATCAGAAAAAAATGATCGTAGGGATCTGAAAATTGTAGCCTAAATGTGTCAGAAAAGTCTATGTAAACTTCTGAAAGAATACTTTGCATTTCTATTCCTGAAGGAAAGTGATGTCATTCTGAGGGAAAGTGACAGGTTCAATTGTACTGGTAGAAAGCAAAGGGTGGTAGTCAGCGGGAATCTGCATGCAATGGGATTCTACAAGGCTCAGATAGAAGCTGCTGGCTTCTTGTAGTGTACATAAATGACTTGGACTTTGAAGGAGTTAACTAAAACGGGCAGATGAGTTGACAGAGCGGAAGGATGTTTTGGGTTAAAAGACCCGGAGCACTACAGGATACAGGAGGATTAATGGGTTGGAAAGAGTTAAAAAAAATTGCAAATAATGATTGTCCAAGGGAAAATGACTGGGAAATGAATTTGATCATTGGAATACAAGTCAATGACCAGCAGATGCAAGTGTACTGGAAACAAAGGAGTGAAATGGTAGCAAGTGTCACTTGAAAGAGATATGGTTGATCTTGACCACTGAGTTGAAGGCTGTGGAGAATTATCTAGTGTACGCCAATCACAAGTGTGTTGTCATCACAGAACTGAAGTAGGCATGAGCTTGGATCTGTGAAAGATATCACTATTTATAATTTTGCTTTTCCTTGCAAGGCAGATAAACTTCCTCGGTAAGGTGTGGTACAGCCTTCCCTGCATTTTGGTATTGTTGAGATGGTGTAATTGTCTATTAGGTGTCCTGACAAGATACCGAAGTAGATTGCCAGGACTTTCTTCCACGCAGACACTGCTGCCCAGGTTGGGACCCGACTGGATTCGAACCCAGGACCATCTGTCTCGGAGTCCAGTGCTGATGGCACTACACCACCATGCATTTACTTGATTTTTATTCATTAAGTTGTCAAGCAGATGCAGTGGGGCTCTGCTTTCCACACATGACCTTACGCATGATTTGTTTGTGAATACTGAGGGTTTTTAAGCCTGGAGCGACAGCTTTCAGCCCACTGTCCATGCCCAGGTTTGTTTATTGGGGTACAGAGAGTGAGCTTTAGTTGGCTCTGCTCCACCTGCTCCAAATGTTTGAATGAACACTGTAAGGGAAGTGCAGACTTTGCTCTACTTTGAATCTTAGTATTTGGCATTCATTTCTAGAGGAATAGAGTATAGAAGCAGGGATGTGATGTTGAGGCTCTATAAAGCGCTGGTGCGACCTCACTTGGAGTACTGTGGGCAGTTTTGGTCTCCTTATTTAAGAAAGGATGTGCTGGTGTTGGAGAGGGTACAGAGAAGATTCACTAGAACGATTCCGGGAATCAGAGGGTTAACATATGAAGAATGTTTGTCCGCTCTTGGGCTGTATTCCTTGGAGTTTAGAAGAATGAGGGGAGACCTCATAGAAACATTTTGAATATTGAAAGGCATGGACAGAGTGGATATGGCAAAGTTGTTTCCCATGATGGGGGAGTCTAGTACGAGAGGGCATGACTTAAGGATTGAAGGGCGCCCATTCAGAACAGAGATGCGAAGAAATTGTTTTAGCCAGAGGGTGGTGAATCTATGGAATTTTGTTGCCACGGGTGGCAGTGGAGGCCAAGTCATTGGGTGTATTTAAGGCAGAGATTGATAGGATCTGAGTAGCCAGGGCATCAAAGGTTATGGTGAGAAGGCAGGGGAGTGGGACTAAATGGGAGAATGGATCAGCTCATGATAAAACGGCGGAGCAGACTCGATGGGCCAAATGGCCGACTTCTGCTCCTTTGTCTTTTTGGCTTATCGTCTTAGTAGTACTGTACCTGCCCCGGAAATATGTGATTGAACACTATAGAATAGGGAGTACCATACCATTGCAAGGAGTGCTTGATGATGCAGTGTTAGAACAGGTTTACATCTTTACTTATTAGAACATAGAACATAGAAAACCTACAGCACAATACAGGCCCTTCGGCCCTCAAAGCTGAGCCGAACATGTCCTTACTTTAGAAGTTACCTAGGGTTACCCATAGCCCTCTATTATTCTAGGCTCCATAAACCTGTCCAGGAATCTCTTAAAAGACCCGGCCGTATCTGCCTCCACCACTGTCACCAGCAGCCCATTCCATGCAGTTACCACTCTCTGCGTAAAAAACTTACTCCTGACATCTCCTCTGTCATCGTAGCTATCCCTCGAGGTCGAGGATGATGGTCTTCGTTCTGTTGATCTATTTATGGGCTCTCAAGTGGCTTATGAGTCCAATCTTGGCTTTGAAAGTTCTTCCGCATTCAGGACAGGTAGTTCCAGATGGCAGATCGGGCTTTGGTTGTTGCTGCCTCTCTTTCCATTTTCTTCTCTTTTCTTCTAATTCTGCACATCTGTTGGCTTCAAAAGTTGCTGTTCCTTCTCGGATGAGGCTTGCCAGAGCTTCCTGTCCTTGGCATTGGTTTCCCAATTGTTGGTGTCGATGTTACATTTCTTCGTGTTGGCTTTGAAAACGTCTTTGAATCTCTTCTGTTGTCCGCCTCTTTTACGTTTGCCTTCCTTAAGCTGGGAGTAGGAGATTTGTTTCGGCAGACGTTCGTCTTTCATCCGAACAACGTGACTGCTCCATCTTAGTTGGTTCTTGATGACGAAGGCTTCAATGCTTGTTGTTTTTGCTTCATTTAGCACGCTGTACCTACTTCCAAGCACCTTAAAACTGTGCCCTCTCATGTTAGCCATTTCAGCCCTGGGAAAAAGCCTCTGACTATCCACATGATCAGTGCCTCTCATCATCTTGTACACTGCTATCAGGTCACCTCTCATCCTCCGTCACTCCAAGGAGAAAAGGCCGAGTTCACTCAACCTATTCTCATAAGGCATGCTCCCCAATCCAGGCAACATCCTTGTAAATCTCCTCTGCACCCTTTCTATGGTTTCCACATCCTTCCTGTAGTGAGGCGACCAGAACTGAGCACAGTACTCTAAGTGGGGTCTGACTAAGGTCCTATATAGCTACAACATTACCTCTCAGCTCCTAAACTCAATCCCGTGATTGACGAAGGCCAATGCACTGTATGCTTTCTTAACCACAAGTCAACCTGCACAGCAGCTTTGAGTGTCCTATGGACTTGGACCCCAAGGTCCCTCTGATCCTCCACACTGCCAAGAGTCTTACCATTAATACTATATTCTGCCATCATATTTGACCTACCAAAATGAACCACCTTACACTTATCTGGGTTGAAATCCATCTGCCACTTCTCAGCCCAGTTCTGCATCCTACCAATATCCCGCTGTAACCTCTGACAGTCCTCCACACTATCCACAACACCTCCAACCTTTGTATCATCAGCAAATTTACTAACCCATCCGTCCACTTCCTCATCCAGGTCATTTATAAAAATCACGAAGAGTAGGGGTCCCAGAACAGATCCCTGAGGCACACCACTGGTCACTGACCTGCATGCAGAATATGACCCGTCTACAACCACTCTTTGCCTTCTGTGGGCAAGCCAGTTCTGAATCCACAAGGCAATTTATTCTTCTCCTTCTCTGTCTCTACTATCTTGGGGTTCAATGTCATTGAAGCAGGTTTGCCCTTTTCCTGTTTCATTTCTACAGAGTTCCAAATGTCCTGTTGCTTTGATTCAGGGGCATCATTTGATCAGAGTCCCTGGCTCTGGCAGCACGGGGCGCCACGGTGGTGTAATGGTTAGCACAATGCTTTACAATACAGGTGACCTGGGTTCATTTCCTGCCTCTGCTGTAAGGAGATTGTACGTTCTTCCCGTGACCTCGTGGGCTTCTTCCAGTTTCTGCCTGCAGTCCAAGGACGTACTGGTTGGTAGGTTAACTGGTCTTTGTAAATTGTCCCGTGATTAGGCCATGATTAAATCAGAGAATTGCTGGGCAGTGTGGCTTGAAGGGACGTATAGGCCTATTCCACACTGTATCTCAATACATAAATAAATAAACAAAGAAATAAATAAAAATTGCTGTGTAAAAATAAATAAATAATGCAAAACAGGAATAGCAAGGTAGTGTTAATGGATTCATGGATTGTTCCAAAATCTGATAAAAGTGAGGAAGAAGCTGTTCCTAAAATGTTGAGCATGGTTCTTCAGGCTCCTGATGGTAGTAATGAGAACAGGATGTGTCCTGGGTGGGACATGCTCCCATGGACCATAATCCTGAGAAACTCACAATGGCTCTTAGCCTTCTGTTCCACATTGACAACTTTGCAAACTGTACACCAGGTAACTATCACCCCTTGGTACTCCTCACTATCTGTTATTCTTGTCCATCGTTACAGTGAAGCACTCTAGGAATAAGAATTCCCTCTTTTTTTTCACTGTCACCGTTCCCTCCCCCAAGTTTTTGGTGTTTAGAAGAGGCCACTATAAACACCAGTCCTTTTGTCACACTGCTTTGGTAACTTTTCCCAATACAGATTCAATCGCTGGTAACTTCTCCCCTTCCTGGCCAATGAATACAATCACTGGTAACTTCTCCCCTACCTGGCCAGTGAATTTCAGGGCCAAGGTCAGCTGTTCGCTCTCTCTGCTCGGTCCATTTTCATGGTCAAGACTTGCTTGTCAGACGTTCAGATATGGCCCAAGTGTGGAGAGAGAGAGAGGGACACATACAAGTTCACTGACTTTAATAAAAACTGTTGCAGAGTCTAAAGGAAAAGAATAACAATAAATGCTAGGCCAACAGGGCCGTTTACTAAAAATCTCAAACTGAAAGTTAATACCAATGCCTTGGCTGGATGCAGTAACCAGTACTAAATGAATAACGCTCCTTGACAGCATCAGTTGAAGAGGTAGTCCTCTTTCCTGGACAAGGATGAGAGTAAGCAAAGAGCTTAAATGTTGCTGTGCTTTTGGTCAAGTCTTGCCAAGACTAGAATGAGAAGAGTGGAGTTAAACACCATCATAATGGGACAGTAATTAGCTGGAATGTGTGTTCTCACAGGTGGACTTGGCGAACCTGATGTGCAGCTTGCCTGCGGGGGGTGAGGGGGGGCGCGAGTAGACCCCACAGCAGAGTCTATAGTAGTAACATCTTACTTCAGCGAGTCTTGCTATTAATGTACCTATTTTATTTGCTTTCATACAGCCCTGCAGAATAAATTGATGTATACTTCAGGCAATGCCATTGAACTTGTGGTACCAACTAATTAACAATATTGATTGATCAGTGTTTAAATTGGCTCTAACTTGTGACTCTGCATGGTCATGTTAGTGAATCAGATCGGTGCATGACAAATCATTATTCAGGTATCTAGAATGCACGAGGGGTTTATCTGTGACACAAAGAAACACGAGCCAGCAGCATATTGTTGGCAGCCTATTCTGACCTGTTGTCTCTTTCCTGTTTCAGAAATGGGTTAATGCTCGATACCCAGACGTACTGTATGAAGTCAGTGAAAAGAATGCGATGGTCTTGGAGAAAGGTGACACGGTACAGGTGTACGACAAACTCAGCACTCTCGACAAAACATCGATGATGGGACTGATGCCCAGGGAGAAGCAGCCTGACTTTCATTCTTCGTGGCAAGCCTTAGGTGACCCAAGTACCTGTACCTCAGCTCACTCCAGGGGCCAGTTCGGGAACAACATCCAAAAGTGGAGGGATAAGTCCTATGGCCAGGTCTCAATTGATACCGTGACAGTGACCAATGAGTCTAATTGCTCTTATTGCAAATACAAATCCAAGCCAAGCAGAGCACCCTACATGACCCAACGTAACAGTAATCCTGCAAGAGAGAATTCCAATGTGCAGGATTATCCCCCTACCAGCCAATTCTTCACTCATTTACACCTACTTACGTCAGGAGTCCTTCCGCCCTGCAATGACGCCACACCACCGACTGACATAATGTCCCTGTTGCAGTCCTCTGGTGCTCTGGACAGAGCAGATGGAAACGTTCTAGATCTTCAGTGCCTCAACATTGGTGACTGGGACCTAGAAAATGAAACTTTATCTTTGAACGATGAGGAAGCCTCTTGGGCTGATAGAAACGTAGGTGAGGGTGGCTCGTGGAGTGATGGAAGCTTAGATGCCATCTCCTCCTGCAGCAGGCCGGAGCCAGACCTTGGTTATCCAAAGATATCACTGGATTTAGATACTGTTGATAGTGGATTCACTGAAAATGATCCCTATTTCATGAGCACTGTTGATTTGGCATGTAATAATAGTATGGAAGCTGATGGGGCTGACGGTGGAAAAGAGTCGGATGATAATAGCCTTGCGAATTCCGAGGAGCTAACGCAGTATTACAGGAGCTACGTCAAGCAGTGGGTGAAGTCCCCGGATACTGGCGCAGACTGCAATACTCAAGAGTAGCTTCGGCTAACTCCTAGCTTTCGGCAGGTGGAAGCCTGCCAGATATGATCCCTACCTAGGAAAAGTGACAGCACTCTGGGGTGTGTGAGAAAGATGGTTGCCCTGCGTTGATTTTATGAAATTTAGAATGCTGTAAAGGGAAGTGTGTTACACAACATGTCTTCCTATGCTAATTTGTTAAGATAATTCAAGCCTCAATGCGCATTTCAGAATCAGAATCAGAATCAGGTTTAATATCTCCGGCATAGGTTGTGAATCTTTTTAACTTTATGGCAGCAGTACTATGTAATACATAATAATAGAGACATAACTGTGAATTACATTAAGTATATATAGATAAAATAGTTAAATTAAATAAGTAGTGCAAAAATAGGAATTAAAGAAAGTAGTGAGGTAGTGTTCATGGATTCAATGTCCATTCAGAAATCGTATGGCAGAGGGGAAGAAGCTGTTCCTGAATCGCTGAGTGTGTGCCTTCAGGCTTCTGTACCTCCTACCTGATGGTAACAGTGAGAAAAGGGCCTGCCCTGGGTGATGTGGGTCCTTGATGATGAATGCCTCCTGCTGTTTGTCCTCAACAGTGTGATCTTTGACTTGGATTTCCTAGCTGCGTGCTACCTGGAAATTTTTCTAATTATCCCAGTCTTCAAAGTCTGTAATTACCTCATCCCCTAAGCTGTCAGTAGATTTTTTAGCCAACAAAGGAAATAAATAAACTCATCCTTGAGAAAGACTGACCTGGTAACATTTCTTTCAGTTAAATGACTCAATGGTGCTACTACGCAACCGGATCTATCATTTTGAGCTTGAGCTCTAAACCTGCCCACGGGCAGTGTCTGGCATAACTGTCAACTCTTATCTACTTAACAGGTTGGAAACTGGCCATGTCAGTAGAGGTGTTTGGCGCTTGCCTGGCCAAATACCGACCCACCAGCCCTGGTGGTGAAAGAGTAGACCTCATCATGCCACAAGGTGAGGTATCAACAGGCCTTTGTACCAGAGGGTGATCTCCACTGGCAGCAGGCCAGGATCCAACAAGCTTACTGCGAAGTGGCAGGAAGCATCTGGCTGGGAGATGTAGAAATCCACAGTATCGAACGGGGTGCTTACTTAATGTCCTTTATTGAAAGTCTTCAACAGCCGATTAGCAACAGTGATTTGTACAACAGTGTTTCAAAACTCATATCACTTGGTATTATAGTTCTTAAAAGGACATACTCATGCCAAAGCCAGAGGAGATCTTCATCAATAAAGAAGATCTTTGGGGATGAGGACTCTTTTGCATCAATCCTTACCCGCAGGGAACCTGTCTTGAATGCTGTGGGGCTTGACTGATGAATACGGTCGATTTGTGTATTGTCACGTGTGTAATTTTGGTGAGGTACACTGACAGTGGGAAACCTGCTGGCAGCAGCATGTAGGAACAACTAACACATAAAACATTAACTAACATTAATTATACAAGATAGTGAAGAGAAAAACATTCAATGCAAAAACAAAAACCCTCGATCAGAGACAAGTCAGTAATAGTGCAGGAGGTGGGCTCCATTGCTGAGGTAGGGTTAGGGTTGTACACGCTGATTCAAGAAGCTGTTGGTTGTAGGAATGCAGCTGTTTTTGAACTTGGTGGTGTGGGACTGCAGACTTCCACACCTCCTGCTTGACAGTCGCAGCGAGAAGAAGGCGCTGCCCAACTAGCCGCAAGGCTCAGTGCTGGGACCCCAGTTGTTTACAATATATATTAATGACTTGGATGAGGGAATTAAATGCAGCATCTCCAAGTTTGTGGATGACACGAAGCTGGGCGGCAGTGTTAGCTGTGAGGAGGATGCTAAGAGGATGCAGGGTGACTTGGATAGGTTGGGTGAGTGGGCAAATTCATGGCAAATGCAATTTAGTGCGGATAAATGTGAAGTTATCCACTTTGGTGGCAAAAATAGGAAAACAGATTATTATCTGAATGGTGGCCGATTAGGAAAAGGGGAGGTGCAACGAGACCGGGGTGTCATTATACACCAGTCATTGAAAGTGGGCACGCAGGTACAGCAGGCGGTGAAAAAGGCGAATGGTATGCTGGCATTTATAGCGAGAGGAATCGAGTGCAGGAGCAGGGAGGTACTACTGCAGTTGTACAAGGCCTTGGTGAGACCACACCTGGAGTATTGTGTGCAGTTTTGGTCCCCTAATCTGAGGAAAGACATCCTTGCCATAGAGGGAGTACAAAGAAGGTTCACCAGATTGATTCCTGGGATGGCAGGACTTTCATATGAAGAAAGACTTGTACTCGTTGGAATTTAGAAGATTGAGGGGGGATCTGATTGAAACATATAAAATCCTAAAGGGATTGGACAGGCTAGATGCAGGAAGATTGTTCCCGATGTTGGGGAAGTCCAGAACGAGGGGTCACAGTTTGAGGATAAAGGGGAAGCCTTTTAGGACCGAGATTAGGAAAAACTTCTTCACACAGAGAGTGGTGAATCTGTGGAATTCTCTGCCACAGGAAACAGTTGAGGCCAGTTCATTGGCTATATTTAAGAGGGAGTTCGATATGGCCCTTGTGGCTAAAGGGATCAGGGGGTATAGAGGGAAGGCTGGTGCAGGGTTCTGAGTTGGATGATCAGCCATGATCATAATAAATGGCGGTGCAGGCTTGAAGGGCCGAATGGCCTACTCCTACACCTATTTTCTATGTTTCTATGACCCTTGATGAAAAGTTCCACCTTCCTGAGGCAGCACCTCCTCTTGACGTTGTTGATGGTTGTGAGGACAGTGCCCGTGATAGCAGGAGTATCGGGGGAGTAGATTTAGGATGGAGGTGAGGAGGAACTGCTTTTCCCAGAGGGTGTGGAATTCTCTGCCCAATGAAGCAGTGGAGACTACCTCAGTAAATATATTGAAGACAAGGTTGGATAGATTTTTGGATAGTAGGAGAATTAAGGGTTATGGGGAAGAGGCAGGTAGATGGAGATGAGTCCACGGTCAGATCAGCCATGATCTTATTGAATGGTGGAACAGGCTCAACAGGCCAGATGGCCAACTCCTGCTCCAATTTCTTATGTTCTTATGATAGACCACGTGGCCAAGTGGTTAAGGCATTTGACTAGCAAACCTGTAGATCGTGAGTTCGAGCCCCAGCCGAGGCAGCATGTTGTGTCCTTGAGCAAGGTACTTAACCACGCATTGCTCTGCGATGACACTGGTGCCAAGCTGTATTGGCCCTTGCCCTCCCCTTGGACAACATCAGTGTCGTGGAGAGGGGAGACTTGCAGCATGGGCAACTGCTGGTCTTCCATACAACCTTGCCCAGGCCTGTGGCCTGGAGAGTGAAGACTTTCCAGGGGCAGATCCATGGTCTCACAAAACTAACGGATGCCTTTAATTTAAAATGATAGATCAAACTACGTCCACTACTCCCCGCAGTCTCTTGTGCTGGAATTGTCATGGCCGGCTGTGAGGCAATCAGTCTGGATACTCCTGACAGTGCAAAAGTAGAGGGTATTTCGTGCGTCTCTGGTTCAGCCATTTCTATTCAGAAGCAGTTTCTATTGGAAGGGGCTACTTTAAAAGCAGGTGATTATTCTAGTTCCATTTGAAATTTTGCAGGATTACCCTGAGTTGTTATGGTGAAGCTCCAGGAATCTCACAGTTCATACACACAATGCCCTGCTTGTGGGTGCCTAGGAAAACCACTTGCCCACGTTCCTCATGACACTAGTGCAGGCACAATGCTCCCATTTCTAAATGTGAATCATTGCACTCATCCAGGTAGATTTCCTACCTCACAGAACTCCTGAACTTGGGTGCTGTTGGTGGAGGTGGCAAGTTCTCTGTGTGACTGTGGGTCAGTTACTCCGACATCCCACGTAAGTGATAATGGGCAATGGAAACTTAGGTGAGTGGAATCTGGGGAGAACTGATGGGAATGTGGGATTAATGGAGGATTAGTGTTGGTATTGGCTTGAGTTTCCAAGTGGTATATCTCGATAACACAAAACTAATTTGTACAACAACTGTTTGATATAAAGATCCTCCCAGGAGCTTTGGTGGGAGGTGGGCAAGTGTATATGCTTGTGTGTGTGTGGTGGGGAGGGAGACACACAACATAAGTACTCATTTAGCCAAGTCTGACCTGCAGCCTTCTTTGAACTTACTTTTTTTTAAAAAAAGGACAATTATATTGAGACCTTGGTTAAATCTGCCTCACATAACAGCAGGTATGGAACAGAAGGATGAATGCCTAAGCAGCACCACTTTCAAATCCTTGGAACTGCAAAAGTTCTGCCCGATTGCAGAGTCTGGACTCGAGGCACCAGGTACCAACCAATCTGTCAATTAAATGTTTGTGGTGAGGTTTGAGTTTCTTGACAGTGGGAGGATTTTGAATATGTGAGTTTACTGACTTAAAGAGATCAGTGCTGGACTAGCTGGTGTCAGTTCTTTTTCACCTTGAAGACCTGAACTCATAATGCAATGCCACTCCCCTGCAGAAATGAGGGGCTGCACCAAGTGCAGTATATCTAAAAGGCTTCCAATAGATATTGCTTGGTGACTGCTTTCAATAGCAGGTGCAGATTCCAGGAACTTTATACAAGGATGCTCATTCTACGTAACTCTTTCTTTGATGTACTCCCCACACGTTGTGGCTTCAGTGCTATTTACTTGGACCACATCAGTTACCAGAGGCGAGGGACGGGTTGGTTCTGCTCGCTGTTCCGCAAATCCTACTCAGCTCTGTGTGGAACGGAGCCTGTGGCCTGCTCTAGTTGCAGTGATGCCTGGCTTAGTGTCTGTAGTCCCACGACAGCTACTCAGTTCTGCGATGAACTGAGTCTGTGGCCTGTTCCATCTACTGATACCTGGCCTCTTGTCTTTCATGAAACTTCAGTTCTGAATGCTATTTGCTTATTGTTTGCATGATTTTTTCTCTCTCTCTGCACATTGGATGTCAGTGGGTTCCATCAGGTTTCTTTGTTTTGAGGCTGCCTGTAAGGCGATGGATCTCAAAGTTCTATATTGTATGCAGACTTTGATTACGGATGAACTTTGAACTTAATTACGTAGCAAATGAAAAATCAGAAACAGCTGCAAATATGAAATAGAAAGAAACTTAGCATGTTAGGGAGCATTTACAGGAAGAGAAACAGAGGTAATGTTTAAGGTTGAATATCTGACAAAAGGTTTACAATCTGTAATTTTATCCTTATAAATGTATCACACTAAATGCATCTTCACTTCTCAAGGATAAGTCTGCATTCGTATTAAAATGAAACCAGATTTAGATCTCTGAGCTCACTTAGAAGAAACTGAAAAAACTGTACCCAACTATGAAAGTCTTTTCTCACCATTCTGTTCCAGTCATTATACAGTCAAAAAGAAAGTTGTCTTCATCAGTCCACTACAGCTTATCTTTTCAGTGAACGGAAAATAATTTCTACGCATGACTCACTCTTAACTATCCTAATCTTTCATCAGAGAGGCAGCCTCAGAAATGACGTGTTCAAGGGCAGGCGTGGAAATGAGAACTAAGACCCTTTCTGCTCAAGGCTGTGCATGAATGTAATTACTGAATACGTCCACTGCAGAAACCTTGAAGAAGATGGCTTTAGTTACGAATGAGCTGTTGGAGTAGAGGTTCCCAACTTGGGGTCCTCAGACTCCTTGCTTAATGGTATTGGTCCATGGCGTAAAAAAGGTTGGGAACCCGTGAGTAACTGCATCAGCAGGTTCACCTACCTGGACAGCATCTTTCAGCAAGATGGTGGGACCAAAGAGGACATCTAGTCCAGACTCAGCAAAGCTAGAAACAGCTTCAGATCAATGAATTTCGGGTCTCCCTTTCAAATCTCTTACTATCTCTTCTTTCAGTTAGTCCTGACAAAGGGTCTTGGCCCGAAACATCGACTGTACCTCTTCCTATAGATGCTGCCTGGCCTGCTGTGTTCGCCAGCATTTTTTGTGTGTGTTGCTTCAGATCAATGAGCAGCTTATGAGAATTAACCAAGTACAGTGTCCACACCAAGGTGAAGCTGTACCAGAGCTATGCTCTGCCCACACTCTTGTACGGGTCAGAAGGCTGGCAGATGACAGAGAGTGACCTTGCCAAGCTGCCGTTGTTCCGCACCATGAGATCCTCTGTATCTTCTGGCCAAGAAGGATCTCTAACCATGCCCAACTCCTTCGGTGCCAGCAAGAGGACACGGCCACAAGCATCATTAGAAAGTGTTGGAGATGGATTGGACATGTGTTGGGAGGAGAGACCAACTCCATCATCAAGACGGCACTTCACTGTACCCCTGAAGGGTGGAGGAAACACAGGACATCAAAGACAACCTGGCACTGTACCTTCGGGCAGAAATGAGGACCCTGAACTACCCCTGGGGCACAATAGAGAAGATGGCCAAGGACAGACAGAAATGGAGGACCTTCACTGTTATCTTAAATACCAGTGGTTTAACAGGCAGTAAGTAAGTTCGCGTGTAGCCTGGTGGTGAGTCATGCACAAATGACCCTCATTGTTTGATCTCCGGAGCCAAATTATTCCACTGGGGAAGGGGTCTTGTAAATGGGCTAAAAGACCTTTCTGATTTGGCCCCATGCTTAAATCGTTGTCCATATATTGGGTTCAGTCACTTCAGTGCACTTTGGGGCCTGGACCCCCCCACCTCAAATCAGCCTGTATCCTTTCTACCCTTATGGCTGACATGGATCTGCCTGATCTTACAATGAAAACCTAAAAGCTTCGCTGTTTTAGTGAGGTTGCAGAGACTGGGTCTGAATAATCAGATCACAGTTAGGACTTACATCCAAGTACAACAGTCAATGCTGTGCACTCCCCATCTAATATTCTGCATTCACATCGAATATAATTTGGAATAAAAGAGTCATCTTGCACAATGATTCTGGTATTTGTGTGACCACCCCCCCCCCCAATGCATCTCAACTGTTGTGCTAGGACCGTGAGTTTGTTGGAGGAGCCAGTTATTATCATTGCTGAAATTAGTGCATCAGGCTTTGGTCACTGGGATGGTTGAAAGGTGAAAGGAAGTAATCTTCATCCTTGACGTCTCGCACCTCTGGTGGCGGGCTTGTTGTGCTCCGCCCAGGGGCAGCTCATCCGCCTTCAGTCCCCAACTGTAAAACAGCTCTCACCTGTGTCTCCGAGTGACTGTTTGCATGTGACAGTGGCCACACCCCAGTACCCCGCTTTGACAGGCGGGCTAAACCAGGTGACGGGAGGGTAGCTGAGAACCGCCAACCCTGCTGAGACAGGGATATGCTTACCCCAGCTTGTGAAGCTAGTTCCGGCAGACTAGGCAGATCAGATCAGCTACAAGGTCCAACAGCCAGGAAGGTGGTGCTACCACGCTTCGTGGAGAGCGAAGGGCATGACAAGGCACAGGAGGTGTCATGGCTCTCCACTGTGGTCAAGAAAGTCTCCAGTCATGACAATCTTTTGTACTATTGGACCAAGATTTTTGAGGCTGAGAGGGTGGAACTGGCCTAGTGCAATGGCTTTTTCTCTATAAAACTCCTCCCATATAGATTTACTTCATCACAGAAACAATGGGCAACCAACAGTGCTGGCCATGCGATATGCCTGGCTGGTTAGTCTCTGAGAGGATGAAGGTATCATGTGTATTTCCCCAAAACAAATAGCATCCACTGTCAGAAGGATCTGATGATGCCCAATGCCTGCATGTCGAGGGGGTGGAAACCTTTCCCGTTGAGGAGAAAGTCTAAGTTATGTACTCTCTAGGCATGGGCTGCAGTCAATAGCCATACGCACTTGTGGAAATCCAATAATAAAGTGGGTGTCAATGGACCCAACTTCTAGCCTTATAATCCACTCTTGTAGAGCCATCACAGAGTTGGTACTTAGTGGAATGAGACTCGCTGTTGCTGGGTGCTGCTTGACCACATTCTCAGTCCCTGGGGTGCCCCTCTTTCAGGGCTTGAATCTCTGAGGTTGGCGGTGGTCTTCTTCCTGGTGAGCCTTAATGATAAGGGTGGGACAAATCTTGTACAAAATTTCCAGCTTGCGTTTTAGACAGAGAGGTTCTCTCATTATGCAATTCATTGAACTATTTGACAAGATTATGAATATTTGCCAATCATTGTGCACTAACTTTGCTGAACCTGGGACACAGAGCTTGTTGATGAACTTAGAAATATTATATTCAGTCCTTTAAATAAATATTTAATATATAATGGAATGGCTGGCACCCAAGCACTGATTTCTGTGATACACTGCTGGTTACTGCTAGCCATCCAAGAAAGGTCCAAACTTCTCTCCATGCCATTTCATTATGCCTCAACCAAGACCTCAACAGTGGAACAGGAGGATGAAGTTACTTCATACTCAACGG
The DNA here is from genome assembly GCF_963921235.1 of Mobula hypostoma. NCBI lineage: Eukaryota > Metazoa > Chordata > Chondrichthyes > Myliobatiformes > Myliobatidae > Mobula > Mobula hypostoma. The sequence continues at coordinate 98,880,163 of NC_086105.1, read as the reverse complement.
CTGTGAAGGCGGATGAAGGCTGCAACAAATCCATCAGCTCCAATTGTCATGGTTTCCATGCCATTGGAATCAATTGGTTGATTTGTGAAGTATCGTGTGCTTCTTGGAGTGCAATATCAAATACACGTTAAACAAATACACGCACAGGCGTCTTTGCTCTGTGGGCCACTTCTTCAGAATGAAGACCATCATCCTCGACCTCGAGGGATAGCCATGATGACAATTATGCCCAGTACCATGTGCTTTAATGTATAAAACTAAACTCTTCAGTGGAACCTTATCAAAGGCTTTCATAAAGTCCAAAGACAACATGTCCCTTATCCCTTTAGTTACATTCCCAGATATCTCCAGTTGCTTTGTCAGACACAGTTTCCTTTTCTTAATTCCATGTCAGCCTTGAGATCCGGATTTCTATAAAAGGAGGGAACTTTATAAAGTTTACACTTGCTTACACTTCAGAAAATCATTGCACTTTGCATTTGCACCAAAATGACTCCATCGAAAATGATTGCAATCTAAGATAGCTTCTTGAATCACTTACAGATATGAGAAGTGTCTTGAGTGAATTTGTTTTGTCTTTGAATTTTAAGCAGCTGCTGGCATTTCTACAGACACCAAATAGAGGCAGGCCCCTAGTTCTTAAAAAGACACAGTGTCAGATATCATGGGAACCACAAAGTAAAGGAGGAAGAGAACTAACCCAAGTGAATGGGCTCCTGGCATGTGAAATTAGCAAGAAGCACTGACCCGGGGGAGCTATGACCCGGGGGAGCTATGGCCCGGGGGAGCTATGACCCGGGGGAGCTATGGCCCGGGGGAGCTATGGCCCGTGGGAGCTATGACCCGGGGGAGCTATGGCCCGGGGGAGCTATGACCCGGGGGAGCTATGACCCGGGGGAGCTATGGCCCGGGGGAGCTATGACCCGGGGGAGCTATGGCCCAGGGGAAAGGGGGGAAAGGGCAGTCCCTTGCTAGAAGAAGCTCTGTTCCTGGAGATAGGAGTTCTGCTCCAGGAAGCTCTACAATAGTTGATGGTCAACAAAGCTGCATTAATCACAACCTCCAGGAGCAGAAGGAAGCACCTCAGGTGTTCAAGGTGAAAATGATGGTGCTAAAAACTTCTTTTTCCTCCCTCCCCCTGGTCACTGACAATCACGTTTCCCTCCCTCTAATACTCACAGATTGTCAGACCGTGACACATATTCTTGCCATTCCTCCCTTCCTGTGAGTCTAGCTACAGCACTTTTACATCCCAACCCCTCTCCAGACTCTGATGACTGCTCTCCCCCTCCCCACTATGGTCTCCCTCATACACTTCTTCATTCTGCCCCACTCTCATTCTCTACCATCCCACCCACTCCTCCCTGCATTCTCCTTTACTGCCCTGCATACTCACACCCACATACCCCGTGCCCACACATCATCATCCCTCTGCCCCACAACCTCACAGCCTATCACCCCGTTCTGAGCCGGCAAAGGACCACCATGGTCAAAATACCCAAGCACTGACCACAGCCACCACTTACACTTGCCCACACGGCAGCAGAATACGTGGATCCTCGATCAGCCACTACAGCCACCTGAGGACCCACCAAAAGACTACGCCTTAGGAGAACATCATACTCGACTTGAGTAATCACACTGAGCCCCTCTACACAACTTCACACAGCACATCCCTCAAACTTTCCTACTCTTTCCCACAACTTCCATATCCCCAAATCAGCCCTTCACACTCACCCTCACCTTACTCTCCCCCTACACACCTCACCAACCCAACACACTGCTACATTTTCCCACAACCTCCACATGACCCACACACTTCTCATTCACTCCTATTACAATCCCCACAAATCAACTGTAGGAACAGACGGGAAGATCACATGGAGTTGGCATCTGAAATAACGGGCAGTTTATGACAAATTGGTGAGCACCAGCAGGCCAGTCAAAGCTGATCCACCTGAATATGAACTTGGTACGGCTTTTACATTCTCGGTTGATGAGGTTACCAGTAAAATGACATTTTGATAACAGAATCTTCACTGGTTTAACAGTGAATCCTGTTTTCTATTGTGACAATACACACACACACACACACATATATTTAAAGATTCAAAAACCAAAGTACATTTATTATCAAAGGATGTATAAATTATGCAACCTTGAGATTTGTTTGCTCACAGTTGATTATGTATATTAATTAAAACCCACCTCACATCTCTAAACAAATCTTTAAGTGCTCAGATAGTGAAGCAGTTGATACCCAAATGCGGCAGGACCTGGACAATATCCAGGCTTGGGCTGACATGTGACAGGTAACATTCGAGTAACATTGATGCCATTGAATGTCAAGGGACGATGGTTAGAGCCTCTCATATGAGGTGGTCATTGCCTGAGACTTGCGTGGTGTAAGTGCCAGGTACTGACCATCTCCTACAAGAGAGGCTCTAGCCATTTTCCCTTGACATTCAGTGGCATCGCCATCACTGAATCCCCTACTATCAACATTCTGGTGATTACCATCGACAGGAAACTGAACTGGTCTAGCCATATAAACACTGTAGCTACCAGAGCAGGTCAAAATCTAGGAATCCTGAGGCGTGTAATTCACCTCCTGACTCCCGAAAGCCTGTCCACCATCTACAAGGCTCAGGTCAGGAGTGTAACTGAATACTCGCCACTTGCCTGGATGAGTGCAGCCCCATCAACACTCAAGAAGCTGGACACCATCCAGTACAAGGCAGCCCACTTGATTGGTACCCCTTCCACAAGCATCCCATCCCTCCACCATTGACGAACAGTTGGAGCAGTGTGTATTATCTACAAGATGCATTGCAACAACACACCAAAGTTCCCAAGGCAGCACCTTCCAGACCCATGACCACTACCATCTAGAAGGCCAAGAACAGCAGGTATCTGGGAGCACCACCACTTGGAAATCCCCCTCCAAGTCACTCACCATCCTGACTTGGAAACATATCACTGTTCCTTCATTCTCGCTGTGTCAAAATCATGGAATTCCCTTCCTAGTGGTGCTGTGGGTGTACCTACACCTCAGGGACTGCAGCAGTTCAAGAAGGCAGCTCATCACCACCTTCTCAAGGACAACTAGGGATGGGCAATAAATGCTGGATTAGCTGGCAACGCCCACATCCCGCAAACGAATACATTAAAAAATATATAATTCCTCAGAGTGAACATTCTGCTGTGTTCACCAGTTGGCTCCCAGGTGAACTCATCCAGGAACAGACAACAGAATTGCTGGAACTTGTGGTCAGGGTCACAGAACACTAAACATGTACTGAGAGGCTGATTGACCACTGTCACTCACCCTGGTGTATAGATGAGCAGGGAATCTGTTGAAACCAGTTAACTGCTCATTCTGTGTGGGATTGCCAGATAACCTTAACTGCCATCTGTCCCGTGACTGAGGAGGAGACAGAATAAAAAAGTAGGATTATTGCCAGATTGGTGTAAAAGGTATGGACTTGGTGCCTGTTTCCGTGTGTATCTGCCTATGACTCTGTTACTGATCCCTGAGAGATCCACTGGCACATGGAGTTTGACTTCCTGACTTTGTGTCTTCCACCAGTCTACCTAGTTCAGGAAGTTAGCCTTTCTCTTCCCACCCCTGCCTCTCAGGCAACAGGCCAAGTTAGAAAGCAGTCACAAAGAAAGGGGAACTTAGGCGGATTCATGCTGCAATTACCTCAAAGTTCTGTTCAACCTCTCTGTTCATTTAACAGTTAATTAAACTTGGCTCGTTGAAGCAATGTAATACAGGCAAAACATTGGAGGAACTCAGCAGGTCAGGCAGCATTTATAGAGGGAAATGAACAATTGGCATTTCAGGCTGTGACCCTTCATCAGGACTGGGAATATCGAGGGCAGAAGCCAGAAAAGAAATGTTGAAATAATGCATTGCTTTAATTCTGCCTTGGACAGCATAGAAAGACTATCATAGAACATAGAACATAGAAATCTACAGCACATTACAGGCCTCTTGGCCAACAGTGTTTTACCAAACATGTAACCTACTCTAGAAACTGTCTAAAATTCCCCTACCACATAGCCCTCTATTTTTCTAAGCTCTATGTACCTCCATGTCAAAGCAGAGAGGAGTAAAGTTGATTATGTGCAGAAAGAAATGCAGATTCATCCAAAGTATTTTATACTATGAAGGGTTACTTGCTCATAAATCTATAATCTAATGAATTATACCAAGAAAATATGATCTGCAGACGAAATGATATGGTTTGAGCTGAATCTCTGCGTTATTAAGACCAGGTGACATATAGGACATGTGGCTGTAGGTAAAAATAGTGTGTGTGGGTCGGGGGTGGGGTGTTGTTGTTGGATAACTTTCAGAGGAGAACAAAGAGGGATCTAGGGAGACAGATAATAATGACCGACAAAATTTAGCCTTAAATGAAGAACCCCAATGAGTACCTCTCTTTGCCTCAGAGCTGGCTCTTGAGCTGAATTTCTGGAAAAGTGGAAAGAAGGAATCAGGTAGGCTTCCTGGACTTTTGACAGTGACATTGGGAAAATTTAACATGGATAATGGCTGGAATGAATAGCATGAATGCATGGAAGCCCTTTTGATGCATGAAGAGTTCTGGGCTCCTGGGCTAAATGACTGGTGAGTCTGGGTCTCACTTCATATTTTTGTTCTACTATCCCAGGAATCCACCTTGTGAATCTTCACTGCATTTTCTCTATGATAAGCATTTCCTTTCTGAGATAAGGAGACCAAAACTGCATGCAATACTAAAGTGTGGTCTCACCAAGCCCTTGTGTATTTGCAGCAAGACATCCTTACTTTCATACAAAATTACTTGCGGTGAAGGCCAATTGCTTTCTTAACTGTTCAGAGGCTGGTACCCAGGACCTCAGATGCTTTGTGCATCAGCATTTCCTGATCCATCACCGTTTAAACAGAGCTCTGCCTTTCTGATTTTCCCACAGGGGTAGGTAAGTTCATAGTTATCCTCTTTACACAGCCTCTGCATCTACTTGCCCTCTCATTCGACTTGCCCAAGCTCCCTCAAAGCCCCTGTGAGTCCGCTGATCGGTACCTCTTTGGAGTGTGGGAGGAAACCGGATTGCCTGGAGAAACCCACGTGCACACTGGAAGAGACGTACAAGCTGGCTTACAGACAACGTCGGAATTGAACTCCAAACTCCGACGCCCCGAGCTGTAATTGTGGCACGTTAACTCCTATGCCCCCGTGGCACCCTCAAATATGCCACATTCACTGGATTTCCCTTGTAAATCCATGTCAATCCTGACCACACCATTTTGATATTTTGAACGTAGAACATAGAACATAGAAATCTACAGCACATTACAGGCCCTTTAGCCCACAACGTTGTGCCGACCATGTAACCTACTCTAGAAGCTGCCTAGAATTTCTCTGGCACATAGCCCTCTATTTTTCTAAGTTCCACATACCTATCTAAGAGTCTCTTAAAAGACCCTACTTTATCTGCCATACCACCTTCACTAGCAGTGCATTCCACGCACCCACCACTCTCTGAAGGTGCCCTGTTAACACACCTTTTGTAATAGATTTAGGCCAGTATATCAGGAAAGAACTCTATAAAGAAATACACTTGGTCCGATGCTCCTGCACTTGAAATGGCTCCATTAAAAATGATTGCACTGCAAGATCATTTTCTAGAATCTCTTACGGATATGGAAACTCGTGAAGGCCAATTAGGTTCCTCTTTATTATTAAAAAAAACATCCAGTCGAAGTGTCAAATACGATTGTCCTCCCATAGATGTTTATAAACTTAGTCTAATCCTGCTGATATTTTCTAGATTACTGTTATCACTCCCCGAATAATGAACTTAACAATTCAGCAGGGCTCCCTGCCTTCCTGTGTGTTTCAGAGACTTGGATCACCTGTAGTAGGTACCTCAAGGCAATCACCTACCACTGCAAAACCCTCAAACGCATGGGCAGGATAATGGATCAATGCTAGCAGCCTCTGGCAGACACTATCTCCAACACCGAATGCTCATCCAGTTCCAATACATGGGTCCTGTTGCTTGCTTGCCCTACAGAGATTCCTGAAAAGGAGAATTTACTCTGAGCTCTATCACAGGAGGAGACTTTCAGGAGAAGAGAGAAAATGGTTCAAGATTTGTTTACAAAGCCTCCGTGAAAAGTGGAACATCCTTACTGACTCAGAATTAGAATCAGATTTAACTGGCATACGTCGTGAAATTCATTAACTTTACGACAGCAGTACAATGCAATACATGACAAATAAACCGAGTTATATCAAGTATATATAAATAGTTAAGTTAAAGTAAGTGGTGGAAAATAACAGAAATCAAAAAGTAGTGAGGTAGTGTTCATGGATTCAATGTCCATTTAGGAACTGGATGGAAGAGGGGAAGAAACTGTTCCTGAATCTCTGAGTGTGTGCCTTCAGGCTTCTGTACCTCCTTCCTGGTGGTAACAGTGTGAAAAGGGCATGTCCTGGGTGGTGGGGGTCCTTAATGATGGACACCACTTTCCTAAGGCACCGCTCCTTGAGGATGTCTAGGATACTACGGAGGCTGTTATCCATGATGGAGCTGACTAATTTTACAACTTTCTGCAACTTGTTCCGATCTTGTGGTGATGCAGCCAGTCAGAATGCTTTCCATGGTACACTTGTATAAGTTTTTGAGTGTTTTAGTTCACAGACTAAATCTCCTCAAGCTCCTAATGAACTATAGCCGCTGCCTTGCCTTCTTTATAGCTGCATCAATATGTTGTGTCCGAGTTAGGTCCTCAGAGATACTGACACCCAGGAACTTGAAATTGCTCACTCTCTGCACTTCTGATCCCTCTGTGAGGATTGTTTTGTGTTCCCTCATCCTACCCTTCCTGAAGTCCACAATCAGCCCCTTGGTCTTGATGACTCATGAGAATCCCTGGCCCCGACCACTGAAAATGGAGAAGGAGCTTCCAGGAGAGCACTGAAGGATTTAAAATCAATCAATCAATAGCCAATCAATCCACCCACCCATACTGTCGAGCACTCTTTGTTCCTCCTGAGGCAGAATCTATAGGTCCCACATTGGCTTCATCGGTCACCTCAGAAGGTGCAGAACCAGAGTAGAGGGAAGTCATCCTCAATCACAGGGATTACCTCTGCAGAGGAAGGCACGTTTACTGAGACTACCTCAGTAAATATATTGGAGACACGGTTGGATAGATTTTTGCATAGTAGGGGAATTAAGGGTTATGGCAAAAGGCAGGGAGGTGGAGATAAGTCCACGGCCAGATCAGCCATGATCTTATTGAATGGTAGAGCAGGTTTGACGGGCCAGATGGCCGAATCCTGCTCTTATTTCTTACATTCTTAAAAAAAAATCTGATGGAGAACACAGCAGATCAAGCATCCAATGTGGAGACAAATGGATCATTGATATTTTGTGTCAAGACCCTGCACCAGGGCTCAACTGAGGAAGCAGTTGTGGCTGCAGCTGCGAGTCTACATGAAGAGTCTACACGAAGAGTCTACACGAAGAGTCTACACGGAGAGTCTACACGAAGAGTCTACACGGAGAGTCTACACGGAGAGTCTACACGAAGAGTCTACACGGAGAGTCTACACGAAGAGTCTACACTACACTGAGAGTCTACATGGAGAGTCTACACGGAGAGTCTACACTACAGTGAGAGTCTACACGGAGAGTCTACACGGAGAGTCTACACGAAGAGTCTACACGGAGAGTCTACACGAAGAGTCTACACTACACTGAGAGTCTACATGGAGAGTCTACACGAAGAGAGGAGCTGCAAGAGAAGGAATCACAGAATTACCATCAAAAGCAGAGGAAAATTTATTTAAAGTGGGCATCCCTTGAAGAAACGTATGTTCCATTTTAGTGCAAAAGCAGGTTAATAAAATTGCTAAGAGAAGGTTATGAGTTTTTTTTTCCGAGTTAAGATACAAAATACTAAACCGATAATGACCATCAAGTATTTTTGGCTCCTTAACCTCCTCAGCCCTTTCCTGAATGAGAAGGCCCCCTTTCTGAGGTGGTGCAGAACTGAAATAAACAGTAGCAATGAGATGCCACAAACAACTGGATTTCTTTTCCGTACTACAACGGGTGCCTAACAGCTGTGATTATAAAGAAAATGCTTAGATGCATAAATAAGGAAACAAACCCTATTTCCACCAGCTAGGAAAATGCAGATGCTGGAAATCGGAAATAAAAAATGGAAAATATTGGAGACATTCTGCAGGTCTGAGCAGTGTCTGTAGGAAAAGGAACAAGGGGTAACATTTCAGGTTGAAAACCATCTGTCAGAGCAGCTACCTGGCCTGCTGAGTGAATCCAGTGTTTTCTGTTTTAATTTAAGATTTCCAATGGTTGATGAGTCAGAAAACAAATTAAAGGTCAGCAACATGAGAAAGCAAGTTGGAGGATGAGTACAGAATTTCAGCAGCACATGTTTTTACCAGAATGATGAGAGATGCAGTTTTTAAAATAGTTCTTTTAAAAGAAAATGGCTAAGTTCAACTTCCTTAATAATCACTAGTGTGAGGCAGGGCTGAAGGACTCATTCTGTGCCAGAGTGTTATACAGAGATTCTTTGCCATGTCCGCAGAAACAGCATCTGATCCCTTACTCAAGTGAGTGGGACAATTGTCCTGGGGAATGATGAAAACAAATGTGCAAAGAGCACAGAGTGGAAAAGAAGGAAGGGAAGGAGAAAAGATCACACTGAAATAAAACACTAAAGATTCTGCAGATGCTGCATGGACATCTTGAGCAACACACACATAATTCTGCAGAACTCAGACCGCCAGGGAAATAGACAGTCAATGTTTTGGGCTGAGATCCTTCATCAGGATTCTAATTAAAAAGTTTCACAATGGCTGGGAAAGGGCAGAAGGTGTAGGAACTATAAAAGTAAGAGTACAAACATAGGGAAAAGGGAGGAAGGGAACAAGAAAGAGAGGGATGGTGAGAATGAGGAAAGAGAGACAAAATTACAAAAAGCAAGAAGAAACTGAAGGCAATAATCACAAGGGAAAGAGCAGAGAGTTTGTCAGCATCACAAATGGGGGAGCTGGCCACTCCTTTCTGAGCTCATTGGTGCCTCAACGTTATCAGATATATAAAGTGGTGGGAGTGAGATCTGAAATCACTCTGGCGGCAAGCTTGCTCAACAGAACTAATAGGCTGCTCTTTTCCTGTGTGTGAGTGTGTGGCAACCATTCACTGCAGTGGAGCTGTGGAAAATATCCCACGGTAACTCATTGGCATCACTGCTTATGTCGTGGATGAGCTGGAGAGGGTTTCGATCTGAACCAACTGTTGCAGGTACCTGGGTGAGAATTGCGCGGTGTCTGAGGTACAGATGATTCACACTAGGGTGACTTGAACTCCTCATCCATTCTGTGTTCATTCCCTGCACTGTGTGTGGATTCAGGATTTCATGAGCTGTTACCAAAGGGCAACTCACAAGCCACCAGTGCCTACGTGGCACAGGGCACATTCTAATCCTCTACCCTATCAGCTGCCTATTTGACTGAGTGATCCTCCTATATATCAAGGTGAAGAGGGAAGAGAAAGGGGTGTGAGTGGGACAGGGTCTGGGGGAGTGAGGCAGGGTTGGAGGGGAGGGTGAGCGGATGCATTTGTCAATGACCAGGGAAAGTGTCATGGATGAGGGGTGAAAGAACATTGGTGTGGGTGGGGGGAGGGAGTGAGGGTGTGTGAGAGATGAGGGATGAAGGTGTGAGTACATGAGGGGTGAGAGTGTGAGGGATGGGGGTGTGCGGGGTGAATGCTGAGGATGTGAGGAGTGAGGGGTGAGGGATAAGGATGCGAGGGGTGAGGGGTGTGAGGAGTGAGAGTGTGAGGGATGAGGATATCAGAGGTGAGGATGTGAGGGATGAGGGGTGACAGATGAAGATATGAGGGCTGAGAATGTAATGTGTGAGGGATCTGGGGTGTGAGGAGTGAGGGCTGAGGATGTGAGGGATGAGGATGTGAGGTGTGAGGGGTGAGGGATGAGGATGTGAGATGTGAGGGGTGAGGGATGAGGATGTGAGGGCTGAGGATGTGAGGGGTGAGGATGTGAGGGCCGAGGATGTGAGGAGTGAGGGGTGAGGGATGAGGATGTGAGGGCTGAGGATGTGGGATGTGAGGAGTGGGGGCTGAGGAGTGAGGGCTAAGGATGTGAGGGATAAGGATGTGAGGAGTGAGGGATGAGGATGTGAGGGCTGAGGATGTGAGGGGTGAGGGATGAGGATGTGAGGGCTGAGGATGTGGAATGTGAGGAGTGGGGGCTGAGGAGTGAGGGCTAAGGATGTGAGGGATGAGGATGTGAGGGCTGAGGATGTGGGATGTGAGGAGTGAGGGCTGAGGAGTGAGGGCTGAGGATGTGAGGGGTGAGGGATGAGGATGAGGATGTGAGGAGTAGGGGCTGAGAATGTGAGGGGTGAAGGATGAGGATGAGGATGTGAGGGATGAGGATGAGGATGTGAGGGATGAGGATGAGGATGTGAGGAGTAGGGGCTGAGGATGTGGGGGCTGAGGATGTGAGGGCTGAGGGGTGAGAGATGAGGATGTGAAGGGTGAGGGCTGAGGATGTGGGGTGTTAAGAGTGAGGGATGAGGATGTGAGGTGTGGGGGGTGAGGGATGAGGATGTGAGGTGTGAGGTGTGAGGGGTGAGGGATGAGGATGAGGATGTGAAGAGTAGGAGTAGGGGCTGAGGATGTGAGGGCTGAGGGGTGTGAGTAACATGATGGGGCTGGTGAGGGCTCTGTGGGGTGAGAAAGCAGTCTGTCCAACATGAGGTGGCACTATAATGTAGCGGTTAGCAAACACGATCACAGCATCAGTGACCGGGTTCAGTTCCGCCTCTGTCTGTAAGTTTTTAAGTTCTCCCCGTGACGGCGAGGGTTTCCCACATTCCAGAGGCACATGGAATGGGTTAAAGGGTCACATGGGTGAAATTGGGTGGCGCAGGCTCGTTGGTCTGGAGCGCCCATTACCCTTCTGCAAGTCTAAATGTAAAAATACGAGGGTGGGGTGCATAGGAGGTAAGTGGTTGTGGGAGGTGAGATTAGGTGGTGATAGAGCGGAGAGCAGATGTGTATTGTGGGGGATGGTCATCTCCAAAAACCAGAGTGGCTGGAGGAACTTAGCAGGACAGGCAGCATCTGTGGGAAAGAGTACAGTTAACATTTCAGGCCGAGACCCCTCAGCAGCTTCTGCAGATTGTCACTTGTTTGTGGCAGAAGGTTTCTAGTGGGATTGTTTGAATTGTTCAGGCCAAACCTTGTGGACACCCGAGTCTCTGGCTAAGTGTGGTTGGTTAAAACTGCGTGATGCCAGGTAATCCACTGCCAACAAAGGTGAAAGGAGGCTTTCTCCTGTTTCTTGTCTTCCTCGGTGCAGGTTTAAAACCAAAACAAGCTGCTGTTCAGACTTTCTCACGTGGGTTTGGTTGTATTTGGGTAAACCTAAGCAGAAGCTACTTTGATGAAGAGCATTAGCTCTTAGGAGTCAATGGAAGCCTTCATATCTGATATGGAGAGGTCTCTCAATGGGTGAAAAATATTGAGGTGGATTCAGCAGTGGTGTGGAGTTATAGATCAGCTGAGGTCTGGATGTCAAAACAGACTCAAAAAGCTGAATGATCTCCCCTTCCGACAAAATAGAAACTGCTTAATTAATGGGAACTCGATGCAAACACAAAACATGACTCACACGATTAAAGGAGTCCTTTCCTCTTGCAATCTGTATGTAACGTAATTCCCAGGTTTCTACGTTTGCCAAGGTAGGGTTCCGTTGAGGGGACTTTGACATGATGCATAAACTCAGTTTTGCTTTCCGCAGATGCTACACAGTCTGCTGAGTGTTTCCAACATTTACTGTTTTTTTAAATTCTGAATTTACTCATTCATTAATTCCCTGTGCATGCATTATAACTTCTCTTCCTTTGCAACTACCTCATTGCTCACCCGGTTATGGATTCGCTCCAAAAAGTATTGGGGAGAAACGCTCCAATCTCACGTCAGGGAAGGGCAATGGCTCAGATTAATTTGACACTGGAATTACATACACTGCCTGAGTGTCTGGAATAGAGAATAAAAACAAACTGCTCGTGAGATTCAGCAGGTCAGGGAGGGAAATGATCAATCAATGTATTGGGTCGAGACCCTTCGGCTGGACTTGAAATTCTGACCGTCTGTTATCCCTCACAGATTGCCTGACCTGCTGAGTTCCCCCAGCAGCCCATTTTAATTTTTGCTCCAGATTCCAGCATCTGTAATCTCTCATCTCTGGAAAAGAGATCAGTCTGAGTAAATGTCAACCTTCTGACAGGCCATGAACTGTTTAAGTTTGAATGAATCAATCAAAAACTTGTGGACTAAAAGGTCAAAGTATGTGACATTCGAGAGAGGCCATCTACTTCTCTACAATACAGTATTTATCTTAATCATACTAGTTAATCAAAAAAAAATAGAAACTTGCAGCTAAGTGGGTAAGTACAGGGGGAAAGCTTATCTGATACTGGTTCCACAATCTCTTCCTCTGCTCTTTTATATATTCCACAGCTCAACTCTGATGTTCATTATTAATTTGTGGTACTCACTGTGCAGAGCTTTGGGGATTTTCCAGCAGTTCACTGGTTTTGATGTGAGAGTATATGTGCTCTGCAGTAAACCCTCACTCTTCAGAGTCTAGGCCCAGTACTCAAACCTATTCACATTCTCTGGTACCTGCCGGGCTTGTCAGTTGGCCAGGTTTGGATGTGGGCCAATCTTAAAGTTCATATTGAGGCTTGGGCTGGCATTACATTAGTCCAGGAGCTCATAATGACTGGGAGGGAATGTTATAGATCACTGCCTCTTGGTTGGTAGGTTATGAACAGTTCATTCAAACTCCAATGGCTCACAAGCCATCAGGAGTCAATACAAGCAGAAAATGGATGGAAAATCTCAGAAGGCCAGGATGCATCTGCGGGAACAGAAACAGAGTTAAGGTTGCAGGTTGAAGACCCTTCCTCAGAACTGGGAGGGAGATGCAAGGATGACAAAGGACTGGGAGGTTTCTGAGCAGGTAAAGCCACTGTGACCACGATGATAAATTGTGGACAAGGTTATCTGCTCAAAGAGTGAATCTTAGGCACTTGACAAAGGTCAATAAAAAGAAGGGAGGTGTAAGAACTGCGGCCATTGTTGGAGTGGACAGTGTTCGAATGGGCAGGCTTTGGCTCAGCAGGCTTGGGCAAGAACTGATGGAGACTTTAAGTAAGTTTCTAGTAAGTTTTTTTTCTCTTTCTTTGTCCATTAGTACAAAGTAGTGCAGTGACTATGGGTGCAGGGTTAGTGGTATGTTCTTTGTGTGAGATGTGGGAACTCTGGGAAGCCTCTAGTCTGCATGAAGTGTACTGAGCTGCATTTCCTTAATGACTGTGCTGAGGAACTATAGCTGCATCTCAAACACCTTCAGCTAATATGGGAGAATGGGGAGTTCACAGATATGAGACAGAGGGAAGTACTCACCCCTAAATTACTGAGGCAGGTACATGGGTGACTATCAGGAGAGGGAAATGGAGTAGGCAGAGTACCCCTGTGGTTGCTGCCCTCAGTAATACGTATACCACTTTGGATACTTCTGGGGGTTGAACAACCTATTAGGAGGGAACCGCAGGGACCAGGTCTCTGGCATTAAGTCTGGCTCTGTGGCTCAGAAGGGAAGTGGGGAGAAGAGGAGTGCAGTAGTGATAGGGGATTCCATAGTCAGAAGAGCAGACAGCAGATTCTATGGATATGAAAGAGATACCAGGATGGTATGTGGCCTCCCTGGTGCCAAGGTCATGAATACCTCCAGTCTGATCCACAGCATTCTAAAGGGGAAGGGTGAACAGCCGGAAGTCATCATACAAATTGGTACCAACGACCTAGGTAGGAAAGGGGAGGAGGTGCTGAAGAGTGAATATAGGGAGTTAAGTAGAAAGCCCAAAAGCATGACCTCCAGGGTTGTAATCTCCGATTGTTACACGCCAGTAAAGGTAAGAATAGAATGATTTCACAGGTGAATGTGTGGCTAAGGGACTGGTGCAGGGGGGAGGGTTTCGTGGTTCTAGGTCATTAGGATCTCTAGTGTGGAAGGTAGGACCTGTACAAAAAGGAATTTTTTGTGGATGTAACTATGAAAATGGACAAGGGAGTGCCAGTGGATGTAGTGTATCTGGATTTTCAGAAAGCCTTTGATAAGGTCCCACATAGGAGATTAGTGGGCAAAATGAGAGCACGTGGTATTGGGGGTAGGTACTGACATGGATAGAAAATTGGTTGGCAGACAGGAGACAAAGAGTAGGGATTAACAGGTCCCTTTCAGAATGGCAGGCGGTAGCTAATGGGGTACCGCAAGGCTCAGTGTTGGGACCGCGCCTATTTACAATATACATTAATGATTTAGATGAAGGGATTAAAAGTAGCATTAGCAAATTTGCAGATAACACAAAGCTGGGTGGCAGAGTGAAATGTGTGGAGGATGTTGAGATAATGCAGGGTGACTTGGACAGGTTGGGTGAGTGGGCAGTTGCAATTTAATGTGGATAAATGTGAGGTTATCCACTTTGGTGGCAAGAACAGGAAGGCAGATTACTATTTGAATGGTGTCAAGTTAGGAAAAGGGGAAGTACAACGAGATCTAGGTGTCCTTGTTCATCAATCACTGAAAATAAGCATGCAGGTACAGCAGACAGTGAAGAAAGCTAATGGCATGTTGGCCTTCATAACAAGGGGAATTGAGTATAGGAGCAAAGAGGTCCTTCTGCAGTTGTACAGGACCCTGGTGAGACCATACCTTGAGTATTGTGTACAGTTTTCGTCTCCAAATTTGAGGAAGGGCACTCTTGCCATTGAGGGAGTGCAGCGGAGGTTCACAAAGTTAATTCCCGGGATGGCAGGACTGTCATATGTTGAAAGATTGGAGCGACTGGACTTGTATACACTGTAATTTAGAAGGATGAGAGGGGATCTGATTGAAACATGTAAGATTATTAAGGGATTGGACACATTAGAGGCAGGAAACATGTTCCCGATGTTGGGGGAGTCCAGAAACAGAGGCCACAATTTGGGAATAAGGGGTAGGCTATCTAGAACGGAGCTGAGGAAAAACATTTTCACCCAGAGAGTGGTGGAATCTGTGGAATGCTCTGCCTCAGAAGGCAGTGGAGGCCAATTCTCTGGATGCTTTCAAGAAAGAGTTAGATAGAGCCCTTAATGATAGTGGAGTCAAGGGATATGGGGAGAGGGCAGGAACAGGGTACTGATTGTGGATGATCAGCCATGATCATAGTGAATGGCAGTGCTGGCTCAAAGGGCCAAATGGCCTACTCCTGCACCTATTGTCTATTGTCTATTGACGGGTCACACATGAATCCGAGGAGGACCAACATCCTTGCAGGCAGGTTTGCTGGAGAGCTGTTGGGGAGTGTTTAAACTGATTTGGCACGGGGGTGGTGATCAGGGTGGTGGGCTGAAGATGGGGCAGTTGGTATACAAGTCAAAGCCATGTGTAGTGAGACTGTGAGGGAAGACAGGTGGTGACAGGGTAAAATTGCAGTCAATGGGATGAGTTAAAGTGTAGCATGGTGGCAAAATTGAAAAAGGTGCTGAATAGAGGATGGTAGGTTAGATCTAAATTCACACGGTATACAGAATAAGGTAGATGATCTTGTAGCACAGTTAGAGTTTGGCAGGCATGACGCTGTTGGCTTCACTGAGCCATGGCTGAAATAAGGTCATAGTTGGGAGCTTAGCATCCATTGGTACGCATTGCATCAGAAGGACAAGCAGGTAGGTAGAGGGAGTGGAGTGGCTCTGTTGGTAAAAATGAAATCAAATCCTTAGAAAGAGGTGACATGCGATCAGAAGACGCACAATCATTGTGGGTAATGTTAAGAAACTGCAAGAGTGAAAAGACCCTGATGAGAGTTATGTGCAAACCTCCAAACAGTAGCCAGGATGCGGAATACAAATTACAATGGGAGATAGAAAAGGCATGTAAAAGGGACAATGTTACGAAAGTCATTTCAATATGCAGGTAGATTGGGAAAATTAGTTTGGTGCTGGATTATAAAGAGGGATTTTGCAGAATGCCTACGAGATGGCTTTTTAGAGCAGCTTTTGGTTAAGCCAAGTAGAGGAAAGGAAATTCCAAACAGGTGCTGGATTGATACATCTCAAAGATGAAGAAATATCCTAAAGGAAGGATGACCCAACTGTGGCTCAAAAGGAAAGTCAAATACAGCATACAAACAAAAGAGAAGGTGTATAACATAGTAAAATATTAGTGGGAAGTTAGAGGATTGGAACACTTTTAAAAACCAACAGAAGGCAACTAAAAAGCTGTAAGGAGAGAATATGACACTAGAGAGGTAGCAATGGGGGACAAAGAAACTTTGGATGAACTTAAGAAGTATTTTGTGCCAGTCTTCACTGTGGGAGACACCAGCAGTAGGTCAGAAATTCTGGAGTGTCAAGGGGCAGAAGTGAGTGCCGTTGCTATTACTAAGAAGAAGGTGCTTGGGAAGCTGAGAAGTCTGAAGGTAGATAACTCACCTGGACCAGATGGACTACATCCTAGGGTTCTGAAAGAGGAAGTTGAAGAAATTGTTCAGGCACTGGTAATGATCTGTCAGGAATCAATAGAGTCTGGAATAGTTCCAGAGGACTAGAAAATTGCAAATGTTACTCCATTCTTTGAGAAGGACGGAGGCAGAAAAAAGGAAATTATAGGCCAGTAAGCCTGACTTAAGTGGTTGGGAAGATATTGGAGTCCATTAATAAGGATGAGGTTTCAGGGTTCTTGGAGGCACATGATAAAATGGGTCAAAGTCAGCATGGTTTCCTTAGGGTGAAAGCTTGCCTGACATATCTGCTGGAATTCTTTGAGAAACTAACAGGTAGGATGGACAAAGGAGAGTCTGTGGATGTTGTTTGCTTGGATTTTCAGAAGGCCTTTGACAAGGTACAACAAATGAGGCTGCTTAACAAGATAAGAGCCCATGGTATTACAGGAAAGATACTAGCATGGATAGAAGATTGGCCAACTGTCAGGAGGCAAAGTGTGGGAATAAAGAGGGCCTTTTCTGTTTGGCTGCCAATGACTAGTTGTGTTCCTCAGTGGTCGGTATTGGGATCACTTCTTTTCACATTATACACCAATGATATGGATGATGGAATTGATGGCTTTGTGGCCAAGTTAGCAGATGATATGAAGATAGTTGGAGGGGCAGGTGGTGTTGAGGAAGCAGGGTGTCTGCAGGAGCACTTTAACAAATTGGAAGAATGGGCAAAGAAATGGCAGAAGGAATAGTGTATCTAAATATATGGTGATGCACTTTGGTAGAATTGAATTGAATTAGATTGACTTTATTACTTACATCCTTCATATACATGAGGAGTAAAAATCTTGACGTTATGTTTCTGTCTAAATGTGCAATGTGCAATTTATAGTAATTTATAATAAATAGTATGTACAACAGGACAGTCAATATAACATAGAAATATAGTTGCATCAGCATGAATTAATCATTCTGATGGCCTGGTGGAAGAAGCTGTCCTGAAGCCTGTTGGTCCTGGCTTTTATGCTGCAATGCCATTTCCCGGATGGTAGCAGCTAGAACAGTTTGTGGTTGGGGTGACTAGGGTCCCCAGTGATCCTTTGGGCCCTTTTTACCCACCTGTCTTTATAAATGTCCTGAATAGTGGGGAAGTTCACAACTACAGATGCGCTGGGCTGTCCGCACCACTCTCTGCAGAGTCCTGCAATTGAGGGAAGTACAGTTTCCATACCAGGCGGTGATGCAGCCAGTCAGGATGTTCTCAATTGTGCCCCTAGAGAAAATGCTTACGATTTGGGGGGCCATACCAAACATCTTCAACTGTCTGAGGTGAAAGAGGCGCTGTTGTGCCTTTTTCACCACACAGCCAGTATGCATAGACCACGTGAGATCCTCGGTAATGTTTATGCTATTAAAGCTATTCACTCTCAACCCCAGATCCATTGATGTCATTAGGGGTTAGCCTGTCTCCATTCCCCCTGTAGTCCACAATCAGCTCCTTTGTTTTTGCGACCTTGAGGGAGAGGTTGTCTTCTTGACACCACTGTGTCAGGGTGGTGACTTCTTCTCTGTAGGCTGCCTCATTATTATTTGAGATTAGGCCAATCAGTGTAGTGTTGTCGGCAAATTTAATTAGCAGGTAGAAGGAATAAAGGCATAGACTATTTTCTAAATGTGGAGAAAACTCAGAAATTAGTGGTGCAAAGGGACTTGGGAGTCCTTGTTGTTGTGTTCTTTATATTTATACGTACCATAGGTTACTAATAAAGAATCATATTCTGGAAGACATAGAACTTTTATTTACAGCAACAACAAAACCACATTTTGTAGTAGCATGTCTCGAACATTCTATCATTTCTGCGCATGCTCAGAACTCTCTCCAATCATGTTCTGATACGTCATATTACCACACTTGTGCAGGATTCCCGAAAGGTTAAGTTGCAAGTTGGGTCGTGGTGCAGAAGGCAAATGAAATGTTAGCATTCATTTTGAGAGGACTAGAGTATAAAAGCAAAGATGTGGTACTGAGGTTTATTAGGCACTGGTCAGACCACATTTGAAATATTATGAGTCGCTTTGGGCCTCTTATCTCAGAAAAAATGTGCTAGCATTGGAGAGGATCCAGAGGAGATTCATAGAAACATAGAAACATAGAAAATAGGTGCAGGAGTAGGCCATTCGGCCCTTCGAGCCTGCACCGCCATTTATTATGATCATGGCTGATCATCCAACTCAGAACCCCGCCTCAGCCTTCCCTCCATACCCCCTGACCCCCGTAGCCACAAGGGCCATATCTAACTCCCTCTTAAATATAGCCAATGAACTGGCCTCAACAGTTTCCTGTGGCAGAGAATTCCACAGATTCACCACTCTCTGTGTGAAGAAGTTTTTCCTAATCTCGGTCCTAAAAGGCTTCCCCTCTATCCTCAAACTGTGACCCCTCGTTCTGGACTTCCCCAACATCGGGAACAATCTTCCTGCATCTAGCCTGTCCAATCCCTTTAGGATCTTATACGTTTCAATCAGATCCCCCCTCAATCTTCTAAATTCCAACGAGTACAAGCTCAGTTCATCCAGTCTTTCTTCATATGAAAGTCCTGCCATCCCAGGAATCAATCTGGTGAACCTTCTTTGTACTCCCTCTATGGCAAAGATGTCTTTCCTCAGATTAGGGGACCAAAACTGCACACAATACTCCAGGTGTGGTCTCACCAAGGCCTTGTACAACTGCAGTAGTACCTCCCTGCTCCTGTACTCGAATCCTCTCGCTATAAATGCCAGCATACCATTCGCCTTTTTCACCGCCTGCTGTACCTGCATGCCCACTTTCAATGACTGGTGTATAATGACACCCAGGTCTCATTGCACCTCCCCTTTTCCTAATCGGCCACCATTCAGATAGTAACCTGTTTTCCTATTTTTGCCACCAAAGTGGATAACTTCACATTTATCCACATTAAATTGCATCTGCCATGAATTTGCCCACTCACCCAACCTATCCAAGTCACCCTGCATCCTCTTAGCATCCTCCTCACTGCTAACACTGCCACCCAGCTTCGTGTCATCCGCAAACTTGGAGATGCTGCATTTAATTCCCTCATCCAAGTCATTAATATATATTGTAAACAACTGGGGTCCCAGCACTGAGCCTTGGGGTACCCCACTAGTCACCGCCTGCCATTCTGAAAAGGTCCCGTTTATTCCCACTCTTTGCTTCCTGTCTGCTAACCAATTCTCCACCCACACCAATACCTTACCCCCAATGCCGTGTGCTTTAAGTTTGCACACTAATCTCCTGTGTGGGAACTTGTCAAAAGCCTTTTGAACATCCAAATATACCACATCTACTGGTTCTCCCCTATCCACTCTACTAGTTACAACCTCAAAAAATTCTATGAGATTCGTCAGACATGATTTTCCTTTCACAAATCCATGCTGACTTTGTCCGATCATTTCACCGCTTTCCAAATGTGCTGTTATCACATCCTTGATAACTGACTCCAGCAGTTTCCCCACCACCGATGTTAGGCTAACCGGTCTATAATTTCCCGGTTTCTCTCTCCCTCCTTTTTTAAATTATTCACAAGAATAATTCTGTGAACAAAAGGGAAGTGTTTAGTGACTCTGGGCCTGTCGTCTCTGAAGTTCAGAAGAATGAGAGGGATCTTACTGAAGTCTGTCAAATATTGAAAGGGCTTGATAGAGTGCATGTGGAGAGGATGTTTCCTGCAGTGGGTGATTCTCGGACCAGAGAGCACAGCCTCAGAATAGAGGAATGACCATTTAGAACAGAGATGAGGAGAAATTTCTTTAGCCTGTGCGTAGTGTATCTGTGGAATTCATTGCCGCAGTTGACTGTGGAAGCCATGTCATTGGGCATATTTAAGGCAGGAATTGATATGTTCTCAATTAGTCAGGGTGTTAAAGCTCACCAGGCGAATGGGGTTGAGAGGGATAATAAATCAGCCATTATGGAATGATGAAGCAGATTTAATTCTGCTCCTCTGTTTTATGGTATTATGGCCTTTTGAATGGGAGCAGCTGGAGAGTTGTGACATCGACAAAGGAAGATGTGAAATGTAGCACAGGAAGGCGTGTCCTGGTGGTCAGGCTGAGCACATTCTCCATTGCCTAAAAAAGAAATGAAGATTAATCTGAGTTGCTTCATTGCTTTGTCATTCACTTTCAAGCTCTGGACCTTACTGGCAAAGCCATTATATATTGTCCATTTTGGGTTACTCTGATAGGGTTTTGTGTCTGTCTGCTGCGGGAGTCAGTGAGGTACAAGAAGCAAATATGAATGGATGGCACGGTGATGTACTAGTAGTGTGGCTGACTCCAGTGACCTGGGTTTAACCCTATGCTGTCCGCGTGGAGTCTGCATGCTTTTGCTTTAACTGCATGGGTTTCCTCCACATGGTCCAGTTTCTACCCACATCCACAGAGCTGTGGGTTGATAGGTAACTGGCCACTGTCAATTGTCTCTGCTGTTGGCGTACACACAGTTGGAGAATCAGCAGAGTATCTATTAGTATGTCAGAGAGTAGACTTGAGGGCAAAAAATGGGGAATGGGATTGGTCTCGGAGTCAACACTGACTCAATGGGTCAAATAGACTCAGCTGATAAATTAAGCTTCCTAAAATATTCTCTGAATGAACCAGTTAGTTTCTGTGGAAATCCAATAACGTCATTAATATTTTCTGCAAGACCAGCCTTTCATTGCCAGATTTTGTTCTTAATATCAGATTATCAAGCTCCCTTGCTCATGTTTTCTGGGTTACTAATCCTGAATCATAGCCACAGACTTTTGTACTATATTGCAAGGTTAAGCTGAACCTAACAATACTGAAGTCTTTACTTTTTGGCCACTCATTAAAATGGACCTACCATTCCCAACAAAACCGAGCATGTCAAGGCCTAGGTACTGCAGTACTGTGCAAAAGTCTTAAGCACATATACGTGTATGGCTAGGGTGCCTAAGACTTTTGTAGTCTGTAGTAAATTTAAGTATTGCATTGTACTGCTGCCTCAAAAAACAACATAATTCATGACCGATGTGAGCGATGATAACTCTGGTTCTGATACGGACTCAGTAGTGGACTGGGAGTGGAAAGGGGGCAGGGAGAGGGGAATCATGGTTGGGAAAAGGGGGGGAGTGAGAGGGGAGGGAGCGGGAAGCACCAGAAGTCATGCTCAATAAACCAGTTGTTTGGAATCACATTACTTTGCCTGGTGCCTCAGGGTTGAGTGTGCCTGCACCCGTGCCACCCGCTGCCCTTGGCTCTCCTTCTCTGCCAACTGTCCTGCACCCCTCCCGAGGCGTTTCACCCTCACCATTCCCAACATCCTTTGCTCCCTTGCCAAATTTACAAACCTGCTCTCTGCTCCATCTTGTAGAAGTCTTGGGCACCCTTTCTGTATATTCAGTACGTTGCCAAGATTTCCTGCACTGTACTGTATCTAGATAGATCCTGACAGTCTCCCCCATACCAATGACACTAACTTTCAGATTCCAAATGTGGATTTACAACCTCGTACTTCTACCCTTCTGCATCAGGTTGGGATGGAGGGGTAGACCAGCCCATTTTTCAGTCTGTAAATTAGCCAATGAATATTAAGCAAACAAACAGAAGATACTGCCCGCAGAGAATAGATTTACTGTAAATACCACACATGTCACTATGAGAATGTGAGAAGCGACGTGTCTGTATTAACTGCAAACACCAGCTGACCAAGTCTGCCTACATCCTCCAACACTGTTCAGCCCCGTGACCGAGCTCACCTCCTGGGCTCCTCGTCACCACTGTAGACCAGTCGGGATTTAGTTCCAAACTCCTTTGAAGGTGTCCAAAGCAAAGGGGGTTCATCAAACATCAGTGGTGAGCATTGACAGGATTCGAAACAGAGCTTGATTGCGAAGACAAGGAAGCAGTAGCCAATTGCTCAACAAATTTGGTTTTGAAATGAGCAGATTTACCAGCTGCACTATCTGAACCATCCCATTACCTCTGATAGTCACTGGTACATACTGTACCTCTGCAGGAGCTGACATGAGACGTGCAAATGTACCATATCAGAATCAGAATCAGATTAATATCACTGGCATATATTGTGAAATCTGTTAACTTTGCAGCAGCAGTACAATGCAATACGTAACAATTGAGAAAAAAACTGTGAATTACAATATGTATATACAAATATATAATTAAATTAAATAAGTAGTGCAAAATTATAACTAAAAACGGTAGTGAGGTAGCATTCACAGGTTCAATTTAGAAATTGGATGAGCAAGGAGAAGAAGCTGAGTGTGTGCTTTCAGGCTTCTGCACCTCTTTCCTGATGGTAACAATGAGAACAAGGCATGACCTGGGTGATGGAGGGCCTTAATGACGGGCGCTGCCTTTTTGAGGCACTGCTCCCTGAAGATGTCCTGGACATCACAGAGACTAGTGCTCATGATGAAGCTGACCGAGTTTCTGCAGCTCACTTCGATCCTGTGCGGTAGCCCTACACGGGAGGGTTTATCCCTCTTTCACAACACCGTATTGTCACTGCTAAATTCCAAGGCTGCTTATAAAGTGCAGGAGCTGGAGAAATCTCGGTGGGTTGAGCAGCATCTGTGGGCTTGGGGGGAAGGAATTGTTAATGTCTTGGGTCAAAACACTGCGTCATTCAAAAGACCAGGGCTTTGGGTAAACATTAAACCAGGGTAAAATGGGAAAAGGTGTTGGGGAAGGTTATGGTGGAGGCTGTGATAGTGATTATGGCAGAGGCTGTGCTGGAGAAGGAGGGATCTGGGAATATTTTGATCTATTTCCTCTGCTCATAGACTGAACAGTGCAGCTGGAGTCCGATGGCACCACAGGAATAATGCAGAACATGAATCAGACATCAAAGGAGCATAATAGCAGAGCTCCCATCGACATGCTGATGCAGTTGACAGATATGGCACTATAGATAACGCTTTTCTCAGCAATTGCTGTGAGAAATGTTTCCACGATACCCACCACTTGAAATTAGAACCACATACCAAGAAGTTTGTGAAGGTGACATAATATCTTTATTCCATGAAATGCCTCAGTGATAAGCTGCTTGAAAACCCATTTCTTTCCAACTGCTAATTATGCAGACTGCTCTTTGACCTACCTCGGTATTACATTGGCAGCAACCACTTGCAGCTCTGTGCTGAAACTCATGCCTGTTAATGAGTATTAGATCTATTTGTTCTATGCATTATCACTGGTTGCAATCAACATTAGTTCAAAGTGTGGAATCTCATGAGATTTGATTACTATATAACTGCCTAGGTTTAGGTGAGGTTCGCACACCATATTGGTTAGTACGTTGTCAACTTCAGGCTCACTCTAGGTGCAAAGAGTGTGGGTTAGAGGCTGAGCAAAATTACACCATTTTAAACAAGTAATTTTGTTTAAACAAGTAATCTTGTTCAGAGTGGCTATTGTAAGGATAAGAAATGGAGAAAGGTTCCCTTCACACTTTTGAATATGAATGTCTATTCTCCAGTGAGTAAATTCCACACCCCCCTCTCCATTCCCTACTCTGACCTTTTACTTCTTCTCACCTGCCTATTACTTCCCCTGTGTCCCCCCTCCCTTTCTCCCATTGTCCACTCTTCTCTCCTCTCAGATTCTTTCTAGTTTAGATTAGATTCAACTTTATTGTCATTGTGCTGAGTACAGATACAAAGCCAATGAAATGCAGTTAGCATCTGACCAGAAATGCAAAGAATAGTGTTATTTACAAAACAACTGCAAGTAAAAAGTGCTACAGCACACAAATATGGAAGTACTGAGACAGTACGATATGGGTGCAATACTGTTTAGCGCTGTGATGTGAGGTTCAGCAGGGTCACAGCCTCAGGGAAGAAGCTCTTCCTGTGTCTGCTGGTGTGGGAGCAGAGGCTCCTGTAGTGCCTACCGGATGGGAGGAGAGTAGAAGGTCCATGGTTAGGGTGAGATGCATCCTTGATAATGCTTTTCGCCCTGCCCAGGCAGTGTTTATGGTAGATGTTCTCAATTGTGGGCAATTGGGTGCCGATAATCCGCTGGGCAGTTTTTACCACACGCTGGAGTGCTTTGCAGTCCGATACAGAACAATTGCCATATCACACTGAGATGCAGTTGGTGAGTATACTCTCAATGATACAGTGGTAAAAGTCCATCAGTATCCTGGGACAGAGGTGAGCTTTCATCATGCTCCGCAGGAAATAAAGGCACTGTTGCGCCTTTTCGATCGGGATGGAGGAGTTCAGGGACCGGGTGAGATCCTCAGAAATGTAGACATCGAGGAATTTGAAGCTTGATACATACTCCACTACAGCTCTGTTGATG
This sequence comes from Mobula hypostoma, assembly GCF_963921235.1. Classification (NCBI taxonomy): domain Eukaryota; kingdom Metazoa; phylum Chordata; class Chondrichthyes; order Myliobatiformes; family Myliobatidae; genus Mobula; species Mobula hypostoma. Next base: position 98,855,198 of record NC_086105.1, on the reverse strand, counting down.
TAGATGGGGACGTGAGTGTGGCTCCTAGCATGCCTGAAGTCCACAATGATCTCCTTGATCTTCTGGGTATTAAGGGCTAGGTTGCTGTCAGCACACCACGCGGCCAAGTGCTGGACCTCATCCCTGTAGGCCGGCTCATCATCCCCTCTGATCAGGCCAACCACCGTGGTGTCGTCTGCGAACTTGATTATGGAGCTAGAACCATGTACAGGAACACAGTCATAGGTGAAAAGGGAGTACAGAAGAGGGCTCAGCACACAGCCTTGAGGCACACCGGTGTTCAGGGGGAGAGTGGAGGAGGAGAGGTTGTCTTACTTAACTGATTGGGGTCTGTTAGTCAGAAAGTCCAAGGTCCAATTGCAGAGGGATGAGCTGATACCAAGCTGGCGTAGTTTGGCGATCCGCTTGGAGGGGATCACAGTATTGAATGCCTAATTAAAGTCAATGAACAGCATTTTGACGTAAGAGTTGGGGCTGTCCAGATGGATCAGGGCAGAGTGAAGTGCTGTGGAGATGGCGTCCTCTGTTGACCTGTTGATGCAATAGGCAAATTGATGGGGGTCCAGGGTAGTGGGAAAACAGGATTTCAGATGTGATAGTACACTTTTTGATAGAGGTATATAAAATTATGGTGGGTATAGACAGAGTGAATGCAAGCAGGCTTTTTCCACTGAGGCTGGGGCAGAAAAAACCAGAGGACATGGGTGAAGGGTGAAGGGGGAAAAGTTTAAAGGGAACATTAGCGGGGGCTTCTTCACACAGAGAGTGGTGGGAGTGTGGAATGAGCTGCGAGATAAAATGGTAAATTCGGGCTCACTTTTAAAGTTTAAGAAAAACTTGGACAGGTACGTGGATGAGAGGTGTATGGAGGGATATGGTCCAGGTGCAGGTCAGTGGGACAAGGCAGAAAAATGGTTCAGCACAGCCAAGAAGGGCCAAAAGGCCTGTTTTTGAGCTGTAATGTTCTATGGTTCTATGGTTCTATGTGATAGAACCAGTCACTCAAAGCACTTTGCAATGATGGGGGTGAGTGCAACTGGACAGAAGTCATTCAGGCCCGTGGCAGTGGAATGCTTCGGCACTGGCACAATGGTGGTGATCTTGAAGCTTGTGGGGACAACTGCCTGGGCCAGGGACAGATTAAAAATGTCTGTGAAGACCCCGGCCAACTGCCCTGCACAGACTCTGAGCACACGGCCAGGTATTCCATCCGGACCAGCTGCCTTCCGTACATTCACCCTGCTCAGGGTGGCACAAACATCGGAGGTGGAAAGTGAGAGAGGCAGTTCACCAGGTGGGAGATCCGCTTTGAGGGTGACCACCTTGTTCTCTCGGTCAAAGCAAGCGTAGAAGTAATTGAGCTCATCCAGGAGGGAAGCAGAGCTGGAAGGGGGCACAGTACTAGGTGGTTTGAGGTCTGTAATGACCTGTATGCCTTGCCACATGCACCGGGGGTCCGAGGAGTTGAAATGCTCCTCGATTCTCTGTTTATATATGTTTAGCCTGAGAGATTCCCCTCCTCAGGTTGGCCCTGGCTGAGCTGTAAGCCTCCTGGTCTCCAGACCTGAAGGCTGAATCTCTGGCTTTGAGCAGGAGGCGAACTTCTCTGTTCATCCATGGTTTCTGACTGGGGAAAACTTTTACTTGTTTTTGTGATGTCACTCTATCTACACACTTGTTGATGTGTTCAAGGACAGAGTTGGTATATAAATCAGTGTTAATCTGAGAGTCTGTGTTGGCATGGGCAGCAAACACGCTCCAGTCTGTGTGCTGGAATTGGTGCTGAAGAGCAGAGTCAGCACCCTCCAGCCAGATCTGAATAGTCTTCATTGTGGTTTCACACGTTTAATAACCGGGCTATACTTGGGAAGCAGAAACAATGAAAGATGGTCGGACTGTCCCAGGTGGGGGAGGTAGTGGCTTTGTAAGCGTCAGCCACATTTGTGAAGACATGATCTAAGGTTTCATTACCCCTTGGTGCATGATACATTTTGATAAAATCTTGGAAGCACGGTACATAGGTTACAATGATTAAGGTCCCCAGTGACAATAAAGGCTCCGTCTGGATGCAATGTCTGCAGCTTGCTAATAGCAGCACTGAGGTCTTTCATGGCTACTTCAGCATTCGCATCTGGTGGAACATAAACTGCGACAGCAATGATGCAAGTAAACTCTCGAGGTTGATAAAAAGGTCTGCTCTTAATAATCCGGTATTCCAGATCAGCAGAGCAATAAGTGTCAGCAATGGTAGAGTTAGTACACCATGATCGATTCATGTAGATGCATAAACCACCTCCCTTACTTTTACCTGTCGCTGTTGCAGCTCTGTCAGCCCTGAACCGTGCGCCCTTTCAGTTCCATCACGTTGTTTGGGACATCACTGTTTAGCCACATCTCCGTAAAAAACATGACGTTGCAATCCATAAACCTTCTTTATGTGAGGGTCGAAGTCCTTAGTTCGTCCAGCTTGTTCGTCAGAGACCGAACATTGGCGAGGAAGATGCTAGGTAGTGCTGGCCAGTGTGGATTTAGCCTAAAGGCTGATTTATACTTGTGCGTATGGGCTATGCCGCAGGCCTGATTTATACTTTTGCGTAGCCTTACGCCACAGCGTGCACGCGTAGTTGTGTCTGCGTCGCTCTGCAATTCACCGCCAAAACGCCAGCTGGCGGTGGGGTTTCTATGCCACTGTGTTGAGTTTCTTCGTGAAAGACATGGACGAGGAAATGCATTTCAAATATTTTTGGATGTCGGCAGGTAGACTTGACGATTTGGTTCATCGTCTCCAACCATTTATTTCGCATCAGTGTACAGACATGGTAGAAAAAAGCAACCGGAAATGCATATGAGGAAATGCGATGCTCCCAAGCAGACCAATCACAGCTGTTGCGGTCTGCGTCGCCGTGACACATGAGTTACATTTTTGGGGAGGTGCATGTCACCCTACAGCGTAGGGTACACGGTACCTACAGCGTACATTTGATGCAGAAGTATAAATTGGGCTTTAGCCTAGCACGCAAACCTCCACGCTTCGCCCGTCTTTGTTTACGGTCTCGACGCTGGCGCCGGGCCCTTCCGGTCAGAGCGAGTTGAATGCAGGTCCGCGGTGTCCTTACTAACTCCGGATGTAGTTGGTCAAAGTTGAATGGATAGTCCAAAACTGTGTTGGTGCATCGATAGTTAATGTCCAAAAGTGACTGTTTGCTGTAAGTATAGTTCGCATAGCCGAATCGAGCGAACACGCAGGATCTACTCCAGACCTCGACCTTTCCCACCCACCTGGCTTCACCTATCACCTTCCAGCTAGCCTCTTTCCTCTCCCCTCCCCTCACTCTTTCATTCAGGAATCTCCCCTCTTCCCTCTCAGTCCTGAAGAAGGGTCTCCGCCCGAAATGTTTGCTGTTTTCTCTTTCCCTAGACGCTGCCTGACCTGCTAAGTTCCTCCAGCATGTTGTGTGTGTTGCTTTAGGTTTCTAGCATCTGCAGGTTTTCCCGTGTTTGAAACTCTTAGAGTAGGTTCAGCAAGTACTAAATAAACAGAAAAATCCCCCTTGTACTTCTCTATCAGTGGCAAATCTGGTATAAAACAACTGAAAGCTGAGGAAGTAGATATATAGGAAATTACTGGCAACATAGAGCTTCCTTGATACTGTACTGTATGTAACCCTCTCACTGGGACACATACATAAACTTGGCTCACTGGCTAACTGATGCACTGTCAATAACTCCAGAAGACTGGAGGTAGAGTAAATACTGAAAGGCTTTTATTAGCAGTAAAATGTGACCTCAGCCATGCTGAGTATCTGCCCTGGACTGAGAGGAGGAGCAATGGCGCAATCGCCTTTATTCAGGGGACTGTTGGAGGAGCCACAGGGACAGTCAGCAGAGGGCCGTGACCAGACAGGTAACCCAGTTACAACGTATATATATATATATGGTTTACCACACTAACTCTGCTAGCGGTCACGTGACTCAGCAGTGAGAAAACCATCTTTCATAGACAATACACCTCTAGGGTCAGTATGATTTGGGGTTCAACCAGACAGGAACATCCTGATGTTCTGATAAAAGGAACCTTGATATGAATGCAAGCTGTGTAAATACTGCCCATAAACAGTTACCAGTAGCCCGGAAATGACAGATCGTACACAGGCATAAAATTATAACAAAAGTATATTTACCAAGATTTCAACTTTAACAAACACCTACAGAAAAAGAAAAGGCCCCATTACAGTTAAACCAGTCCAATGTTGGAGCTCATCCTGGAAAAGTTGGGGGTGAATCTCTTACTCACATGCTGGATCCACGTTTGTGTGAAAGCACCTGCCACATTCCAAACTCCCCTCGAAGACCATCTCAAATGAACTGGCTCTCTCAGGAGTATTGGCTCTACCTCATTGGAGCCATTCATCTGTACAAAGCGCTTCTTGCAATGGGGACTCTCCTTCCCATGGCATTCTGCGGCATCTTCCCTTGTCCCCACTCTGCAGTTCCCCTCAAAAAATCCCAAACCAGACTACTGTCCTTCAGAAAACACTTCCCCACACCTCTCTAGAATGTTCTCTCACATCCCACAATCCTGATTGGCTGACTCACATTCCTATGTTGGACAACATGGCTCCTTTTCTTAGCCGAAGCCAAAACACACTTCCCAGCCTGGCACACTGCTTTTACAGAAAACTGCTTAGCATAAACTACCACACAGCACAGCAGCAGAAATCCTAAACAGGGCATTGCACTCTTCCCCCCACCAAAAATAGTCAAGTCCTCAAGACTTTGGAACTTATTGAACCATTATCAATGACACAGTATTCAAACAAATTTCATGATTTCAGGACCCCCAATGCATGTGTACATGGAAGTAACATATCTCACTATGGGGATGGATGCAACACTCTTTTTCTCCAGTGTATTATATGGGGGTTTCCTGACTCTTTGAGACCTTCTCGTCTCATCATCAGCTTATTCAGCCTCAGGCACTTCTTGTGACCTTTCCCGTCTACCAGAGGATGCCTCCCTCTGTCTGCCACTTGTACCTTCTGGTGGCTCAGCTCCCCCTGCCCCATGACTGAACATATCTTCCTTCAGTTTAAGCAGGAGCTGCCGAACATCTTCAGCCTCCACTGGTGCTAACCGGCAAAACATCTCTCAGAAAGCTGTGTTGTCTGCCTCTCTAATAGTGTGGCAAGTACTCTTGGAACAACCAACATCAAACTCATCAGTAGGAAAGGTACATTCGTGTTCCAGCGTCTTCTCAGTTAATCTCCTTTTCCATTCCTTGCGTGTCGGTGAGTCACCAAAGTTGCAGGACTTTGATGTCAACTTCCTCGACCCAAACTATTTCACTTCCACATTTCCAAGCAAAGTAGACACGACCATCACAGGAAAAAGTTGGGCAGTCGGCATTCCACATCTGAGGATAACATCTTTTCCTGAGTGTTCCTGATAATCACTGCCATCCTGTTAGGATACACAGCTGAAGATGATGAAGATGAAGCTGATAATCACTGCCATCCTGTTTGGGTAGACAGCTGAAGATTTCCGCAGTTCAGGTCTCAGCAGCAATCCTGCAGATAAGTGTGATTCTTCTTCCTGATCATCAGGAGCATCCACCTGGATTGCTGAGGCGTCGGGCATTCTGGTAAATTTGTGGATTCCCATCACTCTAGCTACACCCCCAGGACATAACGGGGGAGGTTTAGACTGGGAGTACCAGACAGTACCTCGTTTCTGGTCATCATCCTGCTTCGGAGGAACTTGCACCTTCTCAAAAGCAGCTCTGAACACAGGCTGAACGGACAAGGTTTTCAAAAAGTTCTCCCCATTTCTCTCCTTTTATGCTACCACAAGTCTTCTCACAATGGAAATATTTGTTCCCACAGGAATGGAGTCTTCACCCTTTTCAATCGGATTCAGGCAGACCATCATTGGTGTGTCAGTAGTCTCAGTTACGCCAACATTTGCTTCTGAAAACTCCAGTTTCAACAACAAATAACTATCATACAGTTTCTCATCAGTACCAAGCCCCCAAATCTCAAGAGCAATGAGTGGCATCAATGGTAAATGCATCAAATACTGGTTGTAAAAGGATCTGTAGAATAAAGTGACTTGAGAACCTGTGTTAAGTATGGCTCCAGCATAAATACCTTCAATCCATATGGATATGTCAGAACTTGGTCCCACTAAACCTTCAGGAATATTGTTTTCCATTTTAGTATTTCCCTTGATATACTGATTGGAACGTATCCTCTCCGAGTTGCCAGCCATTCTTTTACTGGGTCCTTCTGTAGCTTTGCGTCCTTTCTTCGCTGTTTGATTAACCGCTGACTTACTTTTCGAAGATTTCCTGTCACTCACAGTCTTGCTTGAAATGTCCATCTCCTCCACAGTTGTAATAGAAAATACCCGTTGCCTCGCTGGTCAAGAGACCCTTCTCAGCAGCATTCCTCTGCGCTGTAAGTCCTACAGGTGGGTCGAGTTTCCCAATGGGTGTGTCACGTTTCGCTGAAACATTAGCAGACATCTATTGAATCAGTTCAGCTCGAAGGTTTTCCACCTCATTCCTCAAAAGCTTTATCTCTGTGGTATCTGGGGCTACTTTAGCAACAGAGGTTACCACTGAAGACACTGCTTGGCTTTTGTAAATGTTCTGCTTCTCAATCCATCTTTCCTCCGCTCTAACTTCTCTGTATAACTAGGTAAAAGATAGAGGAGGGCATATCTTGCAGGCCATTCATATGCATAGAGCAATCACGTCACGTGACAACGCGCCCTTCACAACTTGCTCCGTCCTCAAGCAATTTCTCTCAGAAACATAGAAACATAGAAACATAGAAAATAGGTGCAGGAGTAGGCCATTCGGCCCTTCGAGCCTGCACCGCCATTTATTATGATCATGGCTGATCATCCAACTCAGAACCCCGCCCCAGCCTTCCCTCCATACCCCCTGATCCCTGTAGCCACAAGGGCCGTATCTAACTCCCTCTTAAATATAGCCAATGAACTGGCCTCAACTGTTTCCTGTGGCAGAGAATTCCACAGATTCACCAGTCTCTGTGTGAAGAAGTTTTTCCTAATCTCAGTCCTAAAAGGCTTCCCCTTTATCCTCAAACTGTGACCCCTCGTTCTGGACTTCCCCAACATCGGGAACAATCTTCCTGCATCTAGCCTGTCCAATCCCGTTAGGATTTTATATGTTTCAATCAGATCCCCCCTCAATCTTCAAAATTCCAACGAGTACAAGCCCAGTTCATCCAGTCTTTCTTCATATGAAAGTCCTGCCATCCCAGGAATCAATCTGGTGAACCTTCTTTGTACTCCCTCTATGGCAAGGATGTCTTTCCTCAGATTAGGGGACCAAAACTGCACACAATACTCCAGGTGTGGTCTCACCAAGGCCTTGTACAACTGCAGTAGTACCTCCCTGCTCCTGTACTCGAATCCTCTCGCTATAAATGCCAGCATACCATTCACCTTTTTCACCGCCTGCTGTACCTGCATGCCCACTTTCAATGACTGGTGTATAATGACACCCAGGTCTCGTTGCACCTCCCCTTTTCCTAATTGGCCACCATTCAGATAATAATCTGTTTTCCTATTTTTGCCACCAAAGTGGATAACTTCACATTTATCCACATTAAATTGCATCTGCCATGAATTTGCCCACTCACCCAACCTATCCAAGTCACTCTGCATCCTCTTAGCATCCTCCTCACTGCTAACACTGCCACCCAGCTTCGTGTCATCCGCAAACTTGGAGATGCTGCATTTAATTCCCTCATCCAAGTCATTAATATATATTGTAAACAACTGGGGTCCCAGCACTGAGCCTTGGGGTACCCCACTAGTCACCGCCTGCCATTCTGAAAAGGTCCCGTTTATTTCCACTCTTTGCTTCCTGTCTGCTAACCAATTCTCCATCCACATCAATACCTTACCCCCAATACCGTGTGCTTTAAGTTTGCACACTAATCTCCTGTGTGGGACCTTGTCAAAAGCCTTTTGAAAATCCAAATATACCACATCCACTGGTTCTCCCCATCCACTCTACTAGTTACATCCTCAAAAAATTCTATGAGATTCGTCAGACATGATTTTCCTTTCACAAATCCATGCTGACTTTGTCCGATGATTTCACCACTTTCCAAATGTTCTGTTATCACATCTTTGATAACTGACTCCAGCAGTTTCCCCACCTCCAACGTTAGGCTAACCGGTCTATAATTCCCCGGTTTCTCTCTCCCTCCTTTTTTAAAAAGTGGGGTTACATTAGCCACCCTCCAATCCTCAGGAACTAGTCCAGAATCTAACGAGTTTTGAAAAATTATCACTAATGCATCCACTATTTCTTGGGCTACTTCCTTAAGCACTCTAGGATGCAGACCATCTGGCCCTGGGGATTTATCTGCCTTCAATCCCTTCAATTTACCTAACACCACTTCCCTACGAACATGTATTTCCCTCAGTTCCTCCATCTCACTGGACCCTCAGTCCCCTACTATTTCTGGAAGATTATTTATGTCCTCCTTAGTGAAGACAGAACCAAAGTAATTATTCAATTACTTTGTGCCCCTTTGTGGCACAAACAGTGCAACAGTTTCTCCAACCTGAAAAGGTAGACAGAAATCTTCTCTCATTCCTCCTGGAGTGTGTGCCTAAACTTCATCCTAAGATTGGCTGCACTTTCAGCAGTGCCAAAAGCATTTTCCAGAGCTTGCAAGTAATTAGCTGACACGGCCAATGGCTTTTTCTGCCTTTAGAAACCTCAGCATATCAGCTCGCAGACCCTTTAAACTCTCTACCAGTCTAGGGTTTTTCATATTATCTGAGGACTACCACTCATCCATTGACAGAGATGTCTGCTCAGCCCAAGGCTCATGTTCTTCTTCCCCATCAGGTGTGGGCTTGACTCCAGAGAACGCTCCCAGCCTATGATGACTTTGATGTTTATCAACCAGGATGTAATAGCTGAAACCAACTCAGAATTTCCATCAACCACTGAAAGGCCCATTAGATCTTTCACATCAGACAACTCTTTCTCCTTAATTCACAGAAACAAAAACAACTAGGCTTTAAAGTCACCACCCTCAGCTACATGCCCCCCTTCTCTAAAAATATGGACCGCCGATGACTCTGCCTCTTCAGGGTCTCTTAACCTATCAGGCAGTACAACTTCAGTTACATCACTGCTAGTCCCGACAAATATGACATCCTTATGATCTGATTGGTCAGAATGCCATTCAATCAGTGAAACTTTTCCCAACACTTTGACAGAACTCAGCACTCTCAGCAGCAGTTTGTTGGGAATTTGGACATCCACCCGGCTCAGAACACAAGCATTATTTCTGGAATCTCTTCGAATCACACCAAACCTTAATCCCTGGGGCATCCACATAGAGTACCTTAGTCATTTTCCCCGGCACTAGTTTAAACACAGCTTAGACACACTAACAGCTAAATCAATTCTTAAACTGCATTCGTATAGCATTCAGAACCTGGACAATGTCCCCTACAAATGTAACCCTCTTACCAGGGCTTGTATACAAACTTGGCTCGTTGGCTAACTCTGCTAGCAGTCTCGTGACTCAGCGGTGAGAAGACCATATTTCATAGACTATATATGTCTGGGGTCAGTATGATTTGAGGTTCAACTAAACAGGAACATCATGATGTTCCAATAAAAGGAAACTCGATGTGAGTGCAATCTGTGTAAATACTGCCCATACACAGTTACTCTTAGCCCGGAAATGACAGATCGTACACAGGCATAAAATTATAACAAAAGTATATTTACCAAATTTTCAACTTTAATAAACACTTACAGAAAAAGAAAAGGCCCCATTACAGTTAAACCAGTCCAATGTTGGAGCTCATCCTGGAAAAGTTGGGGGTGAATCTCTTACTCACATGCTGGATCCACGGTTTGTGTGAAAGCACCTGCCACATTCCAAACTCCCCTCGAAGACCATCTCAAATGAACTGGCTCTCTCAGGAGTATTGGCTCTACCTCATTGGAGCCATTCGTCTGTACAAAGCGCTTCTTGCAATGGGGACTCTCCTTCCAACGGCATTCTGTGGCATCTTCCCTTGTCCCCACTCTGCAGTTCCCCTCAAAAGACCCCAAACCAGACTACTGTCCTTCAGAAAACACTTCCCCACACCTCTCTAGAATGTTCTCTCACATCCCACAATCCTGATTGGCTGACTCACATTCCTATGTTGGACAACATGGCTCCTTTTCTTAGCTGAAGCCAAAACACACTTTCCAGCCTGGCACACTGCTTTTACAGAAAACCGCTTAGCATAAACTACCGCACAGCACAGCAGTAGAAATCTTAGCCAGGGCATTACATGTACATCCAACTGTTCTTGGGTAGGTTCAGCATAGGTCAAATACAGAGTTTAGCTCCTGTTGTACCAACCCTACATGTGCTCCTGGGACAGTTACCGTATGAGCCAGATACAGCGTACCAGCTACTTACTGCCCCCCATGTGACATTGCTGGTGGCTGATCTGCAGTCTATCATTACTAATTAGTTTAGGGGTACTTTGGTCTTTGAACTCTCATAGTTACTCAGGTTCCTTGAGATTGTTATAACCGGGGGTGATAATGGGGACAAGCTCCCACTACCTATTAAATGCTCTCAATGGCGTGCGCCTCGTATAGTCCCTGATAACCAAATCCAATTCCTGACCTTCACGTGTGGCTTAGCTACTGAGCCCAGCAGATCCGTTTCTACCGACAGGAGAAGGGGCAAAGACTGGTTTCTGCCTTCAAACCAGTCACTTTCAGGACATGGGGTTCATCAGTCACGGCCAACAGCTCACACTGGAGAAGGAGAGCTCTGATCTCAAACCTCCGCTGCCTTGCAGCTGTACCCAGTCAGTGGGAAGGCTTCGGGAATAAACCCCGAGGGGAAAATGCGGACACAAACAAGGGAAGATCTGCAGGCGCTGGAAATCCAAGCACCACAGAGAAAATGCTGGAGGAACTCAGCAGGCCAGGCAGCATCCATGGAAAAGAGTAGAGTCGACGTTTCGGGCTTTGACCCTTCAGCAGGGCTTGGGGTCCCTAAGACAGGCCTACATTGAGTTCAACATGGACTGGCAACTCCTGTGATGTTCCAGGTGCCAAACTGTATCGGTCTCTGCTGCTTACTTGGGTTCATCAGATGTGTGGAGAGGGGGAGCCTGCTACATGGGCACCAGATTGCCCTCCATATCGTACTGCCCTGGTTCGCATATGTAGACAGTAGGTGCGCAACATCCATGGCCGACACTGACCAACGTAGGCTTCGAGTTCACTAATCAGTCTCCTTTTTGTCCAAACAGGTTTGCAGCAGACATGCCAACCAGAGTGAGATTCCTCTTTTTCTCACTGATGTGCTTCACTGTGAAAGCTCAGCCATCGAGTAGGTATTTGGAACTTCATCACAATCAGCACACGCAAGCAAGCTGTTTCCCTTCCAGCTTTTGATGTAAATGAGAAGCCAGCCGTTCATACTTCAGTCAGACTTCACAGAGGGGTTCATGTACATCAGGAAAGCTGACTGTAGTTACTGTTTATTGGTATGGGAACAGAACAGATGAAGTAGAGAGGTGACTTAGGTCATCTGTATACAATATTAGAGCGTGGTATTGTACAGTACAGGAGAAGGCCCTTCAGCCCACAGTATCTGTGCTGACATAGAAACATAGGAAATAGGTGCAGGAGTAGGCCATTCGGCCCATCAAGACTGCACCGCCATTCAGTATGATCATGGCTGATCATCCAACTCAGAACCCTGTACTTGCCTTCTCTCCATACCCCCTGATCCCTTTAGCCACAAGGGCCATATCTAACTCCCTCTTAAATATGGCCAGTGAACTGGCCTCAACTGTTTCCTGTGGCACAGAATTCCACAGATTCACCACTCTCTGTGTGAAGAAGTTTTTCCTCATCTCGATCCTAAAAGGCTTCCCTTTTATCCTTAAACTGTGACCCCTCGTTCTGGATTTCCCCAACATCGGGAACAATTTTCCTGAACCTAGCCTGTCCAATCCCCTTAGAATTTTACATGTTTCAATAAGATCCCCCCTTAATCTTCTAAATTCCAGTGAGTATAAGCCTAGTTGATCCAGTCTTTCATCATATGAAAGTCTTGCCATCCCAGGAATCAATCTGGTGAACCTTCTTTGTACTCCCTCTATGGCAAGGATGTCTTTCCTCAGATTAGGGGACCAAAACTGCACACAATACTCCAGGTGTGGTCTCACCAAGGCCTTGTACAACTGCAGTAGAACCTCATGATATCGAGACATGATATCATATTTAACCATGTGCCTGCACATGATCCATACCCCTCCATTCCTCGCCTGTTCAAAATGAAGGTGTGAAGTAGGTTTTTTAATTGTTAAAACTTGCTGGTAATAATAAAACCACCGATAATAGTAAGAGTCATTGTCCTGGTAATTTGCAATTGAATTTTGGCAACAGTTTGAAGGGGCCCAGACCTTTGATTAATTTGGACAGAGTGATATTGGGAAAGTAACACAATATACACACTGCTTCACCTCATCTTGTGTTTTGTTATGAAGGTAATCTGATATGCTATGTTGACTATCCACAAACAATGAACTGCACGTGGACAGAAACAAGAAATGACAGCCATGTTACACTGGAAATCCGCAGGTAAGCAATTTCCACTGGCTAATTAGATCTTGTGAGGATCCCATGCTACCTCGCATCAGTGTTATGAAACGGGGATTAGCATGTCACCTCGGATTCCTAATTTCAAACCCAACTCACATCCCGTTGCAGGTGTCCAATGTTGAAAAACTGGAACCTGTACATCTTTCGAAATCTGTAAAAGTATTTGGTGACATAACAAGTCTCCCGAAGCTCTTTATCAAGTGGAGATGCTGGTGTACATTGCTCATGATTACATCAATGTACTGGGCTCAGGATAGATCCTCTGAGACATTGGTGACTAGGAACCTTTCCACTGCTAACCCCTCAATGAGCGTATCATCGAGATTTCCCATTCCAGACGGCCATAATCAGTTACACGAGACCATCTGCAGATGCTGCAAATCCAAAGCAACACACACAAATTACTGGAGGAACTCAGCAGGCCAGGCAGCATCTATCCAAAAGAATAAACAGTCGATGTTTCAAACCCTTCATCGGGACTGAAACATTGACTGTTTACTCTTTTCCATAGATGCCGCCTGGCCTGCTGAGTTCGTCCGGCATTTTGTGTGCGTCGTTGCAAAATCAGTTTCTGTGTCTGGCTGACATTGGGAGTGAGGTTGTTTTTGCAACACCGCTCAACCAGCTGATCTATTTCACTCTATAAGCCTCCTCACTGCCATCTGCGACTCCACAAAAAACAGTGGTATCTTCGGCAAACTTATAGATGGGACTTGAGCTGTGCTTAGCCGCATAGTTATGAGTGTAGAATGAGTACACACATCCTTGAGGTGCATCTGAGTTGATAGTCAGCGGATAGGAGATACTTGTTACTGATATGCACTGACTGTGTTCTCTCGTTGCAGAGGGAGGTACAGAGGCCCAGGTTTTGAAGTGTGAGGAATGATGATATTGAACAACAAGCTGTAATCAATAAAAAGTAGCCCGACATAAAAGTTAATCTATGCCTTCCTTGTCCCAGGAGTATTTTTGCTAAGTTGGTTCTTATTGTCACCTGTACCAAGGTACAGCGAAAAACTTCGTTTTGCATGCTCTCCTTGCAGATCATTTCATCACATCAGTATGTTGAGGTGGCACAAGAGAAAATAACACAATATAGAATATGGTAGTGGTCGCCAACCTGTCGATCTTTGAGACTTTCCCAGTAGATCCCGAGAAAAATGAAAAACAAACACACAAATACTTTTGTAATGTGAGCATTATAAAAATAAATAATACTAATTAGGATAATGGTAATATAGCAATACTCCCACTACGGAAAGCTGTTTGTAAAGAGACATTGTCTCCGGGTTGCGGGGGTTTAGTTCCGTTCTTTCTGCCCAGTGCGCATGTGTGTAGCTCCCTCGCCATGCACCGCGTTTTCAGCGTAGCCTGTGCTGTATCAAAGTGACCAATCAGATTGGATAAGAGTACAGACTGTCGCAAACATCAATATACGGCAATCACTCATGATATCCTGATAGCATGGCGGAGGCTCCACAAGAGAAGGCGGACATGTACAAATTCCATCCAGAATGGGAAGAGGAATTTTTATTTACCTTGGTGAAAGACAAGTGTGCATGTATGTTGTGCCACCAACACAAGCACTGACTAAAAGGGGGAATCTGGAGTGGCACCACCACACCAACCACCAGGAATTTAGACACCTACCCCCCAAAGAGCGCAATCCGCGCCAGGAAAGTTGAGGAGCTGAAATCTGGGTTGAAGGCCCAGCAATCGTTTTTCACAAAACATGCTGCTCAAAATAAGGAAGCGGTACAGTCGACATTTCAGGCCAAGACCCTTCGTCAGGGTCTCGGCCTGAAATGTGGACTGCACCCCTTCCTAGAGATGCTGCCTGGCCTGCTGCGTTCACCAGCAACTTTGATGTATGTTGCTTGAATTTCCAGCATCTGCAGAATTCCTGTTGTTTGCTCAAAATAAGGCTGCTATTGAAGCATCATTTCGTGTAAGTCACCTTTTGGCTAAACACAAGAAGCCTTTTACAGATGGCGATTTATTCAAGGAAGCAATGGTCATTACCGCAGAGACTGTTTTTAATGACTTTAAAAACAAAAATGACATCACAACCGCAATACATAATATACTGCTTGGCCCTGCAACAGTGACAAGGAGGGTAGAGTCACCGTCAGAGGATGTGGATCGACTTCAAGTTAAAGGACTTGTCACTCTGTGAATATTTTTCACTACAGTTCGATGAATCCCTGGATGTAATGCAAACAGCTCAGC